>NC_133620.1:390925786-391285286 GCF_048593235.1 Sminthopsis crassicaudata | reverse complement strand
ATGAATTTTGAGCCCTTTCTTTTTGTTTTAAAATAATCGTTTATTTTACATGTATTTATTCTCACTATCCCTCACTGAAAAAAATAAAATAAAATGAAGAATAAGATTTTCATCATAAGCATACATAGTTCAGCAAGAACAAACCCCCACTTTGCCCATTCTTAAAATTGTGAGTTTTATTCTATATTTTAGGTACATTATTTCTACTATGACTGGTTATGTTTCATCATCAGATTTTAGGACTCATGAGCAATCATCCAAACATAAAGCTTAAATCAGCCTCTAAGACTCTATTCTTGCCCACATTCAACTTTATAATTTGTATTCCAATAAGTTGTTATGAATGATTACTTGATTGTTTCAAAAACAGTAACTAGACTAGTATTATATTGACATATAAGTATTGGCTACTACTTGATTGATCTTCATAAAGCAACATTTTCAACTTGCCATGTTCTCTCAAATAATTTAAATGACACCTCATTAGCTACATGAAAAAGTCTTATTTTTATGTGGCATTCATAATCATTCATTATTTGGCTCTTTCTAATCTTCCCAATCTTACGTTCCTCCAGCCTCTGTGTTTTCATTTTATTCCCAGCACTGCCTTACAATCCAGTCAAATTATCAAATTTATGCTTCTCTATTCCTAGTTCCATACTTTTTTTTAAAATACTCTTCCTTCACCTGAAATGGCACCCTATCCAACTTTAAACATTTTCAATCTTCATATTACATTTCAGCTGCATTTTTGGAAAGATTCTTAATTCTCCTGATCACATGTTTTATGTTTCTATTTTGTATTATATATATATATGTATATATATATATATAAAACACTCTGAAAATTCGATTATTACATTTTTTGATCACGGTCTCTACTTGCAATTATGTCTTTGTCTTTCCTACTATACTACAAGCTGGGACTATATTTTTGTGTTTTTCATCTTTTTAAATAATCTTTCACAGTACCTAAAAGAGTTTTGTTTTGCACATAGTAGTAATCAAATATATATCTATTAAACAATAGGAAAGTTGATGCTTTATTAACAGCTAATATCTACTTTTTGGATGATTACAAAGAATACTTTTGTAATTAAGATAGTGATCTAGAAAAGATAATTGACAATAACGATAGTCAATACTAAGAGTCGTTTTTATAGCAGGGGGAAAGAAATGTTTAATATGCCCATTATAAGCTATCAAGAAAGAACAAAAGGATTTCTTTTACATATAATGCAAATGGATTTCTTTGCCTTAATAAAATGCAGTTTTCATATGCCTTTCTTTTCATCTCTTTCACAATAACTAGACACTTATGAAAATCAGCATATATCTCTAATAACATCTGGGGAATTTTTACCTTTTTCCATTGTTTCATCATTCATTCTTCTAAATATGAGATGAAACACTTTCCAGAATTTTTAGAATAATAGAAATTTAGAAATGGAAACTATCTTTTGATTCTAAAAATCAAAATCCAATCTCAATATAATATCAAATATAAATTAATATTTGGCTCATTTTCCACTTTGTTAAATGCTTTCTTATTAAAAACACTGACTTTATTATCATTATGGGAGCCAAAATGGTATAATAAATAGTACATTAGATTTTGGAGTCTATTTTCAAGTCTTATAACAAACATCAATGAGCACTTGGACCCTTGGCAGTCATTTAAGTACTCTGGGTTCAGCCTGCCATGTCTGGAAATGAAAAGATCTAATTTGATAGTCCTTTCTAACTATAAATTATGATCTATAATCTCAGTCAGTATTCCATTACAAATGTGTTAAGCACTTCTTTTTTCCAGTCATCAAGCTAAATATTAGAAATACAAAAAAGACAAAATTCCTTCTTATTTAATGAGTTCACAATCTAATGAAGGAGATAAAGATGTGCAAATATACTATGAACAAGATAAATGAGAAATAATTAATAGAGGGAAGACACTAGAATTAAGAGAGTTTGAGAAAGGCTTTTTGTAAAATATTAGATTATAGTTGTGACTTAAAGAAATTAGGAAACCATTAAGTGGGAAAGAGGAAAGAGAGCATTTTGGGCCTGAGTGTCAGCCAGAACAAAAGCACAGAACCAAGAGATTAGGTGTCTTACTCAACCAAGGAAATTAGTATTCCCCCTTAAAAAGTACATGGCAGATGTTAGACTTCAGCAAAGATGGCAGCGTGGAGGCAGACAGCTGCTTGAGCTCCACGCTTTCTCTCAGAATTTACTTCATGACAAGCCTCAGAATTAATGCTTGACCCAGAAAGAAATCCACAAATAATCACCAACCGAAGACATCCTTGAAATTCGCGTGTTTGCTCGGGGAAGGGGATGAACAGACTGGGCACAGACTGAGGGCAAGTAGCCAGAGCAAGGCAGGCAGCTCACACTGTGCAGACCCAAGGGAGGAGGGGTGCAATCTCTTCCATTTCTGTGAAACGACCTTTACCCCAGTGTGGATATTCCATCTTGGCAGCAAGCCAGGATCAGCAGAGAAGGTGTAAACACCGGAGGTAAAGAATAAAACCCCAGGAAAGCTAGCATCTCTCAAGACTCGGCCAACCCCACACCCCTTAGAGTGACTTAGTGTGTTCTTAGAGCCTCTGCACAGCCATCACTGTCCTATTAGTGCCTTGCTGCTCTCTCCTGAAGTCTGTAGAAGAAGCCCAGTAACACCATCCAGCCCTATCACCACCCACCCCAGAAAAAGACCAGTTGTTTCTCTTCACAAATTTGTTTTCTTCAATTCCTGCTCTGACAAAATGAACAAAAAATTTAAAAGGTCTTTAAGCATTGACAGCTTCTGTATGGATAGAGAGTAGACTTCAAACCCTGAGAAGACTAAAAGCAGAAAATCTCCAGAGGAATCCCCTAAGGGGGATATAATCTGCTCCTCAATACACAAAACTCTCATAGAAGAAATTAAAAACATTCTCACAAGAGAGATAGAAGAGAAATGGGAAAAGGAAAGGGAAGCTTGGCAAGAGAGTCTGGAGAAGTAATCCCACGCATTTAAAGACACAGTAGATAAAGAAATCAAATCACTAAAAAACAAAATTAGTGAATTGGAAAAGGTAAACAATTCCAAGAAAAACAGGATTAGTGAGTTGGAAAAAGAAAACAGCTCTCTAAAAAATAAAATTGATGAAATGGAAAAAATTCCATAGAAGATAAAAATTCAATTGGACAATCACAAAAAGATATTTAAAAAAAGTGAGTGAAGAAAATACATCACTAAAATTAGAATTGAACAAGTAGAAATGAATCACTCAAAGAGAAACCAAGAAGAAGTCAAGCAAAACCAGAAAAACAAAACAATTGAAAAGAATATAAAGTACCTTATTGGAAAGACAACAGACCTGGAAAACACACCCAGGAGAGACAATTTGAGAATAATAAAAATGTGAGGAAAAAAAGAGCTTCAAAACTATTTTCCAGGAAATTATCAAAGAGAACTACCCAGATGTTTTGGAAACAGAGGGTAAAATAGACATTGAAAAAATTCATTGATCACCTACTGAAAGGGACCCTAAAATCAAAACGGCAAGAAATATAGTGGCAAAGTTCAAGAACCATCAGACGAAGGAAAAGATATTGGAAGCTGCTAGAAAAAAGTAATTCAGATATTGGAGGATCCACAATAAGGATAACCCAGGATCTAGCAGCGTCCACATTAAAAGAAAGAAGGGCCTGGAACATGATATTCCGAAAGGCTAAGGAACTTGGTATGCACCAAAAATAACTTACCCAGCAAAAATGAGCATTGTTTCCAGGAAAGAAGATGGACATTGAACGGAATAAATTAATTCCATCTATTCTCAATGAAAAAAACAGATCTACACAAAATGTTTGATCTTCAAACACAAAACTCAAGAGATTTCTAAAAAGGTAAAAAGAAATCTTGAGAACTGTATTTCTGCCATAAAGATATGTAAAGAACACAAGTATAATTTGTCCTAGAAACTAGAGGTGGAAAGGAAATTATATCATAAAAAAGGGTAAAGGGGTGATACTATATCTCATAAAGAGGCAAAGGTTTTTATATTTAAGAGAATTATTTTTAAGAGAAATATTATTATATTTAAGAGAAAGAAAGGAGGGGGATGAACACAGTGTGTATCAATAGATATATTCGATTTATGGTGAATCTTCTTCCACTTCATTGAAAAGTGGGAGGGAAAGAGTAAGCTGAGGGGAAGGCAATACAGAAATTGTGAGGAAAAGGGGTAAAATAGGGGGAGGAACTTTAAAGTGGGGGAAGGTTACTAAAAAGGGAGCACTATGAAAAACAAGTGGTGTTCACAAGTTTAATACTGGGGAGGGTGGTAAGAGGGAAGGAAAGGAGAAAAGCATTAGCAGGTGTTAACAGGATGGCAAGCAATATAGAATTAGTCATTCTAACCATAAATGTGAATGGGGTAAACTCCCCCATAAAGAGGAAGCAGTTAGCAGACTGGATTAAAAGTCAGAATCCTACTATATGTTGTTTACAGGAAACACACCTGAAACAGGGTGATATATTCAGAATAAAAGTAAAAGGGTGGAACAGAATCTACTATGCTTCAGGTAAAGCCAAAAAAGCAGGGGTAGCCATGCTCATCTTAAATCAAGCAAAAACAAAAATTGATCTAATTAAAAGAGATAAGGAAGGGCATTATATCCTGCTAATGGGTAGCATAGATATTGAAGCAGTATCAATATTAAACATATTTGCACCAAGTGGTGCAGCATCTAAATTCTTAAAAGATAAATTAAGACATCTCCAAAAAGAAATAGACAGCAAAACTATAATAGTGGGAGATCTCAACCTTGCTCTCTCAGAATTAGATAAATTAAACCACAAAATAAATAAGAAAGAAGTCAAAGAGGTAAATAGAATATTAGAAAAGTTTGATATGATAGATTTTTGATGAAAGCTAAATGGAGATAGAAAGGAGTACACTTTCTTCTCAGCAGTTCATGGAACTTATACAAAAATTCATCATATACTAGGACATAAATAACATCAAAATCAAATGTAGGAAGGAAGTAAATGCATCCTTTTCAGACCATAATGCAATGAAAATTACATTCAATAAAAAGCCAGGGGAAAATAGACCAAAAATAATTGGAAACTAAATAATCTCATACTAAAGAATGATTGGGTAAAACAGCAAATCATATACATAATTAATAACTTCACCCAAGAAAATGACAATAATGAGACATCGTACCAAAATGTGTGGGATACAGCCAAAGCAGTAATAAGAGGAAGTTTTATATCCCTAGAGGCCTACTTGCATAAAATAGAAAAAGAGAAGGGCAACAAATTGGGCTTACAACTAAAAATTCTAGAAAAGAAGCATTAAAAAACCCAAACAAACATAAAACTTGAAATTCTAAAAATAAAAGGTGAGATTAATAAAATTGAAAGTAAAAAGAAAAAACAAAAACTATTGAATTAATTAATAAAACGAAGAGTTGGTTCTATGAAAAAAACAACAAAAATAGACAAATCCTTAGTAAATCTGATTTAAAAAAAGGAAAGAGGAAAAGCAAATTGTTAGTCTTAAAAATTAAAATTGAGAACTCACCACTAATGAAGAAGAAATTAGAACAATAATTAGGAGCTATTTTGCTCAACTTTATGCCAATAAATTCGATAACTTTAATGAAATGGAGGAATACCTTCAAAAAAAACTTGCCCGGATTAACAGAGGAAGAAGTAAATAGTCTAAATAGTCCCATTTCAGAAAAAGAAATAGAACAAGCTATTAACCAACTCCCTAAAAAAAAATTCCCAGGACCAGATGGATTTACATGTGAATTCTACCAACCATTTAAAGAACAACTAACTCCAATGCTATATAAACACTTTGAAAAAATAGGGATTAAAGGAGTGCTACCAAATTCCTTTCATGACACAGACATGGTACTGATACCTAAAACAGGTAGGCTGAAAACAGAGAAAGAAAATTATAGACCAATCTCCCTAATGAATATTGATGCTAAAATCTTAAAGAAAATATTAGCAAAAAGACTACAGAAAATCATCTCCAGGATAATACACTATGACCAAGTGGGATTTATACCAGGAATGAAGGGCTGGTTCAATATTAGGAAAACTATTAGCATAATCGACAATATCAATAACCAAATTAACAAAAACATATGATCATCTCAATAGATGCAGAAAAAAGCATTTGATAAAATCCAACATCCATTCCTACTAAAAACACTTTAGAGTATAGGAATAAATGGACTATTCCTTAAAATAATAAGGAGCATATATTTAAAACCGTCAGTAAACATCATATGAAATTGTGATAAACTGGAACTTTCCAAGTAAGATCAGGAGTGAAACAAGGTTGCCCACTATCACCATTACTATTCAATACTGTACTGGGAATGCTAGCCTCGGCAATAAGAGCAGAGAAAGAGATTCAAGGAATTAGAGTAGGTAATGAGGAAATCAAACTATCACTCTTTGCAGATGATATGATGGTATACTTAGAGAACCTCAAAGACTGCTAAAAAGCTATTAGAAATAATTCAGAACTTTAGCAAAGTTGCAGGATACAAAATAAATCCACATAAATCCTCAGCATTTTTATACATTACCAACAGAATCCAACAGCAAGAGATACAAAGAGAAATTCCATTCAAAATAACGATTGATAGTATAAAATATTTGGGAATATATCTACAAAGGAAAGTCAGGAATTATATGAGCAAAATTACAAAACTCTTGCCACAAAAATAAAGTCAGATTTAAATAATTGGAAAGAATTAAGTGCTCTTGGATAGGCTGAGCAAATATAATCAAGATGACAATACTCCTTAAACTAATCTATTTATTTAGTGCTATACCAATCAGATTCCCAATAAACTATTTTAATAACCTAGAAAAAATAACAACAATATATATATGGAAGAACAAAAGGTCAAGAATTTCAAGGGAAGTAATGAAAAAAAAATCAAATGAAGGTGGCCTAGCTGTACCTGATCTAGAACTATATTATAAAGCAACAGTCACCAAAACCATTTGGTATTGGCTAAGAAATAGACTAGGTGATCTTTGGAATAGGTTAGATTCATAGGGCAAGATTGTAAATAAAAATAGCAATCTAGTGTTTGACAAACCCAAAGATCCCAAATTTTGGGATAAGAATTCATTATTTGACAAAAACTGCTGGGAAAACTGGAAATTAGAATGGCAAAAACTAGGCATGGACCCACATTTAACACCACATACTAAGATAAGATCAAAATAGGTCCATGATTTAGGCATAAAGAATGAGATCATAAAAAATTAGAGGAACATAGGATAGTTTACCTCTTAGACTTGTGGAGGAGGACGGAATTTGTGACCAAAGTAGAACTAAAAACCTTTATTGATCACAAAATAGAAAATTTTGATTACATCAAATTAAAAAGCTTTTGTAAAAACAAAAGTAATGAAGATTAGAAGGGAAATAACAAATTGGGAAAACATTTTTACAGTTAAAGCGTTCTGATAAAGGCCTCATCTCCAAAATATACAGAGAATTGGCTCTAATTTATAAGAAATCAAGCCATTCTCCAATTGATAAATGGTCAAAGGATATGAAAAGACAATTTTCCGATTATGAAATTGAAACTATTTCCACTCATATGAAAGAGTTTTCCAAATCACTATTGATCAGAGAAATGCAAGTTAAGACAACTCTGAGATACCATTACACACCTGTCAGATTAGCTAAGATGACAGGAACAAATAATGATGAATGTTGGAGGGGATGTGGGAAAACTGGGACACTGATGCATTGTTGGTGAAGGTGTGAAAGAATCCAACCATTCTGGAGAGCAGGAATTATGCTCAAAAAGTTATCAAACTGTGCATACCCTTTGATCCACCAGTGCTACTACTTGGCTTATATCCCAAGGAAATACTAAAGAAGGGAAAGGGACCTGTATGTGCCAAAATGTTTGTGGTAGCCCTTTTTGTAGTGGCTAAAAACTGAAAAATGAATGGTTGCCCATCAATTGGAGAATGGTTGGGTAAATTATGGTATATGAATGTTATGGAATATTATTGTTCTGTAAAAAATGACCAACAGGAGGAATACAGAGAGGTTTGGAGAGACTTACATGAACTGATGGTGAGTGAAATGAGCAAAACTAGGAGATCATTATACACTTCAATAATGATAATGTATGAGGATGTATTCTGATGGAAGTGGATATCTTCAACATTGAGAAGAGGTAATCCAATTCCAATTGATCAATGATGACAGAATCAGCTACACCCATAAAAGGAACCCTGGGAAATGAAGTAAAATGATAGCATTTTTTCGTTTTTTTCCTAGGTTATTTTTACCTTCTGAATCCAATTCTTCCTTTGCAACAACAACAACAACAAAATTCGGTTCTGCACATATATATATTGTACCTAGGATATACTGTAACATATTTAATATATATGGGAATGCCTACCATCTACGGTAGGGGGTGGATGGAAGGGGGGGAAAAATTCAGAACAAAAGGATACTATTGTAAAAAATTATCTATGCATATGTACTGTCAGAAAATTTTATAATTATAAAATTAATTTAAAAAAATTTTAAAAAGTATGTGGCAGTCAGATTTAAGCAGTTTAGAAAAGGCAGGGAGGGGCTAGATTATGAATGGCTTTGAATATCAATGATAGAATGTATTTGATCTAGGAGGCTATTGGGAACCATTGCAGTTTATTAAATGGAGAAAGACAGGAAATCACTTTAGTGACAAAATAGAGGATGGATTTTAAGTGGAGAGAGACTTGAGGCAAGCTCGCCAAAATAGGTTATTACAATATTTTATCTTGATGTAATATGAACTTGTACAAGCCTGGTGGCAATGTCAAAGAAGAAAACCTAGACTACTTGAGAGACACTACAAAGCTGAAATTGGTAGGTTTTGACAACAGTTTGACTAATGGGTTTAACAGGTTAGAGGTAATGTTTAACTGAGTATCAAAATATCCATATAAGTCTAAGGAAATAGGAAGATGGTTTTGCCTTAAACAATAATACAGAATATATGACGTGAGGAGGGTTTAGTTGGAAAATTATTAAGTTCTATTTTGCATGTGTAGAGTTTAAAAGGTCTATTAGATGTTCAATTCAAGATGCTTGAAAAGCAGTTAGATGATAGTCTAGCATAGAAACTGAGCAGAACAGGTAGATTTAAGAATCATCAATCTAGAGGCAATAATTAAATCCAAGTTAAGTAGCACAGAAGTATAGAAAAGAGGACCGAGGACAGAACCCTGTGGACTCATATTGCTAAATGACATAAACTGAGTAGGGATCCAGTGAAAGTGACAGAGAATGAGAAGTCAGATGAATCAGAGGAGAACCAAGAGAGAAATTGTACCCTGAAAACCTAGAGAGAAGAGAGGATTAATGATAAGAGAATACTTCATGGTGTCATAGTTACAAAGAGGTGAAAGACAATAAGGATTGAGAAAAAGTTATTCAACTGCAGTTTGGTGAAATGATAAGTTCAGAAGACAATTTGTTAGAGGTAATAATAGAGAGAGAAAGGAGAAAGAGAAGACATCTTTGGAGATGGCCTTGTCAAGGAGTTTGACCTTAGAAGGCAGAAGAGCTAAAATACATAATTAATGGAGATGGAAGGCTCCACTGAGGATTTTTTGAGGATAGGGTTGACACATATTTGTACACAGTAGGAAAGGAGTCACTAGATAGATAGAGATTGAAACTCGTGACAAAGTGAAGACAACAAATGGGCACTTTATTGGACAACATGGGATGGAAATGAGATCTCTTGAGCAGTAGAGATATTAGCTTTCTTGAGGAGTAAGACTATTTAATAATAAAAAAGTATAGAGAGGTGAGGGAGAAGATAGTAGCAAAAGGCATATGAGTATATAAGGTAAGGAAAAGGAAAGAAAAATAAACACATGGTGAATAGCTGGTAGTCTGTAGCATCACTATTTTTTCCAGCAACAATTTTCTTCTTTCTCTACCTAAAATGTACTACTAATATGCAACTTTCTTGTTTTACATTCATGAAAACTTCTTTCATTATATTTAATTTAGTGTACTAATATCTTATCATCAATGAACTTTCAATATACTTTAAAATGCTCTTTGATCACTCTAAAATATTATGAGCCACAGAGATTTATTGATTAATTTTTAAAAGATTTTACCTACTTCACCTATCTAGAGAACATTCATTTTTCTGTCTCTCAGCTCAGTAAAATATATATATCATAGTATATACACACACACACACAAACACACACATATATATTTTTATATCATAGATGGAAGTAATTTAAATACAATCTAGTCTACTTCTGTAGTTAAAATTCTGTTCAAGGCCACATAAGAGGTAGGAACAAATCTGAAACTAAACCAATTTATTTTCCATATCTTATTGTTTTATTTGTGCCTGATTTGAAATGAAAGTCAGGATTCACAGGAGAATGAGGTAGAGTAAGGATGAAAAGGGAATAGCATCTCTAGAGTCCAAATTAAATTATAAATCATTAATCATCAAAGCTATTTGGTACTTATTTTTAAAATGTAAAAATGGATAAATGTAATACGTTAGCTTTAAAAAAGAGACTCAGAATCAATTAAACTCAATAATTTGTTTTGTATAAACATGGGAACATAAATTGCCTAGGGAAGAACTCCCTATTTGGAAAGAACTACTAGGCAAAATACAAAATAATTATGGAGAAATTGAGTTTAACCAACCTTTGATCCCATCTACTGTAATAAGTTCAAAATGAAGATGACCTGAATACGAAAGTCATAATAACAAAAAGTTAGAAGAGAAGCAAATCAATGACTATTTGATGGCTTGGGGAAGAATTAACTAAACAAGAATTAATCAAACAAAAGAAAGAGTTGAAAATAAAACAAAAAATAAAGTATATCATTTCAATCTAATCTAATTCTGCAATTGAGGCCAGGATAAATGAAGTGACTTCCCTAAGGTCAGATAGATAGCAGAATCAATATTTGAACCCTATCCAGTGGTTCTAAACCCAGTGCCTTTCTATTGTATTGTGGTCAAAGAACATGAATAAAGTTAAAAGAATCACAAAACATTAACTACTATATTAGTGATTGTTCCAAATCATTAGAGATATGTACTTATTTATAAGAAGAATATTGCTAATCAAAATAATTCTGAGATTTTAATATGCATCTGATAAGTTAGATAGAATGACAAAGACAGAAATAGCAAATATGGAAGCAGTACAGGAAAAAAAATAGAGCATTAATACACTTTTGATGGAATGGGAAGTGGGCCAACTATTCTGGAAATCATGTTGATATGCTGAGAAAGTGAATAAAATGTTCATATACTTTGATGTAGAGATTCTTCTATTAGACATATACTCAAAGAGGTCAATGACAAAAAAATCCCATATAAAGAATTAAACATTAATAGAAATACTTTTGCTAGTAGCAAAGAACCAGAAACAAATAGATGCTAACCCATAGGTGAACAGCCAAAAGAATTGTTGTATGGCAGTGTAATAGAATATTACTTTACCATAAGAATTTATGAATAAGAAGAATTCAGAAATGTATGGAAAATATCATTTGAGCTAATGCAGAGAAGTAAGCAGAAACAGCAAAACAACATTCACAATGTCTAAAACAATGTAAATAGAAAGGAGAAAAAATTTTTGAATGTTGTGTAATTATAAGGACTAAGCTTGTCTTTCCAAAAGACAAAATACCTCCCTCTCTTCTTTTCAAAGGTTAAAATATCAGTGTAAAGCTTTTCATATATTTTCAGACATAGTTGATATATTGTTTGTTTTTGTTCAATTTTTAAGGGATTAATTTTTTTTTTCTTTGTTAGTCTGAGTATAGGTAAAAGGATGGATACATTCAGGAATGAAAAAGTTAAAACAAAAGATAACTAATAAAATTATTTTTAAATGAAAAGAAACTCTGATGTCAAGGATAGTATGTCAAGAAAGGACAACCAATTAAAATCCTATGACCCTCATTTTTACAAAATTTATTGATTTTGTTTCTACTAGAATTTTCTATTAACTTAAAACATTCCATCCAATTTGGTAGTTCACTTAACTTTCCCCAGTGCTGCAGTAGCCTTAAGACATGACAATGTATTTAATTGGTCCATTAACCCACATTTTAGCTGTGTTCAAAGACACAGTGCTGCTAGCCAGATATCTTCACCACTCAAAGAATCTATTAATGGACCAATAAAACATATCCTAAAGTGTCTTAATGTTGTAGTAAAAATAATGACAATTATTTATGTAGAGAATTTAATTCCTCAATCCCAAAGCACTTAAATTTTGTGATTAGATTTGGAGACTATCAATTTAGATTAGATCAGAAAATTATTTGATTTTGATATTGAAATATAAACATGATATCTATGTCCAAAGTAGATAAAGCCAAAAGTAGTCCTAAATGAGATATTCTAAGAGCAAGTTACATATCTGAGCTGAAAAAAAATCTTAGAGATCATTTAGTACAATTCTTTTAGATGATTAATAGATTAATAAACTTTAAATGAGAGAAATAAAGAAGCTCTCCTGTGGTCAAGGTCACAACCTTGAGCTGATAAAACAGTCAGGGATATAATTCAGGTCTTTTGTATTTTGTTCTTTATACTGCATTTAGCTGCAAGGAAAAAGACAAAGGAAAAGTTTACTATGGTGGGGAAGGAGAACTGATCACTAATTCTAATTCTTTAATACCTAGACAATAATGGAATAAGTTTGAAGGGAAAAAAAAACTATCCTCTGGAAAGAAGGACAATTGTGAAGAAATAGGCAGATGAGGTTGGAGGGAAGGAATAAATTTAGAACAAAATATTTGTGAGTTTTCATTCAAGACCAGTGGAAGATAATGAAATGAGATATCTTGTGGGAAAGAACTTTTTGGTCTTTTCTACCTGATGAGGATTAAAATACTACAAACTGCAGTTTCTAAGTGTTTGAAATTCAATAACCCCTCCAAAAACAAACAAACAAACAAACAAAAAAATCCAGCAACAACAACAAACATCTACTTTATAGTTCCAGATAGTGAAAGTCAATAAATTTATATTTGATAAAAGATCATTTACTCCTTTGTCATTCTGACAGGGATTCTGGAGAATGATATGGGCACTCCATATCCAACAATGACACAGATAAAGGGTTGTATTAAAATGCTCTCTATAAACAAAGAACAACCCAACCTTTCTAGGTGAAACAATATGTAATGCATTTTAATAGTCACTTTATGAGGTGTCAACCAAAAAAAAAAAAAAAAAAAAGGAAAATGATGTCCAGGTTTCATTGCAAGTAGATGAAACCCTGAAAAGGAAGAATGCATAATATACATACACACACACACACACACACACACACACACACACACACACACACACATATATATATGAAAACAAATACATCTACTGCTTTAGTCAAAAAAATTATCCTCCCTCAAAAATATAGTTACTATCAATAGCAGTCACCCCTCAATACACACACATATACACACAAAAATCAGATATGAGTGGGAAAAAATTAAAATTAATTTGAATAGAGATATGGAAATCCTACACTGTGGGAATTTAGATATGTTATATTCAAAAATTAAAAATATCTTTTCAGTCTTAGTATCTTTTTGTTAGTATATAACACAAGTGTGATAGTAATGGCTGCCCCATGTTTCTTCCTATAGAAACACATTTGTATTGGAGATATTGTCAAGAGAATAGATTTTAAAAATTTCTTTATATAACTCAGCCCATTTTAAACCTGTACTTGCTCAATGATTGACAAAAGTAGTTAATTCTATTTGAAAGATTTTAAGTTGGGAAAACAGACAAAACTGAATATTTTATTGAAACAAAGCAACATTCCTGACTCTTAGGATTTAATGGCCTATAATAAAGCTTGGCTAATACCTGTCATGAGGAAGACTTGCTTCTGAGTAGTCAGCAAACTAGAAAAAAGAAACTACGTTTCCTTTCAGTTCTTTACACTTATCAGAACCACTTCCAGGCATAAGTGGAGCAGTTGACCACCTGTGTGGTCTGATTGGCAAAGTAAATTAAGGTCCCCAGGTTCTAATCATTTTCATTATCAACCTGCCTTCCTTTCCTATATGGCCTGAAACTCCATCACTGGAACTAGAGGAATCAACAAATAGTCATATTACACACAGAAAAGGAAAACTAATAAGGTGATATTCAGACACTACTTTTATTCTCTAATATTGATTTAAATTCTGATATTGTCCTAGGTTTTGGAGTTCATCTAAGTCCTCAAATCCATTTCTTCTTAGAACATATCAGTAATTTTTTGTATCAATAGATTGGTTTTTATTTAGATTTTTTTCTGAATCAAAGACATTGTTTCCAGTTATTTTATATTACAGTAATGCTATTATGGATATTTGGTGATTATGAAAATTTTTTGCTTATATTCCTATCTGTCTTGGACTGCACAGTGAAAATTTCTCAGTCAAACAGTATGGTTATCTTAGTCAATTTTATTGCATAATTTCAAATAGACTTCCAGCATATTGGGACAAATTCATGGCTCTAAAAGCACAAAATTGATAAGCCTTTTTTATATAGCCATGTATTTTTTTTATTTTGGTTATTCATATTGTGTCAACTAAGCCAATCGGTAGACCATAAAGTTGTATTTCAGAATTATATGGATTTATATAAATCTTATAATTTAGAGCAGTCTTCTTGTGGTTGTTAATCTTTTTTTTTTTTTTTCTTTAAGAATAGTTTATTCACATCCTTTGACCACTGGTCTTTTACATATAGGGTAACCCAAAATTCTTAGTTCAATTTATAGGTTCATTAATTTAAAACTTTAATAACACAAATCACACATCTTTTTCTTGAAATTCCTAGCTTCCTTTAAGACTCACTTGAGTATCACATTAATATTCTAACTTTCCTGATCCTCCCAATTCTTAGTATTCCAGTATCCCAATTTACTTTTTTTCTATTTATTCTTTAGCATTTTCCACTTTTCGTTTTTGATGTTTAGAACAGTTCCTGAAATGCAGTAGTAAATTAAATATTTCTTGAAATGAATCAAAGAATATTGCTACTTTAACCGTAAAATTAGGGCTGCTCAGGAGAAAGAGCAGTTTTCCAAGAATTTTATTTGGATTAATCTTCAATCTCTAAGCCAAGGAGGTAGAAAAACTTAAATACATAAATTATATTGGAGACTAGAAAAAAGCACAAATGACAAAGATACAACTGTTTGTGCATTGCAATTTGAAAAAATATTTTTAATATCTAAAACATAAGTTCACATGTTTTGTAGAAAGAATATTTTTTTGAAATAGCGGTTGATTTGAATCTAAAGCATATGGAATGAAGTTAAAGTCCTGACATTAAACATTTTCTTTAAGGAAGAATTCACAATATCATTTTGAATTAACTGGCATTATTTTTTAAAATACCTAACCCCATCAAAGTAGAAAAATGTGTAATGGGGAATATCCCTATGATATTGCATATAGAGAGATGTAAATCTTGTGTAGCTGAAATAATTATTAGAGAGGTTTGTAGAGTTTTAGCTTTTATTTACTCTTTCTCTTCAGTGCAATAAGGAAAGCAACTCTTCCTTCTGAACTTCTTAGAAATGTACCCATTAACCTACCTGTGAAGTATCAGATAAAAAATAAATATGGTACTATATCTCTTTTATTGACCGGAAGATTGTCCAGCATTATTAGTCCAAATTTGCTCCCTTTCCTTGTTAGGTTTCTGATGATGCTGGCATATTGCTCCTCCAATTCAATTAGACACACCTTAGCTCATGTCTGCTCATTTTGCCACAAATTGAATTTACAAATTTAAACAACCAAAAATACAAAGATAATTTAAAATTGTTTTCTTACGTATCACTTCAGATTATATTCATAAAAGTTATTATGGAAATTTGAAATCAGGAAAGCTGTGGTTTCTAATCTTGTCTTTGAAAAATGGTCAGTGTGTGAACATGAACATAGACCTTGATCTTTCAATATCCCCAGGTATCCATGAAGAGTCTAAGTTTCAGAAGAACTGGCAATCTAGATGAGTTTTCTAAACTGATGAAGTATAGAGTAGATCTTATAATATGGTATCAGTATATAACAGGTCTTATAGTATAGAATAGAAGATATAGGATAGCCCCACACTTAATTTCCCCTTCCACCAACAAGAAAATAACACTAAAAGGCAAAAAGAATATGAAAAGTTAAAAAGGGGGGTCTTAGAAAGGATATAAATGATCATCTAGCCCAATCCATACATGAAAATGATATTTTCTCTAATATTCCTAGTATGTGCTAATCCAGTTTAGTGAAGATATACAAGAAAAGAGAAATTACTTCTTCTCCTTAAAAATCTGTTCCACTTCTGCATTTTTCTTATTGCTTGAAAGTTTTATTATTTTTTCCCTAACATCAAGCCTAAATTTTCTTCATTGAAACTTCTATCCATTGCTCAAAATTCTATCCTTTATAGACATAAATTATAAGTCTAATTCCTTTTTTCACTTAACATTTAACATTTCAAATAATTGAACATACCTGGCATGCCCTTTATGAATCTTCTGTTCTCTAGACTAAACATCCCCAGTCCTTCCCTGTGTTTCTCATATGACATGAACTCAAGGCCCTTCATCAATCTGGATTCTTGACTTTGGGCAATCATTAGTTTATAAATATCCTTCTTATAACTGAGGCAATTTAACGCAAGATACTAGAAGTTTGAAGAATTCAGTATAGTGGGACTATTTCTTCTGTATACCTTGGATTTAGACTCCAAAATACACTTCAAGATTATAAATTTTATTTTTGTTTTTTGGGTTTTTTTTGGCTGCTGCAACAGAAAGCTGAATCTTAGGTTAAACCTGAAATTCTTTTGCAGACCAACTACTGTCTAACTAATTTGGATTTTGGAAGCTCATTTTTTGTCTACAAGTGTGAAACTTTAAATTGTGACATGTTAAATTTATCTTATTAGAGTCAGCCTAATGTTTTAGGCTGTCAAGACCTTTTTAGATCCTGACTCAATTATTGAGTATGTTACCTTTCCTTTCCAACTTTATGTTATCTGCAAATTTGATAAAAAAAAAAACAACAAACAAACATTGTTAATGCCTTTAAGCCATATCTCTGATACAAATATTAAATTTTACTAGGCCAAGTCCCGATCTCTGGGTCACTCCAGGGAATAACTCCTGTCACATTAACATGAATAATTAACAGCTATACTTTGAGTACAGCCATTTAACCATTTCTAAACGATCTAACTAGATTATTTAAAATGGCTAACATCTCTCTATCTTCTCCACACAAATAGTATGAGATTTCCCCAAAAAAAAACTTTGCTGAAATTTAGTTTAAGTAATCCTGTAAAATGGAAATGATTTTAATCCGCTATGACTTGTTCTTGGTGAAACTATTCTGTGTAATTATTACTTCCCTTTACAGATGGTCATTGACCACTTCTTAAATGATCTCTTTTGCAATTTTTATGTAAATTCAATCTCTCCCTTTCTTTTTCTCTTTCTCCCCAGATAGATATGCATGTATGTGTATTTTATGTAAATATATATTATATTTTATATATTTATATATAGGCTATAAATACACACACATATATATACATATATATACATACATATATATATATATATGTATATATATATTTATATTTTCATTTCATCTCCTCCATTAGACTGTGGTGTCATGAAAGCAGGGATGGTTTCTTTTCTTCTCTTTCTTTGTATTCCCAGGATTCAGTACAGTGTTTGACACACAGTATGTACTTAATACATGTCCTTTGATTTCACAGGACTAAAAGTCAAGTTCGTTGGTCTATAATTTTTAGATTCTATTCTTTATCATTTAAAAAATAACTGCAATGTTTTCTCTTCTTCAATATTGTATTATCTTTTATGTTTCATACCCTTTCAAATAACACGGGCAGTAGTTCAGCAGTCACATTTCATTTTCTTTCAACACCCAAAGATGCATTTTATCAGAGCTTTATGGTTTGAATTCATCCATGGCAGTTAAGTGTTCTTTTTTATATCCTTACTTTATCTTGGGTATCTTTTTATCCCCTTATGTCTAGTACTAAATTAATTTTCCTTGACAGAGAAAACAGAAGCAAAATACAATTTGAGATTTGACTTCCTCTTTGTTTTCAGTTATGATTGTTCCATCCACCTCAGGCAAACATCCTTTTTTCTTCTTTAATCTTCCTTTTTCTCATAATATATAAGCAAACTTTTTTTTATTATCCTTACCTTTCTATGCCATCACCAGCTCATTCTGAGCTTTAGTATTCCTGCCATTAACTTTACTGAATCATGCAATATCCTTATATCCATCCTTTACTACTTATACTTGCTTTTATCTTCTGTACTTAAAAAAAAATCTAAGTTAATCATTGAGATATCTGTTAATCCACATTAACTTCCAGACAAATCTAATTTTCCTCATTATTGGAATCATTTCCCTTTCTATCTTCAAAATTCATTCTTGAGCATTTCCATCCCTCTTGTGCTGATTAGCTTTCTATATTATTCCATTTCCATCTTAGTTATCTTTCCACTGGATCCTTTTAAAGTGACTTTCCAAAATTCTAGGGTAGAAGCCAGATTACACTCACATGTCTTCTCCATCCATATAATAAATTTTAGGTTAGAGTAGTAACTGCCTCATTCCCACGGCCACTACCATTTCCATTTCAGAAATGTCTTCTGCTCATGAGAATCAAATATACAATAGATTTTTCTCCATTGTTTCACCACTTTTTAAAGGATGAAATTACTAATAAGGCACAGCAAGACATTTTTAGCTATTTTGGTTTGGCAGAAAGCTCTAGCAGATATATAGATAAGTGAAATTATCAAAAACTATTATATCATGCTTCATTTCTATTCCTTCATCCAAATATTCTCCATCATGCCTACCCACTCTGGCTCCTATATTTTCCTTTATGAAAAAACTTTAATACATAATTCTATCCCCTCCCAATTTTACCTAGCTTATTCTTTTTTTAAACATAATTTACTAGTTTAAAACTGTATTACAATAATGTATTTCATTCACCAACATTCAATTATATCTTTGAGGTGAAATTTGCCTCCCTTGTAGGTCATGTTATTTGATCTCCAAACTTTCTGTATTTGTTTTAAAATTGGAAGTCATGAATATTAATATGGATTCCTCTCTTGAATTTTTCCTATATACTTTCAATAGTCACTTCTTTTATTGAAGCAACTCTGTGATATCTATCTTTTAGGATATGCTTGGGTGGTTTTCTTTTTCTTTTCTCTCCTAAGAGAGCACTCACTCGAAGCTTACTTGACAACTGATTTGAATACATTGCTTTCGTTTATACCAATACATACAGGTCCTTAATTTGTATCCAATATCTAGGGGTTTGCACTGGTGTTAACAAAAAAAAAAAGAAGAAGAAGAAAAAATGTTATTATCAAAGAAGAACTACAGAACATTAAGAAAGGTAAAAGAGACAACTTTGATTATATTAAATTAAAAAGGTTTTGTACAAATGAAAGCAGCAGAAACAAGATTAAAAGGAAAGTACAAATCTGAGAAAAATATTTACAGCCAATATTTCTGATAAGGATCTCATTTCTAAAATATATTAAAAATGTGTAAAATTTATAAGAATACAAGTCATTCCCCAATTGATAAATGGTCAAAGGATATGAAAAGATAATTTTCAAATGACAAAATTAAAATCATCTATAGTTACATAAAAATAATCTAAATCACTATTGATTAGAGAAATACAAATTAAAACAACTCTGAGATAGCACCTCACACATTTCACATTGGCTAAAATGACAAGAAAACATAAAAATAAATGTTGGAGAGGATGTGAGAAAGCTGGGACAATAATGCATTGTTTGTGAAATGAGCTAACCATTCTGGAGAGCAATCTGAAAATATTCCTAAAGAGCTATACAATTGTGCATACCCTTTGATCTGGCAGTACCATTATTGGGTCTGTAATCCAAGGAAAATATGAAGGAACAGAGCTCACATGTGAAAAATGTTTGTAGCAGCTCTTTTTTGTGGTAGCAAAGAATTGGAAAATGAGTAGATGCCCATCAGTTGAGGAATGGCTGAATAAGTTGTGATATATAAAAATAATAGAATATTATTGTTCTATAAAAATGATGGATTAGCTGATTTTAGAATGGCCTGGAAGAATTTACACAAACTTGTCTACAATAACAGCAAGAATGTGCAATGATCAACAATGAAAGATTTGGCTCTTTGCAGTGGTTCAGTGATCTAAAGTAATCCCAACAAATTTTGGAAGAAAGTGCCATCTGCATCCAGAAAAAAACAAAACAAAACAAAACAATACAAAAACTAAGAAGACAATGTACATCAATACATGCTTATGTTCACTTCTTTTTCCAGTTTTTTTTTCTCTCTTCCAGGGTTTTTCCCTTTTGCTTTAACTTTTCTCTCGCAACATGATTCATAAAGCAATGTGTGTTTAAAATAAATAAAAACACATTAATTAAAAAAAGAAAAAGATAGCCCAGGAGGACATGTGAATTTTGAAATGAGATTGAGTATAAGTTTAGTAAATAGATGCTATTCCTTTTTTGTTTTTGTTTTTTCTCTGTGGGCAATTTGAGAATCAGTTATCTTCTGGAAAATCCCAGTCATTACCCTCAAAATGAATTGAGGAAAGGGGAGGTAGTTTTCACTACATAAATTTTTGCTTGGCACTGGATACATTTTGTTGACACAATGTGCTAACAGTATATTGCTTCACTACATCAGATTGAGAAACAGGAACATTCTTAATAAGTGGATTAGATGACTACCTATATGAGTTTTTTGAGCAAACTTCAGCAGGTCACATGCCCAAAGTATTTTCCTTATTATTTGATTATGATATTGTGAAAATTCATAATTTTACGTCCCATTCTAACATTTAGAGCATTGCTTCTTAGCAGAGAAAATTTCTTGAAAGGTGCGATATAAAATAGTTATAATTTATTAATAATAGAGACTGCATTAATTTTATAAAACCTTTCCAACTGACATTTGGCTGCAGGGAAGTTGAGAGGGCAGATTGAGCAAACAAAAGCAGGCACAGGGCATTGACTAGAAGAATAGAACTTGTTGGCCGGCCTTTCAATGTGTAGAATGAAATGCTCTCATTGTAAGGAACAAGAGTATGTGCTTGGGGAATAGAGTGTGGTTGGGAGGGATAGACTGCTGTGTCAGGAAGGGCAACTGAGAATGAACTAAAAGGCAAAATGGGCCAAGGCATGCAAACTCGTTTTACAATTTTTACAATTGTTAATTTTACTCTTATAATTTAATATCAGGCATAGATGGGTAGATTTATGTTATCAGTCTACATAACTTCCATGTAGTATATCCTTTAGGTCTCCATTATAATCATTTTACAGATTTCATTATTTAATGTTCTAAAAATAAACAGTTTGCCATGAGACTAAAACAGAGTATCAGGGATAAGGGTAAAGGATTGAATCAGGCCCTTAAGGACTCTGAATTATCTAGCTATTAACTTAAAGTGAAATAGGGAGACTATCAAGCTGAAGGGTTTGATATTTTATTGTTGTTGTTGTTGGTTTTTTTTTTTTGTTTGTTTGTTTGTTTTGTTTTATTTTAATGTCCTTTTCACACCTACCACTGATGAATCACCTTTAAAATGATCCTATTAAATCAGATGCACTTAATTACCTGAATTATATTTTGTGGATGTGTCTAATAGATTTTATTGTTGGCAATCTAGCAAATATCCACAATGAACCAAGTGGCCTTTTTGCCTTAGTCAAGGTGAAGCTAAAAGTTCAATGAAGCCTTACACTGTCATCAGACTTCATATAGGATAAAATAATAATTCCTTCGAGTGCCCTGTGCCAGCCCTTCATTTTGTAGACAACAGGCAATGCTTTGAGGAGGTAGTTTTGGGTGGGAGGATTGAGAATTCTTGGGTTAGCTTATCTTATTCTTGTCCAGTTCTTATAGAAGTGTAAACAAGATTTCTGTTTAGATCTTTTTAGATCTCCTTAGTCCTCAGTCACTTTAATCTTCTGTTCTTTTTTGGATGAGTTCTGATGGAAATAGAACATCTATATTTAATTTTGCATTGAGCATTCTGATGGAAAATGCACACACACACAACACACACACACAACACACACACACACACACACACACACACACACACACACTATGAAAAGAAGTAGTCAAGGAAGCAATGTAGGTATATTTGGCCTGATAATTTAACAAGCACATAGATTGGTAATTTGTAGTACTCACAGATTAAATTAAATATAAAACTAACCCAAAGTACAAGAATACTGTCATTTTTTCATCATCGTTTTTACTTCAAAATGATTTTACAATGTTAAAAATAGTAAAAGTGAATAGAGTTATAATATTCAGCATTAGAATGTAGGATTTTCGTAAAGTATTAAAAACAAAAAAGTACACATTGCTTTCTTGTTTCTTTAATAGCATTTTGTCCATAATTTGATATTAATTCCAAATATCAAATATAACAACAAAATGTTCTAAACTTAAAATGTTTTCATTTTATGTTTTATGAAAACACAATAAATTTAGTCTTTCAATAGAAATCTATGCCATTTCCCATCCAAGAAAATTTTTGTCTGAGTATATAGAGTATATAATTTTTAATGTATAGAAAATGGCCAGATTTCTTTATTTAAGTATACCTAAAAGCTATGTAGGGTTTTGAAAAGATATAAATACAACAATAACAAAAAATAAAAAATGAAGTGCTTAAAAAGGCAGGAAATGTCACCTGCTCTTTAGTTACATATTAAACAGACACATAGACATGAACAAAACTAAATATAAATTTTGATTGCATTATAGAAAAAAAAATACCTCAAAACCAAACCTATATAATTTGGATTTACTCTTCTTATATGCAAGTGACACACATTTTGACTTCATTTTCTACTTTCACAAAGTAAAATTCAGTTTAAGTTAGTTTGGTCCACAGAAGTACTCCCATTTAGAGACACTTAAATATCTCTTATGATCCACTTATCAGAAAGGTAGGAGAAAAACAGAGAAAGTGGGGTTCCAAAAATCTAAACTCAAGAAAGTGTCAAGAAGACATGGTATCATGTTTCCTAGTCTCAAAGGCTCCATAGTCTTTGTATCAAAGTATCAATAGTATCAAAAACTCCATAGAAGTTTAGGATAATAAAGATAGAGGAAAAAATCATTAGCTTAGCCAACAAGGAGATTATTGATAACTTTTAAGAAAGCTGTTTTGATGGAATGATGAAGTTAGAAACCGTATTGTAAGAGAAGAAGAGAGTTAGAGGATATCTATTATAGAGAGGCTTTTCAAATAATTTAGCCACAGAGCAGAGGAGATATAGGACAGTAGTAGGGGCGAAAGGATAAAGTAAGATGGAGGAGATATGGACATGTTAATAAGTAGTAGAGAGATTGAAAATGAAATGAGAGATAAAGTGGAGATGACAGAAGGATATAATATATTGAATATGATGGGAAGGAATAGGATCACTTGATTAGGTAGCTAGATTAGCTACATAAGGAATAAGGTCATTTTTTCATGTAATACAGAAGTGAAAAAGGAGATAGCATTAGAATTCACATGAGTATGAGATGAAGAAAAGGGGGAAAAAAGGGAACCCATGGTAAATGACTTCATTTTTTTAACTGTAAAATATGATGCAAGTCTCTCAGCTAATGTGATATACAGCAGAGACAATAGCAGAGGCTTGGGAAGGAACAAGCATTTGTTAAGTGTTATTAAGTAAATACTTTATTCCAGGCACTGGGTTAAACACTTTAGAAATATGATTTCATTTGTTCCTTTCAATAACCCTGGAATATACTGCAATTAATATACAATTGAGGAAACTGAGTTTGACAGAGGTGAAGTGATTTAAGATTTGAGCACAAATTTTCCTAATTCCAGATGCAACTCTGTATCCATTGGGTCACTCTACTGTTTCTTGTGGAAGAAAAAGAAACATATTTTACATCGTTGCATATGTTTCAGTAGAAAAGATATTTTCTTGTGTGATTGAGCAGTGAACTACTATTATTTATTCATGTTTAAAGAATTTCCAAATATGTCTACAAGAATTGCACATGTTTAACCTATATTGGATTACTTGCTTTCTAGGTAAAGGGGAAGGAGGAGAAGGGAGGAAACTGGGAACACAACATTTTTCAAGGGTGAATGTTGAAAACTATTTTTGCATGTATTTGGAAAAATAAAAAAGCTATTATTATTATTTTTAGTGAATTTCCAAAGCAGAAAGAAAATTAGACCTGAGTCTTTCTAGGCAATTAAGTCAAATGGATGATTTAGGTCTGATTTGGAAAGTGGCGTCTTGTCCACTTTGCCCTTACCATTCTTTTCTTAATTTGATTTGACAGAAAATGCAAGCCTTGTGATACTGAGAGTGGGAGTGGGGAGGGGAAGTGTTAAAAGGATTGGCTGAAGACTGATATCTT
Source organism: Sminthopsis crassicaudata (assembly GCF_048593235.1). NCBI lineage: Eukaryota > Metazoa > Chordata > Mammalia > Dasyuromorphia > Dasyuridae > Sminthopsis > Sminthopsis crassicaudata. The sequence goes on along the minus strand of NC_133620.1, from coordinate 391,260,726 downwards.
TGGGAAATTCTCATAGTTAGGCATAGCAGCAGTTCTTGACTACTAGAAAGAGAATAAATACTTAAATGTAAAATCAAAGAAGAAAAAGGATCCGAAGAAGCAAGGATAATCTTCCTCTGTATAATAAAATGGGTGGGGAAAATATTGCGACCTAAAAGAAAATCTTCCCTTTTATTTAAAAGATGACTAAAAATTTGAAGCTAAATAATAGAAATGAGATGTTTCCTGAAAATTTGCTAGCTGAAAGGTCAGTAAGAGAAAGCTTTTGCTTCTCTTCCATTGAATGATTTCAATCTGCATTGCATTGTAAAATGAGAAATGATATAGAAAGGGTCAAAAGAAAAGTGAAGAAGAAGTAGTGGGAGATTACCTACCCAGATTTCCCAGGATTTTGCCAGTTTCCTGGATGCCCTATTAAAGGCAACTGAGAACTTGCTAAATTTGATGATTACTAACTTTTTTCTTAGTGTTTCTTCTGTGTTCCTTCCTCTCCCCCACCCCCATAGCAGAAAACAACAAATGTATCATTCAGTGTTGTGGATGAAACTGGAAATTGTGATGTATGAATTGTTTTCATAAATGTGAAGGATGTATGGAAATGATTGTAAAGGTGAATACAGTATTTACGAAGCATGAAGCATAGTTTGGGGAGGCAGAATGAGCAGAGATAGGGGAAAGCCACTATTCCCTAAAGTCTCCTGTCCACCTTCAGCCCCAGATCAAAGCGGCCCATACCAGTTGGATCCAGCCCAAGCTCCTGTCCTGCCCAACAGAGGCAGAGAAGAAGGTATCTGAGATTGCTTGAGTAGCCATTGCCTCTTTCCGACTGCAAATCCCACTGTCCTGTCAGAAAGACCATAGAGAAGAACATAGAAGTCGAATTAGAAATTGGTGCTTGGATTTTAACTGAAAGTTGTTGGCTTGCCAAGTGGCTTGCCAATGTATTTTATGCATGAATTTTCCCCGGTGCTTTATATTAGGAGCCTGAAGAAGAAATCACAACCAAAAGACAAATTGCTTTCCTAGGTATTGAGTACTGTATGATACTATGCACATTGTTGTAGCCAGGGTAATAAAATACGTGTAGGAGTAACTTGTCAGAAGGAATATCTTTCCTTCCTTCCTTCCTTCCTTCCTTCCTTCCTTCCTTCCTTCCTTCCTTCCTTCCTTCCTTCCTTCCTTCCTTCCTTCCTAAGATAATCATTAGAATGGAGGTAGTCTACTTAGCTCCCACATATCTGCTCCAGAAAGATCCAGAAGTTCAAACTATCCTTAAAAGTGATCAAGAAATCTAATTAAAATAACAACCATAACAACAACAATAAAACTACAGTAATTTGTTCTACTTCAGAATAGTGCAAAAAATCAGCAAGATACATGAGAGCTGTAGGTAAGGGAGCCCATAAGCAGAACTCATCTCAGTACAGAAAAGCAACCGAGGACTAGAGATACCACTATCCTTATAGCTTCTGGCAGGCAAAAAGGGGATATCCTATGAGGTCCCTAACACAATGTGCTAAGATGCTGGAGAGCACTTTTCAATGAATTTTTTTTTTCCTGAGGCAATTGGGGTTTAATTACTTGCCCAGGGTCACACAGCTAGAAAGTGTTAAATGTCTGAGACCAGATTTGAACCCTTCTAACTTCAGAGCTGATGCTTAATCTATTGCACCACCTAGTTGTCCCTTTTCCATAATTCTTAAATTAACTCTCCTTGTTCTATTTTCTATGTCAGTTGGTTCTGTAATAAAAGAGCTTTTCCTTTTTTTCCCTGCTTCCCCCCCCCCAATCTTTTGGCTTTGTTTTGAAATCTTTGGCTTTGTTTTGTTTCAAATTGCGTAATTAATTTCTATTTGATCCATTCTCAAAGTACTTGCGGCTTAAAAATGTTGGTATAACTTTTGTGTCAAACTGTTAATTTTCTTTCCAATTCTTTCTTCTATAGAGCTCATTTTCCCCAATTTTCCCTAATGTTATTATTTCATTTATATAATCTTTAGGCCTTCACCATTTTTGTAATGGTCTTTCTTTGTCTCTTTCATGAATTTTAATTGAATTTTTACCAAGCTGTGTTTCCTTTGGGGCTTTGCTTTTAGATGTTTTGAAGTGATTCTCTCCTTCAGATTTTGTATCATTTATTAAATTCTTAGTGTGCACATTGTGCTAAGTGCTTTACAAATATTATCTTATTTCATCTTCCTAAGAATGCTAGAAGTTGTTGTACAGTCATTTCAGACCATGTCTCATTCTTTATGACCCCATTTGGGATTTTCTTAGCAAGGAAACTGGAGTGATTTGCCCTTTTCTTCTTTAGCTCCTGTTCATAGCCAAATGGATTAAAATTACTTATCCAGGGTCACCCTCCACTGCGCTACCTCACCGTTGAATGCTGGGTCTAGGTATTATTATAATCCCAATTTCACAGGTGAGGAAACTGAAACAGACAACAGTCTCACAGTTCATCTGGGATCACAAAACTAGGAACTGTTTAAAGTAGGATTTGAACTGAATTCTTTCTGACTCCAGACTCAACACTTTATGTTCTGTAACATAGTTGTCATTGCTTACCTGGCACCACTAGCTCCCAAATATTTTCATCAACTCTTCGATTATTTGTTCTGTAATTTTCCCAGGAATTGAAGTCAAGTTCAGTGACCTAACATCCATTTTCTTTTCTATTTTGAGAATTAAATCAGCATTTTTTTCTGATTCTGCAGCATTTCCTCTCTTCTCCTTGATCTCTGTTGTATCACTGACAATGGATCAACAACATTCTCCAGTTCTCTCAATGGCTGATAATGTAGTTCATTAGGTCCTGATGACTTGGATTTGTCAAAGGCCATTCCACATTCCCTTATTATGTCCTTATAATATATTCACTTCCCTCCTAGCTAATTTTGTTTTGTTGTTTCTGGATCAAATTCAATTTTCCTTTCAGAGAAAATAGAAGAGAAACAATAATTGAGTGGCATTCTTTCCTCATCAGATATAGTCATCCTGTATCTCAAGCTCTTGTTCTACTTTTTCTTTTATTTCCCTCTTTCTCCTCAAATAACAAACCAAACAAAAACAGTCATTGAAAAGTCTCTTTGTTAATAGGTTTTTTTCTATGCGATACTTTGTTCATCTTCAGTTGCAGCACAATGCAATATTCTTCTATTCATTTTCTTTGTTTCTACATTCTGTATATGTCTTTTAAAAATATAAATGTTATAAAGACCTCAAAATCAAATGCAGAAAGGCAGAAATAATAAATACATTTTTTCAGACCACTATGCAATAAAAATTACATTCATTAAAAGTCCAGGAGAAACGAGACCAAAAAGTAATGGGAAACTAAATAACCTCATCCTAAAAAATGAATGGGTGAAACAGCAAATAATAGATGCCATTAATAATTTCATCCAAGAGAATGACAATAATGAGACAATGTATCAAAATTTGTAAGATGCAGACAAAGCAGTAATAAAGGAAATTTTAACCTTTAGTTGCTTACTTGCATAAAATAGAGAAGATCAATGAAGTGAACTAAACTAAAAAAAGCTGGAAAAAGAGCAATCAAATACCAAACTTGAAATTCTAAAAGCAAAAGGAGACATTAAAAAAATTGAAAGTAAAAACTATTGAATTATGAATAAAACTGAGTTGATTTTATTTAAAAAACACAAAATAGATAAAACTTTAGTTAATTTGATTAGAAAAAGGAAAGATTAAAATAAAATTGTTAGTCTCAAAAATGAAATGGGAGAACTTTCCACCAATGAAAAGGAAATTTAATAATTAGGAGTTATTTTGCCCAACTTTATGCCAATAAGTTTGATAACCTAAGTGAAATGAAGGAAAACCTATAAAAATATAGATTGCCCATATTAACAGAAGAGAAAATAAGTTACTTAAATAGTCCAATTTTAGAAAAAGAAATAGAACAAGCTATTAATCAACTCCCTAAGAAAAAATCCTCAGGACCAGATGGATTTACATATGAATTCTACCAAACATTTAAAGAACAATTAACTCTAATACTATATAAACTATTTGAAAAAATGAAAACATTTTAAAAAATTAACACCAATATTACATAAACTATTTGAAAAAAAAGGGAATGAAGAACTCCTACCAAATTCCTTTTATGACACATACATGGTACTGATACCTAAACCAGGTAAGATGAAAACAGAGAAAGAACATTATAGATTAATCTTCCTAATAAATACTGAGGCAAAAATCTTAAATAAAATATTAGCAAAGAAAAAACAGAAAAACAGAAAACAGATAAGACACTATGACCAAATAGGATTTATACCAGGAATGCAGGGCTGGTTCAATATAAGGAAAACTATATCAATAAATAAATTAACAAAAAACATATGATTATCTGAATAGAGGCAGAAAAAACCTTTAATAAAATCCAACATTCATTTCTATTAAAAACACTAGACAGTATAGGAATAAATGGACTTTTCCTTAAAATAGTCAGCACCATCTATTTAAAACCATCATCTGTAATGATTATATGTAAAAACATCATATGTAGTGGGGATAAACTGGAACCATTCACAGTGAGATCAGGGGTGAAACAAGGTTTTCCACTATCACCATTACTATTCAATATTATATTAGAAATGCTATCTTTGGCAATAAGAGAAGAAAAAGAGACTAAAGGAATTAGAGTAGGTAATAAGGAAACCAAATTATCACTCTTTTCAGATAGAATAATATACTTAGAGAACCTTATATAATCAATTAAAAATGATTAGAAATAATTCACACCTTTAGCAAAGTTGCAGGATACAAAATAAATACATATAAATCATCAGCATTTTTATACATTACTAGCAAAATCCAAACAGCAAGAGATATAAAGCAAAATTTCATTTCAAATAACTATAGATAGTATAAAATATTTTGGAATCTATTTGCCAAGGGAAAGTCAGGAACTACATGAGCAAAACTACAAAATACTTTCCACACAAATAAAGTCAGAACTAAACAAATGGAAAATATCAAGTGCTCTTGGATAGGTTGAGTGAATATAATAAAGATGACAATACTGCCTAAACTAATCCATTTATTTAATCCTGTACCAATCAAGCTCCCAAGAAACTATTTTACTGACCTAGAAAAAATAACAACAAAATTCATCTGAAAGAACAAAAAATCAAGAATTTCAAGGGAATTTATTAAAAACAAAAAACAAACAAACAAACAAACAAACAAAAAAAAAAACGAAGGAGGCCTAGCTGTACCAGATCTAAAACTATATTACAAAGAAACAGTCATCAAAACCATTTGGTACTAGCTAAGAAATAGACAAGTTGATCAGTGTAGGTTCACAGGACAAAATAGTTAATAACTATAGCAATCTAGTGTTTGACAAACCCAAAGACCCCAGCTTTTCAGAAAATAATTAACTATTTGACAAAAAATAGCTGGGAAAATTGGAAACTAGTATGGCAGAAACGAGTTTCTGGAAATAACACTGTATACCAAGATAAGGTTGAAATGGGTTCATGATCTAGACATATAGAATGATATTATAAATAACTTAGAAGAACATAAGATAATTTAGCTCTCAGACTTGTGAAGGAGGAAGGGATTTGTGACCAAAGAAGAACTAGAGATCATTATTTTTTTATTAATTATAATTTTTATTTACCAGATATATGCATGGGTAATTTTACAGCATTGATAATTGCCAAACCTTTTGTTCCAATTTTTCCCTTCCTTCCCCCCCCAAGGCAGGTTGACCAATAAATGTTAAATATGTTAAAGTATAAATTAAATACAATATATGTATACATGTCCAAACAATTGTTTTGCTGTACAAAAAGAATCGGATTTTGAAATAGTGTACAATTAACCTATAAAGGAAATAAAAAATGCAGGTGGACAAAAATAGAGGGATTTGGAATTTTATGTAGTGGTTCATAGTCATCTCCCAGAGTTCTTCTAGAGATCATTCTTGATCACAAAATAAAAAAAAAAATTGTGATTACATTATGTTAAAAAAAATTGTACAAACAAGACTGATGCAGACAAGATTAGAAGTGAAGCAATAAATTGGGAAAACATTTTTACATTCATAAGTTCTGATAAAGGCCTCATTTCTAAAATATATAGAGAATTGACTCAAATTGAGTCAATTGATAAATGGTCAAAGGAGATGAACAATTTTCAGATAAAGAAATTGAAACTATTTGTAGCCACGTGAAAAGGTGTTTTAAATCATTATTGTTCAGAGAATGCAAATTAATACTTACTCTGAGATACCCCACTACATTCCTCTGAGATTGGCTAATATGACAGAAAAAGATAATGATGAATGTTGGAGGGGATGTGGGAAAATTGGGACACTGATACATTATTGGTGGAACTGTGAATGGATCCAACCATTCTGGAGAGCAATTTGGAACTATGCTCAAAAAGTTACCAACTGTGAACACTCTTTGACCCAGCAGTGTTTCTAATGGGTTTATATCCCAGAGGAGGAAAAGGGACTCACATGTGCAAAAATGTTTGTGGAAGCCCTTTTTGTAGTGGCAAGAAACTGGAAACTGGATAGATGTCCATCAATTGGAGAATGCCTAAATAAATTATGGAATATGAATGTTATGGAATAGTATTGTTCTGTAGGAAATGACTAATAGGGTAATTTCAGAGAGGGCTGGAGAGACTTACATGAAGCAATGCTAAGTGAAATAAGCAGAACTAGGAAATCATTATACATGGAAACAGCAAGACTATGATGATCAATTCTGATGGACATGGCTCTCTTCAACAATGAGATGATTCAATTTAGTTCCAATTGTTCAATGATGAAGAGAGCCGTCTACATCCAAAGTGAGGTTTGTGAGAACTGATTGTGGTCTACAACATAGCATTTTCATTCTTTATGTTGATCTTTGCTTGCTTTTTTGCTTTCTTTCCCAGTTTTTTTTTTAAACTTCTTGATCCACTTTTTCTTGTGCAGCAAGATAACTATAAATATGTATACATGTATTTATTTTTGTATTATACTAACAATATTTTAAATATATTTAACATGTATTGGACTACCTGTCATCTAAGGGAGAGGGGAGGGAGAAGGAAGGGAAAATTTAAAGCAGAAAGTTTTGCAAGGGTCAATGTTGAAAAATTACAATGCATATATTTTGTAAATAAAAAGCTTTACCAAAAAAAAATCTAAATGTTAGTTGATGGATTTCTTCAATATTCACATCAGTTCTTCAGAAAAAAAAAATTGATACGAGACAAGTCCATATTTCTTCCATCATTGAAATTGTTTGACTTTCTCTCTTTAGAATCTCATTATCGAGAACTTCTGTTCCTTCTGTTCTAGACTTCCCTACTAGAATTTTAAACTCTGGAACCTCTAATATTCTAAGCCTTTCTTATGCTAAAATAGTACTTTAAATTAAGGATTAAAATGAAATTATGTAGTCATGGAAAATTTAACAGTTAATAAAAATAATTTTGTCACAATAGAGCAAAAACATTCAGCAAAGATACAGCAATAATGTAGCTATGCACAATTTCCCTGGTGGCCTGTCCCTCAGAAGCCTCAAAGCCGCTACCTGACTCCTTGTGTATTACTTTTTTTTTTCTTTAGAGGCCTAGGAAGCTATACCAGTAGTTGACTCTACAGAACAGTTACAATGCCTCTTAAGGAACTATTAGCAAAAATTGCATGGGAGCTAGTCCCATGGATCTAACCCCAGGGACCATCAAATAATGAGCTGAACATGAAATATGGACCACTGCCTTCTTTGTTATAATCAGTGAGTTAAAAACAAAGTCTAGTTTTTACATTTCAAATATGATTGTAATTATACTACAGCCAGATTTTTGAGGACTGGTGGATTAAACTATAGGAATATTAGGGAATATTGGGAATGTATAAAGTACAGAAGATGCAAAGAAAAAATCAGAATCCCAACGAGAAAGAAAAGGCAGGCAGTCAAAAGAAATCATTATGAACATACTGAGAACTGAGGAACAAATTAAAAAAAAGAAATATAATAGATTTTATAGCCAAGGGGAAAAATGAACAGAAAAGCAAGGGGTATTCTTGAAATATTTTGATGAATGTCATACCTAAGAATAAAGTTTGGCTGGTAAAGAATGCTAAATTCAGTAAAACATGATTTAAAATTTATAGACATAAATAGGATGCCTTCATATTTTAAAAGAGAACTTATGTATCTGATTGCTCAATTGTTAGCATCAGTGATTGCAATACTTTTGGAGAATAGGAGAAGTGTCGAATCATAGGAGAAGATAAAATGTTTAAGTTTTTATGCAAAGAAGAAAATGAAATCTGAAAAATATAGGTCAGAGACAGGGTTTTTAGTTTTACTAGTCAAGTCTATAATTAGTAAGCTAAAAAACTAATGTAATCTTTGTCTCCACTGAAAGATTTGTTTCAAGATTAGGGAGGTGCTACTCTTTCCTACTACTTTATTCTTCCCAAGTCAGACCATTTATTGTATTTTGTTTTAGGCACCATATATAAGGAATAAATCTGTGATTTGTGATCCCAGGATTACAATAACATGATGAAGGACATGTAAATCGTGCCATATGAGGATCAGTTGGTGATAATAAATAGAAAGCATAGAATAATTAGAGGAATCATGAGAACTATTTTCAACTTGTAGAGACAATTTTTGTTCATTTATTCACTGGATTAGATGGCCTCTTCTAACCTTGAGCATCTGTGATTCAGAAGTGTGAGTTGGAAGATAAAAGAAATAGAAAATAAGTGGTTTAATACAGAGGTGTCAAACACAAAATCTTATTATTTAAAACCAAATTAAAATGGAATTGGGGACTACCTGATGAAATAAACCAAAATATTACAGAATATAGAAAATACTAATATGTAGTTTTTTTAAGTCAGTATGCTGATCAGAGACATCCTCATATGTGCTTTAGTGACTTTAGATTCTGTTTGAGTTTGACTCCAAAGACATAGTGGATAGAGTTAGGGTCAGTAGTGATTTTAGAGACATGAAGACTAGAATTTGAATTCTGTCTCAGACACTTACCTTCTGATAGCTTCAGTTTCCTCGAGCATAAATTTATACAATGATAGCTCAAACCACAAATAATTCTGAAGAAAATGCTTGTCTATGTATGCATGTATGAATGTATCTGTCTGTCTATTTGTGCATCTATGTATCTATGTCTAGTGCTTATCTGTCTATCTATTTGTGCAACTATGTATCTATATTTCTAGTGCTTTGCAAACCTTAAGTCACTATACAAATGTTAACAGTTACATAACTCAGACTGGAGCAGCTGTTTTAGCCTGAGAAAGAAAATATCAAAATATTTTGCTTATCATAATGATGAAGGAAGTCAGGCTCAAACAGATTTTTTTTTGTAATGCCCATTTATGTTCCAAAATTCTGAGACCTATGGCCTCTTAGGCTAATATGTGTAAGTCTAGCCTTGATGCAGTTTTGCATAAAATCTTTGAAATTTAAACTTAAAGTTTTTTTTTTTTTTTTTTAGAGATTATTATATAGTTCAATTATTCTTGATTCTCTCCATAGTACTGGATTTATTTCTGGACATTTGAATAATTCCACCCTCAAAGAAATCTAGCATTAGCTCTATCAGGAAAATTTATGCGCATTTAATATGTGTAAGTTTTTTGTTTCTTTTAGCTAAAATCATATTTTGAAAAAAAAAAACCTTTTGCTACTATATATATATCATAGCTTTATAAGATATTTAATTGTTTTGTAATTAATAGATATTGATTCAAGAATGGAATCTGATATATAATCTATGACCTAAATAAGGAAACCTAGTTTTATCTAAGTTCACATCTGCAGTATATATCCCAGGAGTGGACAACCTCAGATTCAATGTATTCTATGGATTTTCACTGTAAAAGCAATTATGCATGAGCCCTAAAGCAAAGGTTTTTACAGAAATGTTATAATCAGTAGACTGAGATGTATTAAGCATCTATTACATGCCAAGTCCTGGGGATACAAAAAAAAAGGGGGGGGAAAGATAGTTCTGTTTTCAAGAAACTTAACAATATATTGAGGGGAAACCATATGTAAATGAATGCATAAAAAAGCCATATCCAGATAGAGAAAAAATATATAGATATTCAACAGAGAAAAGACTATCAATAAGGGCTATAGGAAAAATTTGTGCAGAGTAATTGTTTAACTGGGATTTGAAAGAAGCTAGGAATCAGACATAATAATATATGAGAAATAGCCAGTGAAACTAATCAGTACCAGAAGATGAAATGTTTTCTTCAAAAACTATCAAGGAATTGGAGGGTTATGGCTTAGATAGTAGAGAAAAAGCAAGAATGAGACTGAGTTCTCTCTAAATAACTTCAAATAACACCTCAAATGAATTCTAGAGCAAAAGAGTCTACAAAAAGACAGGTAAATATTTTTTTTCCAGCACAAGACAACTTATAAGGGCAGCAGGAAATGACTGTGTCCAGAGCAGGTTTTACCTGCACAGGCCTTGACTTAATAGTCCACCAGCAGACAAAAACTCTCTCTCTCCCTCTCTCTCTCTCTCTCTCTCTCTCTCTCTCTCTCTCTCTCTCTCTCTCTCTCGGTTTGTCTTTTTCTGTGTATATGTGTAACTGAATCGTAGATCAGTAGCAGCAATGGTAGCTTCTAGAGCTCTGAATCCACATATGGTAAGGGTTTGAAAGATCAGGTCAGAAGATAAAAAGGGTCCCTTTGTTGGTTTTGCATGTAGTTCTCTGTTACATCACCTATACTCAAGTCCAGTTCATAAAGTCCTAAGGCAAGAAAGAACAATAGCTCACTAGACCTCAGGGGATTCTGATCACAGTTCAAAGGTAGAAAAAAGTGCTTATGGTCACTCACAGATAGAACAGTTCAGGAGAGTAATGAACATATCTCTTCTTAGTTCATACCATTTTGGAGGAACTGAAAACTTACAGATCCTCCAGAAATAAATCTGAAGCTTGGAAGTATGTCCTTCACTCCAGGAGCATACCTTAACTTAAAGATAGAAATCAAGAAATATACAAAGAAAAACAGAGCAAACAACAAAAAAGAATCTAACCATAAAAATTACTAGGATGACAGGGAAGATCAAAGACAACAAAGTCAAAGCTGATAAATCCAAAACCTCAAAGAAAATGTGAATTGGTCTGAGGTCCAAAAATAATTCCTGGAAAAAGTGCAGCAAGTATTTAAAAAAAAATAAAAAAGAGGAAAAATTGGAAAAATAAATGACAGTGATACAAGAAAATCATGAAAAAATGTGTCAATAACTTGGTAAAAGAGACAGAAAAAACTCAAGAATATCATACATTAAAAGACAGAAGAAACCAAATGGTTAAAAAGGGGGGGGGGCACACAATCCACTGAAAATAAGGAATCCTTAAAAAGCAGAACTGATCAAATGCAAAGATAGTAAGGGGCCAAGTCATGGAAATCTGTAAATATCAATAAGATTTCATTTTTGATCCTGTAGGTAATGGGGAGTCACTAATTTGGGGGGTTATTTAATTATTTTAAGGGGAGTAATATGGTCAGATTTGTGTTTAAGGAAGATCAATTTTAGAGTTAAATGGGGTATGAACAGGAGTTATGATAGATTTGTCATGTAGACAAAACAGCAGATTATTCACGTATTCTGGCCATGAGTAATTAGGGTTGGAATGATGGCAAAGTCAGGAGGGGAAAATGAAAAACAAACAAACAAAAAAAGCAAAACAAAACAAAACAAAAAAACAACTAGACATGCTATCAAGGTAGAAATTATAGGGTATATAATAAGCACCATAGGAATAGTAGCAAGACAACACCTTCCCAATATAACTATTGCACATTCTTGCCCAAACAACCTTTATGGCAAGAATTAATATTATTATCACTTATAAATAAAGAAGCAAACACAGAGGCACACATATGGCTAAGGCACCAAAAAAAATTAGTGAAATGGAAAAAAATTCCACAGAGCAAAATAATTCATTTAAAAATTCAATTGGACATATACAAAAAGAACTAAAAAATGTGAATGAAGAAAATAACTCATTAAAAATCAGGAGTGAACAAACAGAAATGAATGATTCATTGAGACACCAAGAATCAGTCAAACAAAATCAAAAAAAATGAAAAGCTAGAGCATAACATCAAATATTTACTTGGAAATTCAACAGACCTGGAAAATAGATCTAAGAGAGATAATCTGAGGGAAATTATGATGAAAAAAAGAGCCTAGATTCCATTTTACAGTAAATCATCAAAGAGAACTGTCCAGAGATAATAGAAACAGAAGGGAAAGAAGGCATTGAAAGAATTCATTGAACACCTTCTGAAAAAGACCCTAAAAAAAAAAAAAAAAAAAAAAAAAAAAAAAAAAAAAAAAAACTCCATGGAACATTGTGGTCAAGCTGCAGAACTATCAGACTAAGAAAAATATTGCAACCAGCCAGGAAAAAAAATTGAAATATCTAGGTGCCAAAATAAGGGTCACTCAAGATCTGGCTGCATCCACATTATAGGATTGAAGGGCCTGGAATCTGATATTCCAAAAGGCAAAGGAACTTGGAATGCGGCCAAGAATAAACTACCCAGCTAAGTTTAGCATTTTCTTCCATGAAAGAAGATGGACATTTAATGAAACAGATGAATTCCATTTGTTTTTAAGAAAAACAAAAACAAAAAAAAACAACAGATCTAAACAAAAAATTTTGATCTCCAATCACAAGACTCAAGAGAAGCAGAAAAAGGTAAAAGGAACTCTTGAGAACTGTATTTCTGTTGTATATATACAGAAAATCCATATATATATATATATATATATATATAATTTGATTTTACTGATATAAAAAAGGGAAGTAGAAAGAGAAAGGGGATAGTATCAGAAAATGGGAAAAGGGGAGATAAAAAAAAGGAAACTACATAGCATAAAACTTCCTAAAGGAGAAGTTAAGAGAGTTGCAAGAAGAAATAGACAGAAAAACTATGATAGTGGGAGATCTCAACCTTGCACTCTCAGAATTAGATAAATCAAATCACAAAACAAATAAGAAAGAAATTAAAGAGGTAAATAGAACATTAGAAAAATTAGGTATGATAAATCTTTGGAGAAAACTGAATGGTGATAGAAAGGAGTATACTTTCTTCTCAGCAGTTCATGGAAACTATACAAAAATTGACCATATATTAGGAAATAAAGATCTCAAAATTAAATGCAGGAAGGCAGAAATAGTAAATGCTTTCTTCTCAAATCACAATGCAATAAAAACTACATTCAACAAGAAGTTAGAAGTAAATAGATCAAAAAGTAATTGAAAACTTAAAGAATGATTGGGTGAAACAGCAAATTATAGAAACAATTAATAATTTCACCCAAGATAATGACAATGATGAGACATCATACCAAAATTTGTGGGATGCAGCAAAAGCATTAATAAGGGGAAAGTTTTTATCTTCAGAGCCTTACTTGAATAAAATAGAGAAAGAGAAGATCAATGAATTGGACCTGCAACTTAAAAAGCTATAAAAAGACCAAATTAAATACCCCCAACCAAAAACAAAACTTGAAATTCTAAAATTAAAAGGAGAAATCAATAATATTGAAAGTTAAGGGACTTCCGGCCAAGATGGCGGCGTGGAGGCAGACAGCTGCTTGAGCTCCTCGTTTTCTCTCAGAACTTACTTCATGACAAGCCTCTGACTTAATGCTTGACCCAGAAAGAAATCCACAAATTATCACCAAGAGAAGACATCCTTGAAAGTCGCCAGAAAAGGTCTGTGTTTGTTCGGGGGAGGGTCAATCAGACTGGGCGCAGACTGAGGGCAGACAGCCAGAGCAAGACAGGCAGCTCACACAGCTCAGACCTGAGGGGGAGGGGTGTGATCTCTGCCGTTTCTGTGAAAGGGCTTTTGCCCCAGTGTGGATGCTCCATCTTGGCAGCAAGCCAGGAGCGGTGGAGAGGGTGTAAACACTGGAGGTGAAGATTAAAACCCCAGAAAGCCAGTGTCTCTCAGAGCCCGGCCACCCCCAACCCCCACCTGGACTGACTCGGTGCGTTCTCAGAGCCTCAGAGCGCAGACTCAGTACAGTCATTGCTGTTCTGTTAGTGGCTCTCTGCTGCCCTATCCCCAGTCTGTAGAGGAAGCCCATTAATACCATCCAGCCCCATCCCCCGCAAAACAGACCAATTGTTTCTCTTGTCAGTTTGTTTTCTTTGATTCCTACTCTGACAAAATGAACAAAAAATTCAAAAGGGCTCTAACCATTGACAGCTACTGTGTGGAGAGGGAGCAGACTTCAAATGCTGAGGAGACTAGGAACAGAATGTCCCCAGATGTATCCCCTGGGAGGGATATAAGCTGCTCCTCAATACAAAAGAACCTCATAGAGGAAATCAAAAAGGCTCTCACAAGAGAGCTGGAAGAGAAGTGGGAAAAGGAAAGGGAAGCTTGGCAAGAGAGCCTGGAGAAGTCATCCCATGCATTCAAAGACAGAATGGATAAAGAAATCAAATCATTGAGAAACAAGATTAGTGAGCTGGAAAAGGTAAACAACTCCAAGGAAAACAGGATTAGTGAGCTGGAAAAGGTAAACAACTCCAAGGAAAACAGGATTAGAGAGCTGGAAAAAGAAATCAGCTCTCTAAAAAATAAAATGGATAAAATGGAAAAAAATTCCATAGAAGATAAAAACTCAATTGGACAATTACAAAGAGATATAAAAAAAGTGAGTGAAGAAAATACATCATTGAAAATTAGACTGGAACAAGTAGAAATGAATGACTCAAGGAGAAACCAAGAGGGAGTCAAGCAAAACCAGAGAAATGAAACAATTGAAAAGACTGTCAAGTACCTTACCAGAAAGACAACAGACTTGGAAAACAGATCCAGGAGAGACAATTTGAGAATAATCGGACTCCCTGAAAAATGGGAGGAAAAAAAGAGCTTGGACACCATTTTCGAGGAAATTATCAAAGAGAACTGCCCAGACGTTTTGGAAACAGAGGGTAAAATAGACATTGAGAAAATTCATCGATCACCTACTGAAAGGGACCCTAAAATCAAAACGCCAAGAAATATAGTGGCCAAGTTCAAGAACCATCAGACAAAAGAAAAGATATTGGAAGCTGCTAGAAAAAAACAATTCAGATATGGAGGATCCACAATAAGGATAACACAGGATCTAGCAGCGTCCACATTAAAAGAACGCAGGGCCTGGAACATGATATTCCGAAAGGCTAAGGAACTTGGCATGCAGCCAAGAATAACTTACCCAGCAAGAATGATCATCGTTTTCCAGGGAAGAAGATGGACATTTAACGAAATAAATGAATTCCATCTATTTTTGATGAAAAAACCAGACCTACATAAAAGGTTTGATCTTCAAATACAGAACTCAAGAGACTTCTAAAAAAGGTAAAAAGAAATCTTGAGAACTATACTTCTGTCAAAAAAAATATGTAAAGAACATATGTACAATTTGTCTTACAAACTAGAGGTGGAAAGGAGATTATATCATAAAAAAGTATAAAGTGGTGGTACTACATCTCATGAAGAGGCAAAGGTAACCTATTATATCTGAGAGAAAGAAAGGAGGGAGATGAACATAGCGTGTATCAATAGACATATTCGATTTATGGTGAAACTTCTTCCACTTCATTGAAAAGTGAAAGGGAAGGAGTAAGCTAAGGGGAAGGGAATACAGTAATTTCGAGGAAAAGGGGTAAAATAAGGGGAGGATCTTTAAGGTGGGGGAGGGATCCTAAAAAGGGAGGGCTGTGAAAAGCAAGCGGTGTTTACCAGTTTAATACTGGATAGGAGGGTAAAAGGGAAGGAAAGGGGAAAAGCATAAGCAGGGGTTAATAGGATGGCAAGCAATATAGAATTAGTCCTTCTAACCATAAATGTGAATGGGGCAAACTGCCTCATAAAGAGGAAGCAGTTAGCAGACTGGATTAAAAGTCAGAATCCTACTATATGTTGTTTACAGGAAACACACGTGAAACAGGATGAGACATTCAAACTAAAAGTAAAAGGGTGGAGCAGAATCTATTATGCTTCAGGCAAAACCAAAAAAGCAGGAGTAGCCATCCTCATCTCATATCAAGCAAAAACAAAAATTGATCTAATTAAAAGAGATAAGGAAGGGCATTATATCCTGCTAAAGGGAAGCATCAATAGTGAAGCAGTATCAATATTAAACATGTATGCACCAAGTGGTGCAGCATCTAAATTCTTAAAAGAGAAATTAAGAGAGCTGCAAGAGGAAATAGATAGCAAAACTATAATAGCGGGAGATCTCAACCTTGCACTCTCAGAATTAGATAAATCAAACCACAAAATAAATAAGAAAGAAGTCAAAGAGGTAAATAGAATACTAGAAAAGTTTGATATGATAGATCTTTGGCGAAAGCTAAATGGAGACAGAAAGGAATATACTTTCTTCTCAGCAGTTCATGGAACCTATACAAAAATTGATCATATACTAGGGCATAAAAACCTCAAAATCAAATGCAGTAAGGCAGAAATAGTTAATGCATCCTTTTCAGACCATAATGCAATCAAAATAACATTTAATAAAAAGCCAGGGGAAAATAGACCAAAAAATAATTGGAAACTAAATAATCTTATACTAAAGAATGATTGGGTAAAACAGCAAATCATAGACATAATTAATAACTTCACCCAAGAGAATGACAATAATGAGACATCATACCAAAATGTGTGGCATACAGCCAAAGCAGTAATTAGGGGAAGTTTTATATCTCTACAGGCCTACCTGCATAAAATAGAGAAAGAGAGGGCCAACGAATTGGGTTTACAACTAAAATTGCTAGAAAAGGAACAAATTAAAAACCCCCAGACAAACACAAAACTTGAAATTCAAAAAATAAAAGGTGAGATTAATAAAATTGAAAGTAAAAAAAACTATTGAATTAATTAATAAAACTAAGAGTTGGTTTTATGAAAAAACCAACAAAATATACAAACCCTTAGTAAACCTGATTAAAAAAAGGAAAGAGAAAAAGCAAATTGATAGTCTTGAAAATGAAAAGGGTGAACTCACCACTAATGAAGAGGAAATTAGAACAATAGTTAGGAGCTACTTTGCTCAACTTTATGCCGATAAATTCGATAACTTAAATGAAATGGAAGAATACCTTCAAAAATATAGCTTGCCCAGATTAACAGAGGAAGAAGTAAGTAGTCTAAATAGTCCCATCTCAGAAAAAGAAATAGACCAAGCTATTAACCAACTTCCTAAGAAAAAGTCCCCAGGACCAGATGGATTTACAGGTGAATTCTACCAAACATTTAAAGAACAACTAACTCCAATGCTATGTAAACTATTTGAAAAAATAGGGATTGAAGGAGTCCTACCAAATTCCTTCTATGACACAGACATGGTACTGATACCTAAACCAGGTAGATCTAAAACTGAGAAAGAAAACTATAGACCAATTTCCTTAATGAATATTGATGCTAAAATATTAAATAAGATATTAGCAAATAGACTTCAGAAAATCATCCCCAGGATAATACACTATGACCAAGTGGGATTTATACCAGGAATGCAGGGCTGGTTTAATATTAGGAAAACTATTAGTATAATTGACCATATTAATAATCAAATTAATATAAACCATATGATCATCTCAATAGATGCAGAAAAGGTATTTGATAAAATCCAACATCCATTCCTACTAAAAACGCTTGAGAGTATAGGAATAAATGGACTATTCCTTAAAATAATAAGGAGCATATATTTAAAACCTTCAGTAAACATCATATGTAATGGTGATAAACTAGAACCTTTCCCTGTAAGATCAGGAGTGAAACAAGGTTGCCCACTATCACCATTACTATTCAATATAGTACTAGAAACTCTAGCCTTGGCAATAAGAGCCGAGAAAGAGATCCAAGGAATTAGAGTAGGAAATGAAGAAATCAAATTGTCACTTTTCGCAGATGACATGATGGTATACTTAGAGAACCCCAAAGACTCTGCTAAAAAGCTATTAGAAATAATTCAGAATTTTAGCAAAGTCGCAGGATACAAAATAAATCCACATAAATCCTCAAGATTTTTATACATTACCAACACAATCCAACAGCAAGAGATACAAAGAGAAATTCCATTCAAAATAACAGTTGATAGTATCAAATATTTGGGAATATATCTACCAAAGGAGAGTCAGGAATTATATGAGCAAAATTACAAAACACTTGCCACAAAAATAAAGTCAGATTTAAATAATTGGAAAGACATTCAATGTTCTTGGATAGGCCGAGCGAATATAATAAAGATGACAATACTCCCCAAACTAATCTATTTATTTAGTGCTATACCAATCAGACTCCCAAGAAACTATTTTAATGACCTAGAAAAAATAACAACAAAATTCATATGGAAGAATAAAAGGTCGAGAATTGCAAGGGAACTAATGAAAAAAAAGTCAGAGGAAGGTGGTCTAAGTGTACCTGATTTAAAGCTATATTATAAAGCCACAGTCACCAAAACCATTTGGTATTGGCTAAGAAATAGACTAGTTGATCAGTGGCATAGGTTAGGTTCACAGGACAAGATAGTGAATAAAAATAGCAATCTAATCTTTGACAAACCCAAAGATCCCAAATTTTGGGATAAGAATTCATTATTTGACAAAAACTGCTGGGAAAATTGGAAATTAGTATGGCAGAAACTAGGCATGGACCCACATTTAACACCACATACTAAGATTAGATCAAAATGGGTCCAAGATTTAGGCATAAAGAACGAAACCATAAATAAATTGGAGGAACATGGGATGGTTTACCTCTCAGACTTGTGGAGGAGGAAGGAGTTTGTGTCCAAGGGAGAACTAGAGACCATTATTGATCACAAAATAGAACATTTTGATTACACCAAATTAAAAAGTTTCTGCACAAACAAAACTAATGCAAACAAGATTAGAAGGGAAGTAACAAATTGGGAAAAATTTTTTACAGTTAAAGGTTCTGATAAAGGCCTCATCTCCAAAATATACAGAGAATTGACTTTAATTTATAAGAAATCAAGCCATTCTCCAATTGATAAATGGTCAAAGGATATGAACAGACAATTTTCAGATGATGAAATTAAAACTATTTCCACTCATATGAAAGAGTGTTCCAAATCACTATTGATCAGAGAAATGCAAATTAAGACAACTCTGAGGTATCATTACACACCTGTCAGATTGGCTAAGATGACAGGAACAAATAACGATGAATGTTGGAGGGGGCTGTGGGAAAACTGGGACACTGATGCATTGTTGGTGGAGTTGTGAAAGAATCCAACCATTCTGGAGAGCAATCTGGAATTACGCCCAAAAAATCAAAATGTGCATACCCTTTGAACCAGACATACTACTACTGGGCTTATATCCCAAGGAAATACTAAAGAAGGGAAAGGGACCTGTATGTGCCAAAATGTTTGTGGCAGCCCTTTTCATAGTGGCTAGAAGCTGGAAGATGAATGGATGTCCATCAATTGGAGAATGGTTGGGTAAACTATGGTATGTGAATGTTATGGAATATTATTGTTCTATAAGAAATGACCAACAGGAGAAATACAGAGAGGCTTGGAGAGACTTACATCAACTGATGCTGAGTGAAACGAGCAGAACCAGAAGATCATTATACACTTCAACAATGATACTGTATGAGGATGTATGCTGATGGAAGTGGATTTCTTCAACATAGAGAAGAGCTAATCCAATTCCAATTGATTAATGATGGACAGAACCAGCTACATCCAGAAAAGGAACACTGGGAAATGAATGTAAACTGTTATTTTTACCTTCTGAATCCAATTCTTCATGTGTAACAAAAAATTCGGTTCTACACGCATATATTGTATCTAAATTATACTGTAATATATTTAACATATATAAGACTGCTTGCCATCTGGGGGAGGGGGTTGGGGGAGGAAGGGAAAAAATCTGAATAGAAGTAAGTGCAAGGGATAATGTTGTAAAAAATTACCCATGCATATGTACTGTCAAAAAAATGTTATAATTATAAAATAAAATAAAAAATTAAAAAAAAAAAGAAAGTTAAAAAAAAACTATTGAATTAATAAATAAAACTAAGAGATGGTTTTATGAAAACCCAATAAAATAGATAAACCTTTGGTAAATCTGATCAGAAAAAGGAAAGAGGAAAATCAAAATGTTAGTCTTAAAAATGAACAGGGGGGTCTTTCCAGCAATGAAGAGGAAATTAGAGTAATAAGAAGGAGATACTTTGGCCAACTTTATGCTAATAAATTTGATAACTTAAGTAAAATGGATGACTACCTCCAAAAATATAGGCTTCCCAGATTAACAGAGGAGGAAGTAAATTGCTTAAATAGTCCCATTTCAGAAAAGAAATAGAACAAGCTATTAATCAATTACCTAAGAAAAAATCCCCAGGATCAGATGGATTTACATGGCAATTCTACCAAACATTTAAAGAACAATTAGCCCCGATGTTATATAAACTATTTGAAAAAATAAGGAATGAAGGAGTCCTACCAAACTCTTTTTATGACACAGACATGGTACTGATACCTAAACCAGATAGATCAAAAACTGAGAAAGAAAACTATAGACCAATCTCCTTAATGAATAGTGATGCTAAAATCTTAAATAAGATATTAACAAAAAGACTTCAAAAATCATCCCCAGGATAATACATTATGATCAAGTAGGATTTATACCAGGAATGCAGGGCTGGTTTAATATTAGGAAAACTATTATTATAATTGACAATATTAATAAATAAATTTTAAAAACCATATGATCATCTCAATAGATGCAGAAAAAGCATTTGATAAAATAAAACACTAAAAACACTTGAGAGTATAGGAATAAATGGACTATTCCTTAGAATAATCAGGAGCATATATTTAAAACTGTCAATAAGCATCATATGTAATGGGGATAAACTGGAACCTTCCTCAGTAAGATCAAGAGTGAAACAAGGTTGCCTACTATCACCATTACTATTCAATATTGTATTAGAAATGCTAGCCTTGACAATGAGAGTTGAGAAAGATATTAAAGGAATAAGAGTAAGTAATGAGGAAATCAAACTATCACTCTTTGTAGATGATATGATGGTATACTTAGAGAACCCCAGAGATTCTAATAAAAAGTTATTAGAAATAATTCACAACTTTAGCAAAATTGCTGGATACAAAATAAATCCACAAAAACCCTCAGCATTTTTATACATCACCAAAAATGCAACAGCAAGAGATACAAAGAGGAATTCCATTCAAAATAACTATTGATAGTACAAAATATTTGAGAATATATCTACTAAAGGAAAGTCAGGAATTATATGAGCAAAATTACAAAACACTTGCTAGAAAAATAAAGTCAGCTTTAAATAATTGGAAAGACATTCAGTTCTCTTGGATAGGCCGAGTGAATATAATTAAGATGACAATACTCCCTAAACTAATCTATTTATTTAGTGCTATACCAATCAGACTTCCAAGAAACTATTTAAATAACTTAGAAAAAATAACAACAAAATTCATATGGAAGAAGAAAAGGTCGAGAATTTCAAGGGAATTAATGAAAAAAAAATCAAATGAAGGTGGCCTAGCTGTACCTGATCTAAAGCTATATTATAAAGCAGCAGTCACCAAAACCATTTGGTATTGGCTAAGAAATAGACTAGTTGATCAGTGGAATAGGATAGGTACACAGGGCAAAATAGGGTACAATTATAGCAATCTAGTGTTTGACAAACCCAAAGACACCAACTTTTGGGATAAGAATTCAGTATTTAAAAAAAAACTGTAGGGAACACTGGAAATTAGTATGGCAGAAATTAGATATGGACCCACACTTAACACCATATATCAAGATAAGATCAAGATGGGTTCATGATTTAGGCATAAAGAATGAGATCATAAATAGATTAGAGGAACAGAGGATAGTTTACCTCCCAGACTTGTGGAGGAAGAAGGAATTTATGACCAAAGGAGATCTAGAGATAATTATTTATCACAAAATAGAAGATTTTGATTACACTAAATTAAAAAGCTTTTGTACAAACAAAACCAATGCAAACAAGATTAGAAGGGAAGTAACAAATTGGGAAAATATTTTTATACTTAAAGGTCCTGATAAAAGCCTCACTTCCAAAATATATAGAGAACTGGCTCTAATTTATAAGAAATCAAACCATTCTCCAATTGATAATGGTCAAGGGATATGAACAGACAATTTTCAGATGATGAAATTGAATCTGTATCCACTCACTACTGATCAGAGAAATGAAAATTAAGACAACTCTGAGATACCACTACACACCTGTCAGATTGGCTAAGATGACAGGAACAAATAATGATAAATTTTCGAGGGGATGTGGGAAAACTGGGACACTGATGCAATGTTGGTGGAGTTGTGAAAGGACCCAGCCATTCTGGAGAGCAATTTGGAACTATGCCCAAAAAGTTATCAAACTGTGCATGCCCTTTGATCCAGCAGTGCTACTACTGGGCTTATATCCCAAAGAAATACTAAAGAAGAGAAAGGGACCTGTATGTGCCAAAATGTTTGTGGCAGCCCTTTTTTGTAGTGGCTAGAAATTGGAAAATGAATTGATGCCTATGAATTGGAGAATGGTTGAGTAAATTATGGTATATGAATGTTATGGAATATTATTGCTCTGTAAGAAATGACCAGCAGGATGAATACAGAGAGGCTTGGAGAGACTTACATGAACTGATGCTGAGTGAAATGAGCAGAACCAGGAAATCATTATACACTTCAACCATGATACTGTATGAAGATGTATTCTGATTTAAGTGGATATCTTCAACATCGAGAAGAGGTAATCCAATTCCAATTGATCAATGATGGACAGAAACAGCTACAACCAGAGAAGGAACACTGGGAATTGAGTATAAACTATTTGCACTATTGTCTTTCTACCCAGGTTACTTTTACCTTCGGAATCCAATTCTTATTGTGCAACAAGAAATTTGGTTTTATACACATATATTGTATCTAGGATATGCTGTAAGACATTTAACATGTATGGGATTACTTGTCATCTAGGGGAGGGAGTAGAGGAAGGGAGGGGGAAATTTGGAAAAGAAGTGAATACAAGGGATAATGTTGTTAAAAAATTATCGATGCATATACACTGTCAAAAATTATAAATATAAAATTAATAAAAAAAGAAATATAAACACTGGAGACAGATGATATCTAGAAAGGTAAATAAATCTGAACTAATTGAAAGTGAATAAAATGTAATCAAATCCATATATATATATATGTATGTATATATATATATATATATATATATACATCTATTGTATTTATGTATAGACATATATATATATATATATATATGAAAGCCATATATAACAACAATTGGCATTTATATAATACTTTAAGCTTAACAAAGCATTTTATATGCATTATCTCCTTTGATCTTCAAAAGAAGTTTCAGGGAAGTACATATTATAAATACTTCCCTGAAACTTCTTTTGAGGATCAAAGTTGATATATATTATATATTAAGAAACTAAGACTATAATAGACTAAGTGTACTTTCCAGTTTTAAATACCTATTAAGTGTCTAACATAGGACTCAAAGGCAGGTTTTCATGATTCTAATGTATACATTTTCTTTTAACATGAAAAATGGGAGAAAATATTATAGTGCTTTTAAAAATCCACTACCTTCAAGTGTCAATAAAAACTGGCACTATGAGAGCCTGGGTATTTTATTTAAAAAAAATTGGTCAGAATTTGTGACTATATTCCAACTTGATACATGGCTTCATGATGATCAGCTGTCTGAAATCCAAACATTGATTTGCATTGACATCACAGACACTTATCAGTAACTTTAAAGCTACAGCACAATGGAATAAGGACTAACTTTTTGAAAAGTTGCTGAATTTTCCATTTTCCATTACTAAAATAATGCATCTTTGTCTTTCCAATAATTCATATGAAATGTATTTCAAATACTAGATTTTTTTATTTTGCAATCTTGTGAACTATTTAAAAAATCATTTGAATATATATATATATATATATATATATATATATATATATATATATATATATGAACAAAAAAATTAGGAGTATCAAAATTTTTTTCCACATGTAAAAAATACTATTACTTTCTTTTTGCTCAATTCACTTAGGAAAAAAAATTTTTTTTTTCCCTGAGCCTGGGGTTACATGACTTGCCCAGGGTCACACAGCTAGGAAGTGTTAAGTGTCTGAGACCATATTTGAAATCCAGGCTGGTGCTCTATCCACTGCACCACCTAGCTGCCCCTCACTTAGGAATATTAAGCCATTATTGCTATGGTTATTCAAACGAGCATTTATGTAAAGCCAAAGGGATTTAATTATTTCATTTTCTATAAAGGTCAAAAACTGTGGTAGAGGGGAGAATGAGGGGAAGTAGCAATGTATTATTTCCTTGAATAGCTTTGCCATTTTACTCATTCCCTTATTATCCCTTATTTTACTCTTTTTCACTCTTTCCCTTTGCTTCAATGTCCAATAAAATCAATAAATAGAGAGTCATGAATATAGACTTGTGAAAGTAATCATCTCTTAGGTTTTTACTAAGTGCTAATGAGATAATGAGATATTAGGTTCTTAATAAGTGCTAATAAAAAACAACAATCATCCAGGGAACTATACCTGGCATATGGACAATATGTCCCAAACTGACAGAATTCAACATTTTTGGGGGAAGAGGGGTATTTATTGAGGACATAAAATATATCATGGACACAATGTTAAAGGAGTCATTTTAGTTTGCATTTCTCTTTACTTTAGTCTCTGTAAAAGGATGTTCTGCATAATATCCTGGATGAATTGGTGGCACTTCAAATTCAACATGTCCCAAAATGAACTCATCATTTTAGAGTTGTGAGCCAAGCACTTTGTAAAACTTAAAGCACTATAAAATTTATAACAACGTTCTCCCCTATCCTCTGCTCTGACACCTGTCTGCTTTTTCCAGACACCCACACTCAAAATTTTGGACGCATCTTTGACACTTCCTTCTCACTCACTGACCAAATAAAATCATGTTCCAAACCAGGCCTAATTCTTCAATATCCTTTGGATCCACTTTCTCCTTTCTACACCCACTAGAATAATCACTCCTCTTCTTACCTCATCCAAAATGCATCTTGACTATGTTAATGGTTTCTTAACTGTTTTCCTCAGTCTCTCTTACCTTCAATTCTTTCTGCTATATCGTGTGCAATTTTTATATTATATTGCTTTAATCATGTTGTTACTCCATTAAAATTATTGTCAGTCTGCATTGACTGCTTAATAATGCATAATTTACTGAGCCTTATTTTTTTTTGCATTCTACAATATAAATCTAACCTATTTATTCTCACACTACTCCCTTTATTATACTCTATATGTCACAGTGAGTAGGCACCAAAAAATAATATCTGGAGTCACTACTCAGTAAGATAATACTAATAAATACTAATACAACAGCAGAGATCACTGTGGTTTTGCCACATGTAGTGGTAGCCACTGTAATGTGTTCCTTTGGCTTTGCCTTTATGGATTTTCTTTTGCCTTATAACTGTGAGGAGTGTCCTTGCTCTACTGTGACCACAAACTCTGGTATGCTAATGCTTCTCTTTGCCCTGAATCTGCCCCCTAGGACTATGGCTCAGACTATGTCTCAGATTAAATATGGTCAAAGCAAAGAAACCCTGGTAATCTCCTTCTGACTAATTGTTCAACCCCCTTACCATCTGTGGACTGGAAGCAGCTCCTGCCACTGTTGATTCAATGGCTCCCAGTAGTTGATCCTGATTTGATGGAACCTGATCATTATTGATATAATCTGTATTGGCTTGTGCTCCTTTCTCATCCTGGTGTAACAAACTTTTCCTGCTGACCTTCTAAGTTGCTTTGGGCTGGAAAATTGTTTCATTCCATCCTTTTAAAGGTTTTGTCACTCCAGAATTTATTTTAGGACATTACTTAAAGGTCTTTGGAAGTGTTTAATGGAGGGCTGAGATGGGTTCTTGCCTTTTCTCTGTCATCTTGGCTCTGTCCCTTAAATTCCATCTCTTCTCTCTATCTCTGTCTTGTTTCAACAGGAACATAATCCCATCTGATGCCATTTTCACTGGTAGATCCCCATGTCTGAAGTCTTCTTCAGGCTTCTATCCTCTGAAACCCATGTATTCTCATATATTATTTGTGTATATATCCTTTGTCAAATATTTTACTAAAATCTAATTGTGCTATTTCTGTATTATATTTGAATTCTATTCTAAAAAGGGAATTAAATTAGTCTTGTGTGACCTGTTCTGATTATTGCTTCTCTTTCTAAGTACTCATCAACAATCATTTTAATAATATGCTCTAGTATTTTTCCAGGATTTTCTCTCAACATAAGTGTCAGAAGCTCAACAATCCCATATATATCAGCAGAAACATTACTATTAAGTTTTGGCTAAGGCATAAACATTCAAGATGAGGAGAGATGATGGGGAGATTTTATTCACCAAAACCCCACTGCATTCTTATAATCATCTATATTTCTGAGCCTTTGTTTTCAGCCCTTTGGAGAGATAAATTACAATCCTCCCAAGGCAACTCTCTTGTCTTGAAGCTACTACATCTGTGAGGAAAACTCTGATCTGTATTACAGCTAATAATTTATATAAACATTTTTTGATCCTTCTCTTACTCCCAAAATAGATCAAAGAAAATTTTTTTATTTACCCTTAATATTTATCACCAATTTGGGATGCTTCTCATTTGTATTCCACCTGTTTTTCCCCTTGAATACATTTCCTAAAATTATTTGAATTCCCTATGTAACCACAATTTTTATTTAATTATTTCTTCCTTTCTTCTGTGCATTAATACTATATTGGGTTTTGTTTTCAGAATTTAATTCTCCTGTAATCTCAATTCTCTTAGACCAAATTCTACAAAATACTAATTTATTGAATATATTTCTCATATGGTTATTTAATTCTTGAAAATCCATTTCCCCAAATATAGAGTGTATGTTAGATTATGCTTCTCTTTTCTCTAATGGAATAGTTATTTGTCCCCAAAGTTTTTCTGCAGGGGTAACCAGTTACTCTATTCTAATCAGAATTAGATCTAGAAAGGAAGTTCATTTCCTTGTTTCTTCTACATCAAGACCATTTCAAGGACAATTATTCCTTTTGGTCTTTTATATTGGTTTGCCTTGGATTATCATGAAAGTTGGAATTAAGGAAAGAACAGTGGACTTGGATACTTTCTCTTGATCTAGAAGATATCAATTGAAATTCTATTTCTTTTATTTGTAGGCTAAAAGATTTGAGGCAATTGATTGATAACTAAGGCTCACTAGTCAAATGAAGTCAAGAAGTATTTTTAAGTGCTTGCTATATGTGAAATTGCGATGAAGTATCTATGATCTAAGGAGATAATATATGTCAAAACTTTGTTACTCTTAAGCCTTCTGTGAATATGAATTATTGATTTTATGATAATTGCATTTTATTTTCTATTTTGTTTGTTTGGTGTTTTTAATTGAGGATGACCATGCCAGGTTCATAATGCTTAGAATATAGTAAAAATAACTAATATTCACTAGTTTGATATGATGAATTAAGAAAAAAAAGCAGTTTAAATTAAGAAAATATATTTAATTATTACATCACATGTAAAAGAAAGAGATTTGGTATATCTTGTTTAATTTACTTTGGAGTTGTCAGTATTATAGTAAGTGGATTCAAATTTTTGGTTGCCATTGACAAAATACCACATTGTCTGTGCAATGATGGAATCGTTGAGATATGTTGGGCAAATTTGGAGCCATCTGCCTATATTTGGCTGAGCCTTGCAATAAAACTGTGCTTGATATCTTCCTAATCTCTCACATAACTGTTAAAGAAAAATGAATGGTCCAGCCAAGCTACACAACTTCAGAAGAAGTTGGAGCTGTATGTTATCAGGACTACAATTAAAAGAAGAAAGCAGATAATGGTCAATTGAGAAATCATTCAGTTTAACCTATTCCCCCAGGTTTGGACAGTTTGGACAATGTAGCATAGTTTGATCCAAATAATTCTAATTAAAAGATTATGGATTATGAGATCCTAGGATAAATTTCACACCAGGTCATAAAATAGAAATTTCAGTATTGACTTCCCATTTACTTTGATCTCACTGTTGAGAAAAAAGTGAAAATTCGTAGTATTTGATAGTAAAACCCTCAATCTTAGTAAAAATTCAGCCTAGATCCTGTTTGCAGAAATAGGCTTAATATTTTGAACTCTGTTCAAATTTAAATTTTCAAGAGACCTTTCCTAGTCTTCGTCCTCTTTAAGATTACCTTCAAGTTCGACTCTATATGATTTCTGGGATGCAAAGGAAGAACAAAATCTGCTATTATCTTCAAAGTACTTCAATTTTGATAAGCAAGACAATATGTAGCTAAATAAGCATAATATCTACAGTTAGCATATATCTAATTCTTTAAAATTTGGGTAGTACCTTATAAATATTATCTAATATTTTATTTGTACAACAATTCTGGGAAATAAATGCTACTTTTATTTTAATTTTACATAAGGGAAGCTTAAAACTGTTAGAGTGTGAGAGTTGATTAAGTAAATAAAGTAATTGTTTAATTCTAGATTTGAATTCAGGTCTTCCTGAATTCAGATACCAGTGATTTATCTGATGTACCAACTAGCTACTTATGTATATACTAAAAATATATACTAGATACTTGGCAACCTTAGAGAAAACTCAGGAACTGATAAAATAAATAAGCAGATATTATCCACTGAGATAAAGGAGATATTCCTTGATTTACAAGATCATTCAATAAATATCAAGTATTATTTGAAAATCAATGTGGCAGGCACATAGTGAAACAGTTCTTGATATCAAGAGTTTACCATTTGCTAGAAGTACATAGCTTGCAGAAAATTAAGTGTAATACCAGGTAGGGATACTAGAGGCAAATGAGAAATTTTTGACAAATGGATAGGAATATTTGAGGAGCAAAACATTTTTGAGCTGGGAGGATCAGGGAAAACCACAAAGAAAAGTAGCATCTAGACTTCCGGCCAAGATGACAGAGAGGAGGCACACAGCTGCTTGAGCTCCACGTTTTCACTCAGAATTTACTTCATGACAAGCTTCAGAATTAATGCAAAAGAAACCCACAAATAATCACCAACAGAAGACATTCTTGAAATTCGCCAGAAAAGGTCTGTGTTTGCTCAGGGGAGGAGATGAACAGACTGGGCACAGACTGAGGGCAAGCAGCCAGAACCAGGCAGGCAGCTCACACTGCTCAGACCTGAGGGGGAAGGGCATGATCTATTCCATATCTGTGAAAAGACCTTTACCCCAGTGTGGATATTCCATCTTGGCAGCAAGCCAGGAGCAGCAGAGAAGGTGTAAAAACCAGAGGTAAAGAATAAAAACCCGGAAAGCTAGCCTTTCTTGGGACCCGGCCATACCCACCCCCACACCAAGTGATTCAGCATGTTCTTAGAGTCTCAGAGTGCAGACACAGGACAGCCATCACTGTCCTGTTAGTGCCTTGATGTCTCCTGCAGTCTGTAGAAGTAGCCCGGTAACAGCATCCAGCCCCATCCCCGCCCCCCAGAAACAGACCAATTGTTTCTTTTGTCAATTTGTTTTCTTCAATTCCCGCTATGACAAAATGAACAAAAAATTTAAAAGGGCTCTAACCATTGAGAGGTTTTGTATGAACAGAGATCAGACTTCAAACCCTGAGGAGAATAAAAGCAGACTGTCTCCACAGGAATCCCCTAAGGGGGATATGATCTGCTCCTCAATACACAAAACTCTCATAGAAGAAATCAAAAATGATCTCACAAGAGAGAAGAAAAATGGGAAAATGAAAGGGAAGTTTAGCAAGAAAGTCTGGAGAAGTCATATAGAGTGGATAAAAAGATCAAATCATTGAGAAATAAAATTAGTGAGTTGGAAAAAGAAGACAGCTCTCTAAAATAAAATTGATGAAATGAAAAAAAAATCCATAGAAGATAAAAACTCAATTGGACAATTACAAAAAAGATATTAAAAAGTGAGTAAAGAAAATACATCATTGAAAATTAGGATCGAACAAGTAGAAATGAACGACTCAAGGAGAAACAAAGAAACAAAGTCAAGCAAACCCAGAAAAACAAAACAACTGAAAAGAATTTCAAGTACCTTGTTGGAAAGACAGCAGACATGGAAAAAAAGATCCAGGAGAGACAATTTGAGAATAATCAAACTCCCTGAAAAATGTGAGAAAAAAAGAGTCTGGACACTATTTTCTAGGAAATTATCAAAGAGAACTGCCTGGATATTTTAGAAACAGAGAGTAAAATAGGTATTGAAAAATTCATCGATCACCTACTGAAAGGGACCCTAAAATCAAAATGCCAAGAAATATAGTGGCAAAGTTCAAGAACCATCAGAGGAAGGAAAAAAAAATATTGGAAGCTACTAGAAAAAAAGCAATTCAGATATGGAGGAGCCACAATAAGGACAACACAGATTCTAGCAGAGTCCACATTAAAGGAACGAAGGACATGGAATATAATATTCAGAAAGGCTAAGGAACTTGGTATGCAGCCAAGAATAACTTACCGAGCAAAAATGAGCATCATTTTCCAGGGAAGAAGATAGACATTTAACGAAATAAATGAATTCCATCTATTCTTGATGAAAAAAACAGATCTATAAAAAATGTTTGATCTTCAAATACAGAACTCAAGAGATTTCTAAAAAAATAAAAAGAAATATTGAGAACTATATTTCTGCCATAAAGATATGTAAAGAACACATCTATAATTTGTCTTAGAAACTAGAGGTGGGAAGGAAATTATATCATTAAAAAAGGATAAAGTTGTGGTACTACATCTCATGAAGAGGCAAAGGTAACCTATTATATATGAGAGAAAGAAAGGAGGGGGATGAACATAGTGTGTATCTATAGACATATTCGATTTAAGGTGAAACTTTTTCCACTTAATTGAAAAGTGGGAAGGAAGGAGTAAGCTAAGGGGAAGGGGATACAGTAATTGTGAGGAAAAGGGGTAAAATAGGGGGAAAAATCTTTAAGGTGAGGGAGGGATACTAAAAAGGGAGGGCTGTGAAAAACAAGTGGTGCTCACAAGTTTAATACTGGGTAGGGGGGTAAGAGGGAAGGAAAGGAGAAAAGCATAAGCAGGGATTAACAGGATGGTAAGCAATATAAAATTAGTCATTCTAACCATAAATGTGAATGGGGTAAACTCCCCCATACAGAGGAAGCAGTTAGCAGACAGGATTAAAAGATGGAATCCTATTATATGTTGTTTACAGGAAACACACCTGAAACAGGGTGATACATTCAGAATAAAAGTAAAAGGGTGGAGCAGAATCTACTATGCTTCAGGTGAAGCCAAAAAAGCAGGGGTAGCCATCCTCATCTCAGATCAAGCAAAAACAAAAATTGATCTAATTAAAATAAATAAGGAAGGGCATTATATCTTGCTAAAGGGTAGCATATATAATGAAGCAATATCAATATTAAACATATACACACCAACTGATGCAACATCTAAGTTCTTAAAAGAGACATTAACAGAGCTGCAAGAAGAAATAGACAGCAAAACTATAATAGTGGGAGATCTCAAACTTGCACTCTCAGAATTTGATAAATCAAACCACAAAATAAATAAGAAAGAAGTCAAAGAGGTAAATAGAATACTAGAAAAGTTTGATATGATAGATCTTTGGCAAAAGCTAAATGGAGACAGAAAGGAGTATACTTTCTTCTCAGCAGTTCATGGAACCTATACAAAAATTGATCAGATACTAGGGCATAAAAACCTCAAAATCAAATGCAGTAAGGCAGAAATAGTAAATGCATCCTTTTCAGACCACAATGTAACCAAAATTACATTTAATAAAAAGCCAGGGGAAAATAGACCAAAAAATAATTGGAAACTAAATAATCTTATACTAAAGAATGATTGGGTAACACAGCAAATCATAGACATTATAATAACTTTACCCAAGAAAATGACAATAATGAGACATTATACCAAAATGTGTGGCATACAGCCAAAGCAGTAATAAAGGGAAGTTTTATATCTCTACAGGCCTACTTGCATAAAATAGAGAAAGAGAGGCCCAACAAATTGGTCTTACAACTAAAATTGCTAGAAAAGGAACAAATTAAAAACCCCCAGACAAACACAAAACTTGAAATTCAAAAAATAAAAGGTTAGATTAATAAAATTGAAAGTAAAAAACTATTGAATTAATAAAACTAAGAGTTGGTTCTATGAAAAAAACAACAAAATAGACAAACCCTTAGTAAATCTGATTGAAAAAAGGAAAGAGTCTTAAAAATGAAAAGGGAGAACTCACCACTAATGAAGAGGAAATTAGAACAATAGTTAGGAGCTATTTTGCTCAACTTTATGCCAATAAATTCGATAACTTAAGTGAAATGGAAGAATACTTTCAAAAATATAGCTTGCCCAGATTAACAGAGGAAGAAGTAAATAGTCTAAATAGTCCCATTTCAGAAATGAAATAGAATAAGCTATTAATGAACTCCCTAAGAAAAAATTCCCAGGACCAGATGGATTTTCATATGAATTCTATCAAACATTTAAAGAACAACTAATTCCAATGCTATATAAACAATGTGAAAAAATAGGGACTGAAGAAGTCCTACCAAATTTCTTTTATGACACAGACATGGCACTGATACCTAAAACAGGTAGGCTGAAAACAGAGAACGAAAATTATAGACCAATCTCCCTAATGAATATTGATGCTAAAATCTTAAAGAAAATATTAGCAAAAAGACTACAGAAAATCATCTCCAGGATAATATACTATGACCAAGTGGGATTTATACCAGGAATGCAGGGCTGGTTCAATATTAGGAAAACTATTAGTATAATTGACCACATTAATAATCAAATTAATAAAAAACATATGATCATCTCAATAGATGCAGAAAAAGCCTTTGATAAAATACAACATCCATTCCTATTAAAAACACTTGAGAGTATAGGAATAAATGGAATATTCCTTAAAATAATCAGGAGAATATATTTAAAACCTTCAGTAAACATCATATGTAATGGCGATAAACTGGAACCTTTCCCAGTAAGATCAGGAGTGAAACAAGGTTGCTCACTATCATCATTACTATTCAGTATAGTACTAGAAACTCTAGCCTTGGCAATAAGAGCCGAGAAAGATATTCAAGGAATTAGAATAGGAAATGAGGAAATTAAACTATTACTCTTTGCAGATGACATGATGGTATACTTAGAGAACCCCAAAGACTCTCCTAAAAAGCTATTAGAAATAATTCAGAACTTTAGCAAAGTTTCAGGATACAAAATAAATCCACATAAATCCTCAGCATTTTTATACATTACTAACACAATCCAACAGCAAGAGATACAAAGAGAAATTCCATTCAAAATAACTATTGATAGTATAAAATATTTGAGGATATATCTACTAAAGGAAAGTCAGGAATTATATGAGCAAAATTATAAAACACTTGCTAGAAAAATAAAGTCAGATTTAAATAATTGGAAAGACATTGAGTGCTCTTGGATAGGCCAAGCAAATATAATTAAGATGACAATACTCCCTAAAGTAATCTATTTATTTAGTGCTATACCAATCAGACTCCCAAGAAACTATTTTAATGACCTAGAAAAAATAACAACTAAATTCATATGGAAAAACAAAAGGTCAAGAATTTCAAGGGAAGTAATGAAAAAAAAAATTAAATGAAGGTGTTCTAGCTGTACCTGATCTAGAACTATATTATAAAGCAACAGTCACCAAAACCATTTGGTATTGGCTAAGAAATAGACTAGTTGATCAGTGGAATAGGTTAGGTTCACAGGGCAAGATAGTGAATAAAAATAGCAATCTAGTGTTTGACAAACCCAAAGACACCAACTTTTGGGATAAGAATTCAGTATTTGATAAAAACTGCTGAGAAAACTGGAAATTAGTATGGCAGAAACTAGGCATAGACCCACATTTAACACCACATACTAAGATAAGATCAAAATGGGTCCAAGATTTAGGTATAAAGAACGAGATCATAAATAAATTAGAGGAACAGACTTGTGAAAGAGGAAGGAATTTGTGTCCAAAGGAGAACTAGAGATCATTATTGATCACAAAATAGAAAATTTTGATTACATCAAATTAAAAAGTTTTTGCACAAACAAAACTAATGCAAACAAGATTAGAAGAGAAATAACAAATTGGGAAAACATTTTTATAATTAAGTGTTCTGATAAAGGCCTCATCTCCAAAATATAGAGAGAATTGACTTTAATTTATAAGAAATCAAGCCATTCTCCAATTGATAAATGGTCAAAGGATATGAACAGACAATTTTCAGATGATGAAATGAAAACTATTTCCGCTCATATAAAAGTGTTCCAAATCACTATCAGAGAAATGCAAATTAAGACAACTCTGAGATACCACTACACACCTGTCAGATTGTCTAAGATGACAGGAACAAATAATGATGAATGTTGGAGGGGCTGTGGGAAAACTGGGACACTGATGCATTGTTGGTGGAGTTGTGAAAGAATCCAACCTTTCTGGAGAGCAATCTGGAATTATGCCCAAAAAGTTATCAAAATGTGCATACCCTTTGACCCAGCAGTACTACTACTGGGCTTTTATCCCAAGGAAATATTAAAGAAGGGAAAGGGGCCTGTATGTGCCAAAATGTTTGTGGCAGCTCTTTTTGTAGTGGCTAGAAACTGGAAAATGAATGGATGTTCGTTAATTGGAGAATGGTTGGGTAAATTATTGTATATGAATATTATGGAATATTATTGTTCTGAAAGAAATGACCAACAGGAGGAATACAGAGAGGTTTGGAGAGACTTACATGAACTGATGCTGAGTGAAATGAGCAGAACTAGGAGATTATTATAGACTTCAACAATGATACTGTATGTGGATGTATTCTGATGGAAGTGGATATCTTCAACATCAAGAAAAGGTAATCCAATTCCAATTGATCAATGATGGACAGAATCAGCTACACCCAGAAAAGGAACACTGGGAAATGAGTGTAAACTGTTAGCATTTTTTTTCTTCCCAGATTATTTTTACCTTCCAAATACAATTCTTCCTTTGCAACAACAACAACAACAAAATTCTGTTTTGCACACATATATTGTACCTAGGATATACTATAAGATATTTAATATGTATGGTAATGCCTGCCATCTAGGGGAGTGGGTAGAGGGAAGGAGGAGAAAAATTTGGAACAGAAGGGAGTACAAGGGATTATGTTGTAAAAAAAAAATTGCACATGCATATGTGCTGTCAAAAAAAGTTATAATTATAAAATTAATTAAAAAAGAAGAAGAAAAAAAATCGAGCCAGTCTCTCATTGATAAATGGTCAAAGGATATGAACAGACAATTTTCAGATGATGAAATTGAAACTCTTTCCACTCATATGAAAGAGTGTTCCAAATCACTATTGGTCAGAAAAATGCAAATTAAGACAGCTCTGAGATACCACTACACACCTGTCAGATTGGCTAAGATGATAGGAAAAAAATAATGATGAATGTTGGAGGGGATGTGGAAAAACTAGGACACTGATGCATATTTGATGGAGTTGTGAAAGTTGTGAAAAAAAATTTCCAGTTCCAGATTGACTTATATGTGAATTCTACCAAACATTTACAGAACAATTAATTCTAATGCTATGCAAACTATTTGGAAAAATAGGGAAAGAAGGAAGGCTACCAAATTTATTTTATGACACAGATATGATACTGATACATAAACCAGGAAGGGTCAAAAAGATAAAGAAAATTATAGACCAATTTCCCTAATGAATAGTGATGAAAAACTCTTAAATAAAATATAAGCAAAGATATTATAGCAAATTATCCCCATAATAATGCACCATAACTAAGTATAAATCCTACCAGGAATGCAGTGCTGGATCAATATTAGCAAAACTTTTACCATAATTAATTCTATCTATAATCAAACTAACAAAAATATTAAGATTATCTCAATAGATACAGAAAAAAAATTGACAAAATTCAACATCCTTTCCTATTAAAAACACTAAGGAGTATAGGAATAAATGGAGTTTTCCTAAAAAATGATCAGAAGCAACTATTTAAAACCATCAGTACATATCATATGTAATGGGTATAAACAGAACAATACCCATAAGATCAGGGCTGAAACAACATAGCCCAGTACTATTCAATATTGTTTTAGAATGTTAGCTTTGGCAATAAGAGAAGAAAAAGAAATTAAAGGAATTAGACTAGGTAATAAGGAAAACAAAATATCATTCTTTGCAGATAATATAGTGATATTCTTATAGGGTCCTAGAAAATCAATTAAAAACTACTAGAACAATTTACAACATTAGCAAAGTTTCAGAGTACAAAACAAATCCATATAAATCATCAGCAGTTCTATGTTATCAACCAAGTTCAACAGCAAGCAATACAAAGAGAAATTCCATTTAAGATTATGATAGATAATATAAAATATTTGCACTCTACTTTCCAAGGCAAAGTCAGGAACTATATGAACACAGTAACAAAGCACTTTGCCCACAAATAACATCAGAGCTAAGCAATTGGAAGAATATCAAGTGCTCATGGGTGGGCTAATATAATATAATAAAAATGACAACATTACCTAAATTAATCTACTTATTCAGTGCCATACCAATCAAACTCCTAAGGAATTATTTTACAAAGTTAGACAAAATAATAACAGAGTTCATCTGGAAGAACAAAAGATCAAGAATTTCAAGGGTATTAGTGAAAAATGCAAATGAAAGTGGCCTAGTTGTACCAGACCTAAAACTATATTATAAAGCAATTTTATGTATATTATATATATATATATATGTATGTATATATATATATATACATATATATTAATAATATTATAAAGCCATTTTGTATCAGCTAAGAAACAGAGTAGTCTATCAGTGAAACAGGTTAGGTTCACAGGACAAAATAGCCAATGGCTATAGTAATCTAGTGTTTGAGAAACCCAAGTCCCCAGCAATTATAATAAAAACTCTCTATTTACCAAAGATTTCTGGGAATATTTGAAATTAATATGATGGAAACTAGGCATTGATGCATACCTAATACCTTATATCAAGATATAGTTGATTTGGATTCATGAGTTAGACATAGAGAGTTATATTATAAGCAAATTGGAAGAATAAAGGATAGTCTACCTCTCAGAACTGTGGAGAAAAATATTTGTGGCCAAAGAAGAAATGGAGTATATTACTGAATACAAAGTGGATAATTTTAACTATATTAAGTTAAAAAGCTTTTGTACAAACAAAACCAATGCAGACAGGATTAGAAGGGAAACAAGAAACTGGGAAAACATTTTTTTTTACATTCAAGGGTTCTGATAAAGTACTCATTTCTAAAATATATAGAGAACTGACTCAAATTTAT
The DNA here is from genome assembly GCF_048593235.1 of Sminthopsis crassicaudata. Taxonomy (NCBI): domain Eukaryota; kingdom Metazoa; phylum Chordata; class Mammalia; order Dasyuromorphia; family Dasyuridae; genus Sminthopsis; species Sminthopsis crassicaudata. The sequence goes on along the minus strand of NC_133620.1, from coordinate 391,223,176 downwards.
CAGACTTCAAGCTATTCTTCAAGTGATAAATGATCATTTGATTTCTGTTTGCTATCTGCTTGGATGCATCTATATAATCACTGTTCCTTAGTTACAATGGTCTTTTATGTAACTTGCATTTTGTGGAAATGACTCAAACCCATAGATGTAAGTTTGGAGCTACCAACTCCTATTTGAGGAGCAGCAACCAGAAAAAAACAAAAACAAAAACAAAAACAAAAACAAAAACACCTTAAACCTAAGAAAAAATTCATATCTCTAAACTAGTGATTGTTTGGAGAGCCTTCAGAATTGGATAAAAGCATTTATAGTTCATCCTAGAATTCATCAAGAGCCTTTTGAATAAGAAAGTTACATACTAAGACCTATGCTTTTGGAAGATTATTTTGGCTACCATTTTAAGAATAAATATATAGTACCAAAACTCTTAGAATGAAAATTTCATTTTATTCACTGCTATCATAACACCATGATAATTTTTTAGCCATACAAACCAGTGTCAAAGTTGGAAACCCTAAATTAAGCTATTTTGTGATATGACTTAGAGGATGTTAGTACACATTAGCAAAATTAATAGATAATACTCAACTTAGGGAGACATTATATTATCTGATATCTATCTAGAAGGAATCCTGGGTGTGATCAGAGAAATTGAATTTATATTTTAATTCTTCAACTTATTACTTATGAGACCTTTGCCAAGTTACCTCACCTATATGCATTTTAGTTTCCTCATTGGAAAAATGAAGAAATTGGACTAGATAAATTTTAATTCCATTAAATATGATACAATTCAAAAAACAAGTTTGTATTAAGTATGACTGAGTGTTGAAGGTCCCTTCTAGATCCAGGTCAGCATTAGCAAATTTAACCTGTAATATTCCATGGACATTCCAAGTTGGAGGGCAGTATATGATTTATTGCATACTGTAGAAAGGATCAAAAATATGTAACATAAAGTATTTACAGAATGAATCTCTCAAATATTAATTGGCCTAATTTAAAAAAAGTTGTTTTTCCCAATTAGTTTTATTATTCCAAAATTTACAATATAAACTAGATTGAAAATTACACACACACACACACACACACACACACACACACACACACACACACACACTCACACAAACTTATATTCAGTAAAGGCAACAGTAAAGCACTTTTCCTAATTTCTCTATTTCTTCCATTAATTTAAAAGGGCAATTTAAACCTCAGTTTTAGGTCAACAGTGCTCTGTGGCAAATGCTAGAAAATATTTTTTCAGTACATAAAATACTGAATTGAAATTCCCATTTTCCTGATAACATGGGGCCCCCTTTTAGGAGGATAAAGATGTCCATCGTCAATAAATGTTTGCTCTAGTTTACTTTTATCAGTTCTAAAAAAGATAAGTTAGAAGTGAGGAAGAGATCTCTTGACATGTAATGAAAATTTATTAAAAAGCAATAGTTCCAGTCTACCTTTTCAAGACTTATTGAACATTGCTCTCCTTCAGACACTCTTCATATCAGCCAGACTCCACTTACTCTTTCTAGAAGTGATATTCTGTCTCCTGTCCTATCTTTGGACAGATTGTCCTCTATGCTCAGAATGCTCTATCTTTACAGTTCTGATTCTTAGAACCCAAAGAACTTTTCAAAACTTGCTTCAAATACTTCCTGTTACAAGAAGACTTTGTTGATCCATTTCTTTAGATGATTAGTGTTCCATCAACCCCACCCTCTAAAATGTATTAGTTTTCTATTTACATATCTTTTTGTACATTTTCCCCAATTGAGTATAAACTTCTTGAATGAAGAGATAATTTCATTTTGTCTTTATTATAATAATAATTCTAGGATTTACATCACATTTAAATTATTGCAAAGCACTTTACAACTATATCATTTGACCCTCACAACAACCCTGTTGTGTTGGTGCTACAAATATTCCCATTTTATTTTTGAGGGAAAAAAACAAAACAAAACAACAAACTAAGCAATATATATGTTAAGTGATTTACCTAAGCTTACCCAGGTAAAGGGACTGAGGTCAGATTTGAATGTAGCACTTTATGAGTCCAGGACTCTATCCATTACATCACCTAGTGTTCTTTGTATTGTCACTGTTCTTGTTTCATAAAAAGAACTAAACTAATATTTCTTTTTTATATAGTTTTTTATTTACAAGATATATGCATGAGTAATTTTTCAGCACTGACCCATGCAAAACATCTGTTCCAACTTTTCTCCTCCTTCTCCTATCCCCTCCCCTAGATGGCAGGTAGACCTATACATGTTAAATATGTTAAAGTATATGTTAAATACAATATTTGTATACATATCCATACAGTTACTTTGCTGCACAAGAAAAATTTGACTTAAAAATAAGGTAAAAAATAACCTGAGAAGGAAATCAAAAATGCAAGTGGACAAAAACAGAGGGAGTGGAAATGCTATGGTGTGGTTCATACTCATTTCCTGTAGTTCTTTCTCTGGGTGTAGCTGGTTCTCTTCATTATTGGAACAAACAGAACTGATTTGATTCATCTCATTGTTGAAGAGAGCCATGTCCATCAAAATTGATCATCATATAGTATTGTTGTTGAAGTATATAATGATCTCCTGGTCCTACTCATTTCACTCAGCCATTTCACTCAGCACCAGTTCATGTAAGTCTCTCCAGGCCTTTCTGAAATCATCCTGCTGGTCATTTCTTATAGAACAATAATATTCCATAACATTCATATACCACAACTTATTCAGCCATTCTCCAATTGATGGGCACAACAAAAAGGGCTGCCACAAACATTTTTGTACATGCAGGTCCATTTTCCTTCTTTAAGAGCTCTTTGGGAAATAAGCCCAGTAATAACACTGCTGCATCAAAGAGTATATACAGTTTGATAACTTTTTGAGCATAGTTCCAAATTGCTCTCCAGAATGGTTAAATGCATTCACAATTCCACCAACAATGCATCAGTGTCCCAGTTTTCCTACATCCCCTTCAACATTCAGCATTATCTTTTCCTGTCATCCTAGCCAATCTGACAGTGTGTAGTGGTATCTCAGAGTTGTCTAAATTTGCATTTCTCTGATTAATAATGATTTAGAGCATTTTTTTCATATGGCTAGAGGTTAAACTAACATTTCTTAAATTAAATTGAATCTTTGTTGAAATTGAGGTGGAGGATATAGAGTTTTTATTGTCAAATAATGTAGAATCTTAAGATTTTTTGCAACAATGATACAAAGCACTGAAGGGATTCCAACATCTATAAACCAAACCTTGCACTTCAGATAATCTACTACTGGGCTTAATCTTTCTTTCATTATAGAGAGGTCTTTATTCTATTTTTCCCTCATGTCTACAATGAAAACTGATAAGTTAATTACCACAGAAAATAAATGGAAAAGACAAGCTTCTGATACACTGCAGTGAAGAGAACCCTCTCTTAATTTAATTCGCTTAGATAAGAAAAGAAATATTATGAAAGTTCAGAAGAAAGCAAGCCAAAACACAATCTAAGCCAGACTATTATAAAAAAAAATAAAATAAAATATCCAAGGATTCTTTAAGAAATAATGAAAGAAAGAAAAAAGAGAAAGAAAAAGAAAGAAGGAAGGAAGGAAGAAAAAAGAAAAGAAAAGAAATAACCCAAGTCAATAGAATATTGTTGCTTTTTGTCTACAATTTGCTTGCTGATATGCTTAGGTTTGCTTTGAATTGGTATGCTTTTTATTCAGTAAGAAAAGCATTCAAGGTTGAATATTGTTCTCTATCATCAGGGAATAACAATTTATTAAGCTCTTACTAAGCACAAGCTCTTTATAAATGTTACCTCATTTGATCCTTACAACAACCAGTGAGATAGACACCAATGTTATTGCCATTGCAGAGGAAGAAACTGAGATGGACTCAAGTTAGCTGACTTGATCAGAATCATAAAGCTAATAAGAATCTGAGATCTGATGTTTTCTTGATGTCATGCTCAGCAAACTATCCTCTATATTACCTTGTTATTTGCAATAAGAGAACATTCTTTCATATGCGATGATACTTTTCTTGACTCACATTAAGTTGATACTAGACTTTTGTCTTATTGTGTTTTTGATGTATGGGTAATTACAAACAAATCCTTGTGATCTTGTTAGTTAACCTAGTTAGAACTAATGTTTAACAACAATAAAAACCAAAGCATAAGTAGTGGGGATTAGGATGTAATAGATTTTTGTTGAATAAATATATGTATTTTATGATATATTTATGTTTTACTAATTGTGTATTTTGTATTTTAATATCTCTATACACTTGGGGGCAACTAGATGGAACAGTGGATAGAGTACCAGCCCTGAAGTCAAGAGGAGCTAAGTTCAAATCTGGCCCCAGACACTTAACATTTCCTAGCTGCGCAACCCTGGGTAGGTTACTTAACCCCAGTTGCCTCAGCAAAATACTGGCCCTTATCATTAGAAAGGGAAAGGGGCTAAACAAATGTTCCTCTCAGGGGTGTTAATGGATGGGGTTAAGCCCTATGCTCCAAGTACACTTGGAATAATCAAGGAGCTTCTATCACTTTCTCATTGATTAAAATGAGTCACTATATTCTCTCTTAATTTCTCAATGTTCTCAGAAATTGGATGAGGATAAAATAAAATTTTGTTGTAGCCACTAAGAAAATCAATATCACTTTTCTTCATCAGCACTTTTATTATTATTATTATTATTTGCTGATGTGATTGGGGTTAAGTGACTTGCCCAGGGCCATACAACTAGGAAATGTTATGTGTCTGAGGTCAGATTTGAACTCAGGTCCTCCTGATTTCAGGGTTGGTGCTCTATGCACTGCACATCTTAGCTGCCCCTATTATTTTTGATAAAATCAATAACTACCACAAACATTTATTTTTGCTGTAGAAATGTATTTTCAAATTATCAACAAAACTCTTTCCTTGTTGTCATTACCCTCAAAGTCTTCAACATCGTGAACTCCTTCCTCACAAACATCTTTCATTTTAATCAAAATTAGCTTTATTAGTTTCTGTTTCTTTCTTATAGCTCTAATTTCTATAGAGTTCACTTCTATTAATTGAAGGGACAATTACTTCTGATGATTTACTCATTCTCTTATGGTTTTACTTTTTAGTTTTTACTATAGATATTTATGGATATTTTCTGATGTGGTTAATTCCAAATGGCTTTTTAAAAGTAGCATTTAATATTGATAGTATGGAATCCTCTATAACTTACTACTAGTCCCACTTATTTTGTACTTTTCATACAGTGTTTTATAATGTCAGTGTAGAAATCATATTAAGCAGAAGCCATGAGGCACAGTATATAGAACACTGAGGCTTAGAGCCAAGAAGACCTGGGTTTCAGTATAACCTTTGACCTTTGTGCTATACTAAGTCAAATAACTTATTTTTTAAAGACAATTCTTGATGGATTATCCACTAAATCTTAGATAGATTGTGATCTATGTATTGATAGGTTCCATGTCAAGAGTTTCCCTCAAAAAAAGACCAATTGCAGAATCCTTTCCAATTTACCTATAATTAGTATGATATAATCTTATTTTATGTTTTTTTTTAAGACAACACCAATTTTCTCACAACTGAGCTAATATTCTTGTGAGAATGTTCATCAATGAGGTATTCATAAGATAGGAGACTGTGTCAATTGGACAGAAAATTGGAACCAGACAAACATTCACATGAAAAGGAAAAGTAGGGATATGGTAGCATAAGCTAAGGAAGAAATATCTGCCAATAGGAGGAAGAGAAAGTAAGTTGGATTCGGGAGAAGGAAAGATCAGCCTGTTGTCCAGAAAACAAGGAAAAGGATTCCTTGAATCCAGAAATATGAAATTAAGCCATATCATGAATCATGGGCAAAATTAAAGGAAAGAAAGAAAGAAAGAAAGAAAGAAAGAAAGAAAGAAAGAAAGAAAGAAAGAAAGAAAGAAAGAAAGAAAGAAAGAAAGAAAGAAAGAAAGAAAGAGACAGAGAGAGAAAGAAAGAGAGAGAGAGAAAGAAAGAAAGAAAGAAAGAAATCAAGAAAGAAAGAAAGAAAGAAAGAAAGAAAGAAAGAAAGAAAGAAAGAAAGAAAGAAAGAAAGAAAGAAAGAAAGAAAGAAAGAAAACTCAGGACAGAAGAAGCTGTGAGAGCTATGGGGTATGCTGGAAGAGACTATATATTTTCTTACTATAGTTTGATAAAGTCATAGCCATTACAAGAAGCCTGTTGCATTTCAAAACTTTAGCAAACTGAGACTAGAGGGAAAGAAACTTAAGTAGGAAATGCCTTCAATTCATAAGCCACACGAATGGGTGCCATGTATTCAAATTTATTATTCCTTTATACCACTTTGGATAGCAAATTGAGAAATTAAAGGGTAAGTTGATTAACACTTTCTTGGAAGTGAGATACATCATATACTTTTTTTATTTACAGGTACAAATAATATTCCCTGAGTCAATTCTTTGTTATTTACTTGGCTACTCTGTTAAATGAAATTCATTTTTTGAAACAAATTCAGATATCTTTGGTATAAGCTGTCATATGTATTGTTGGTCTGTAATACTGAGTAGCAAATGTTCTAAAATTGCATCCTGAACTGGAAAAGTAGCAAGGTAGGTCACAGTCATGCTGGAGGATGTGTAGGTGGTTTAGGAGTGTATTAGTAATTTTCATATATCTACCCTTCCTAACCATTATAGAACACAGGCTGTCTTAAACTTCCCAATAATCTTTAGAATAATCACTTCAAATAATAAAAAAAGTTATTGTTATCATTATATCATTATAACAAAAATACTTTGTAATACCTTATATAAGATAATATAGAATGGTATCTTGGCACTCATAATTATATGGTTTCAGAAGGCACAACTAATGGTAAAACCAATGAGTAGTGAATAGATTTGTCCTACAAAAATGCATCTCCATTTCACAGCCTAACCATCCCTCCTCACCCAATTCCCCAAAGGAACAAATGGGGTTTACAACTGTGGAGAAATAAAACAACACAGTCTAGCCCTTTTTTTTCTTCTCCCTTCTTGATCCAACTCGCTTTCTGAGAGGGACCTTAACATTTATACTCTTTTCCCACCCCACACCATCCAAATTTACTTGGAGGAAAGGAAACTTGGATGTGGAGTTGGAAGCCATATTCTTGAGTACCCCACTGCCATCAACATAATCTCCACCTGAGCTCCACTTGCTTCTCTTCCTCCTGAGCACACCACTGTTCTATACCTCTTCCAGTACTACTATTTTGGGATCTGGCTGACTATACATTGTAGCCACATCAACAGGAATTGTCTCATGACCACCAATGGGCATAATGCTAGCATCATCATGGGATCCAACCTCACAATCCTTTGCACTGCTGTCTTCCTGAGGGAAGAGAGCTCATGACTGAGGGCAGTAGCAGCAGTTGCTTTGGGAGTTGGGCAGTACACCTGGCCAATCTCACATTCTTGCTGCTCACCTAAAACAACCAAATGTGATGAGTACAGAGCAAGTATCAAATGCTTAATCATTTTTTTCACATCAATTATGGAATTTGATGAGTTTTGAAGCAAATGAGTGCTAATATACCACTGTACACTCTTTAATTGTATTCTTATGTTAACTTGTGAGATAAGGAGCTCAAGTAATATTATGCTCATCTTAGAACTGAGGAAACAAATTTATAGATACACACAACTAATTAAGTATCCGAGATGAAATTGGGATCTAGATCTTCTGACTTCCAATTCCAGTGGTTCTTGCACTAATTATTTAATAGTATTTGTTAACTATATAATAAGGTGGGGGGCTGAGCCAAGATGGCGGAGAAGATACACATGAATTTCTAAGCTCCCTACTACCCTCAATACAAATTATCTAACTCAGCCTCAAAAATAATCAGCTCCCTAAGAAAAAATCCCCAGGACCAGATGAATTTACATGTGAATTCTACCAAACATTTAAAGAACAATTAGCCCCAATGTTATATAAACTATTTGAAAAAATAGGGAATGAAGGAATCCTACCTAACTCCTTTTATGACACAGATATGGTACTCATACCTAAACCAGGTAGGTCGAAAACTGAGAAAGAAAACTATAGACCAATCTACTTAATGAATATTGATGCTAAAATCTTAAATAAGATATTAGCAAAAAGACTTCAGAAAACCATCCCCAGGATAATACATTATGATCAAGTAGGATTTATATCAGGAATACAGGGGCTGCTTTAATATTAGGAAAACTATTAGTACAATTGACCATATTAATAATCAAATGAACAAAAACCATATGATCATCTCAATAAATGCAGAAAAAGCATTTGATAAAATACAACATCCATTCCTATTAAAAACACTTAAGAGTATAGGAATAAATGGACTATTCCTTAGAATAATCAGGAGCATATATTTAAACTGTCAGTAAGCATCATATGTAATGGAGATAAACTGGAACCTTTGTCTGTAAGATCAGGAGTGAAACAAGGTTGCCCACTATCACCATTACTATTCAATATTGTATTAGAAATGCTAGCCTCATCAATAAGAGTCGAGAAAGAGATTAAAGGAATAAGAGTAGATAATGAGGAAATCAAACTATCATTCTTTGCAGATAATATGATTCTAATAAAAAGTTATTAGAAGTAATTCACAATTTTAGCAATGATGCTGGATACAAAATAAATCTACATAAATCCTCAGCATTTTTATATTTTTTTATACATCACCAACAACATGCAACAGCAAGAGATACAAAGAGAAATCCCATTTAAAATAACTGTCGAGAGTACAAAATATTTGGGAATCCACCTACCAAAGAAAAGTCAGGAATTATATAAGCAAAATTACAAAACACTTGCCACAAAATTAAAGTCAGATTTAAATAATTGGAAAGACATTAAATGCTCTTGGATAGGTCAAGCAAATATAATAAAGATGACAATACTCCCTAAACTAATCTATTTATTTAGTTCTATACCAATCAGAACTGCCAAGAAACTATTTTAATGACCTAAAAAAATAACAAAATTCATATGGAAGAACAAAAGGTTGAGAATTTCAAGGGAATTAATGAAGAAAAAAAAATCAAATGAAGGTGGCCTAGCTGTACCTGATCTAAAACTATATTATAAAGCAGCAGTCACCAAAACTATTTGGTATTGGCTAAGAAATAGACTAGTTGATCAGTGGAACAGGATAGGTACACAGGACAAAATAGGGTACAACTATAGCAATCTAGTCTTTGACAAACCCAAAGAGATCATTATTGATTACAAAACAGAAGCTTTTGATTACATCAACTAAAAAGCTTCTGTACAAACAAAACTAATGCAAACAAGATTAGAAAGGAAGTAACAAATTGGGAAAATATTTTTACACTTAAAGGTCCTGATAAAAGCCTCATTTCCAAAATATATAGAGAACTGACTCTAATTTATAAGAAATCAAACCATTCTCCAATTGATAATGGTCAAGGGATATGAACAGACAATTTTCAGATGATGAAATTAAAACTACTTCTACTCATATGAAAGTGTTCCAAATCACTATTGATCAGAGAAATGCAAATTAAGAAAACTCTGAAATACCACTACACACCTGTCAGATTGGCTAAAATGAAAGGAAAAGATAATGATGAATGTTGGAGGGGATGTGGGAAAACTGGGACACTAATGCAATATTGGTGGAGTTGTGAAAGGACCCAGCCATTCTGGAGAGCAATTTGGAACTATGCCCAAAAAGTTATCAAACTGTGCATGCCCTTTGATCCAGCAGTGCTACTACTGGGATTATATCCCAAGGAAATACTAAAGAAGGGAAAAGGACCTGTATGTGCCAAAATGTTTGTGGCAGCTCTTTTTGTAGTGGCTAGAAATTGGAAAATGAATAGATGCCTATCAATTGGAGAATGGTTGGGTAAATTATGGTATATGAATGTTATGGAATATTATTGCTCTGTAAGAAATAACCAGCAGGATGAATACAGAAAGGCTTGAAGAGACTTTCATGAACTGATGCTGAGTGAAATGAGTAGAACCAGGAGATCACTATACACCTCAACAACGATACTATATGAAGACATATTCTGATTGAAGTGGATATCTTCAACATAAAGAAGATCCATTTCAGTTACAGTTGATCAATGATGGACAGAAACAGCTACACCCAGAGAAGGAACACTGGGAATTGAGTGTAAAATGTTTGCACTATTGTATTTCTACACAGGTTACTTATACCTTCAGAATCCAATTCTTAAATGTTTGCACTATTGTATTTCTACACAGGTTACTTATACCTTCAGAATCCAATTCTTACCGTGCAACAAGAAAATTGGATTTGCATACATATATTGTATTAAGGATATATTGTAACACATTTAATATGTAGGGAGAGCCTGTCATCTAGGGGAGGGAGTAGAGGGATGGAGGGCAAAATTTGGAAAACTGAATACAAGGGATAATCTTGTAAAAAAATTACCCATGCTTATGTACTGTCAAAATATATAATTATCAAATTAATTAAAAACTATATAATAAAGTTATTCGCACTCAAAATGTCAAAGATTTGAAAAATACCATTTTAATTTCTATTCATAAGTTGCTATTCCAATCCTAAGGGAGCAATCTTAGGAAAAGAGGAAGAAAATTAACTTTCATGTAGGAAAAAAAATTGGAATAAATTTATTAAAGATTTAATATATTATCCCTTTCATGTTTGAATAGTTTTGTTGCATAGTTGCCTAAAAGGAGTAATAAGATAATTTATGTATGAAAAACTGAGAAATGCATATCTGAAAAAAAAAACAATTTTATTCTTAAAAGATTAGGGGAAATGCAGATTGTTAGAAAGATTGGATAAGAAACTGACTCTCACATTAATATAATTCCCTAGCTCTCACAGAACCTGTATGAGGACAAAGAAATGACTGGTGTGGTAGAATGTTATTTCTCTAATCTTCTATGAGTAGATGCTTTTAGAATTGGAAAGGTTTATAAATCACAAAGTGATACAATAAATAGCATGTTTGGAGATTGTAGGGTAATTAAATAAGATTGTTGGTTTTGTAAATGACAGAAAAGTAGATATGTACAAGTTTTATTTCATGAGGGATAGATGCTCCTCTAATTAACAGTAGGTTTTGTTTTGAGTCATTAAAAGTGAAGAAACAAGGAGGAGGGTATTTAAGAAAATAATAGGATCATTCAGGAAGTCCACAGGATCTGAGTGTGAAGACATCATCAGGAACATCTAGGTTACAGAAATGTTTTAACTGTTATACTGCAGCCTGTTAATTATTTTTTAGACTACTTGAAAAAAAAAAAAAAACCACACCTGAGAATCTGGGAATGAGAAGAGAAACAAAATGTTGTGGTTTGAACTATTGTTCTCTACAATCCTATTTGGTTTTGTGGAGAAAGACAGAGGGAAAGACATGCTTTGAAACTTTTTCCTTTAAGAAGTCTTTAATTTTGTGTGGCTTATTTTTTTTTTAATTTCAAATGCTTAAAAAGAAGAAAACAGTATGGTGGAATTGATGATTTAGTGAACTAGGAGTTAGAAGATGGATTTAGATTTGATTGCATACTCAGCTAATTATAAAGAATAAGTGGTCTCAATTCCCTCATTTGTTGAATGTATTAGATTGGCTAATTTCAAAGACCTCTTCCAATTTGGATATTCAGATTCTTTTTTTCTAAAGCACAATTTATTTGCTTTGTTAAGTCAATTATTATGCATGAATAAATATTACCATGGAATAAATTGAGTTATAGTAAGAAAATATTCTTAGTGTCATAAAACTTCAGATTTATATCAAAGGAAAAAAAAAAGAACCTGAAGTTTACTTGGTCCAAATCTTATCTGAGTAGCCCTCTACACACTATCCCCTTCCAACCTCCACCTGAAGTTTTTAAGTTCAATTTACTGTGTACAGCTCTAATTGTTAGGAACTTCTTCCTTATATCACATCAAAATCAGTTATTCAGTCATGTCCAATTCTTTGTTACTCTGGGGGTCATACAGTTCATGACATTTTCTTGGCAAGGACATTAGAAAGTGATTTTTAATTTCCTTCTCCAATGATTAAGGCATAGATTACTTGCCTAAGGTAACACAGCTAGTAAAGGCCTAAGGCTACTTTTGAACTCAGGTCTTGTTGACTTGAAGTCCCATATCCTAACCACTTAGCTGTCTTTTCACATCAAAACTGGTCAGTACATAGTATTCCATAGTTCTAGCCTTTGAGGTCAAACCATACATGTATTATGGAAGTTCTTATAATAATTGAATGTAGCTATAATATTCTTGTAGTCATTTTTTTCCAGAGTAAAGACATTCTTTAGTTTCTTCAGTCAGTCCACATACAAAGTTTGAGGTACCCAGAAATAAAGATAGTGTTCTGCATATTTTCTGAGTAGGGCAAAGTACAACAAGCGATTGTTTGTGATATTATGGTTCCATTCATGCAGTCTAATGTTACTGTAGCTTTGTTGGCTTGCATGAAGAATGTGGGTTCATGATGACTTAGATTCACTTAAATTCAAAGTTCTTCACAAAAAAAAGAACTGTATAGCAATACCTTTATCATCTTGTATGTAAATAATTTATTTTAATTAATTGGTACATTAATTTCATGTCATTAGATATGAGATCATATATTTAGAGATTGAAGTCCAATGTAACAAATTCATAGATGAATAAATTACGATGCAAAATAGTAGTGATTTACTTAGTTTTATATGATTTAGAATGTCCCAAACTAATTTGTATTTATTTTGCATATATCCTTAATATCCTTCTATATGTAGCAACCACAGGATCCTTGTTAGTTTTTCACTGTTGGCTATCCCAATCAATACCTTGTTGCTGGCATATAATAGGTATTTAATAAAAGCTTATTGATTGATTATACAAGTTACAAAGTAATAAGATCTTGAGGGAGCAGCTTGAGCAGATATACATATACCTGAACGAAACAAAGGCCAGTCCAGGTGAGCAGTCTTATCACTATTCTCTGAATATACTTCAACCACAGTTTAGCCAGTTGCCTTAGCCTTGGATTTCTATATAATCTAGAGATATTGATATTTCCAATAATGCTGTACTAAATTATGAAACACTCCTGCTTCCCATTCCAAGAGGATATTAATCTCTTCCAACTTTGTGTAAATCTTGAAAAGGTTACTCATTCACATATAGATTAAACCACATTTTCTAAAATGGAAATGAAACTATTTGTAGTCACGTAAAAGGTGCTCCAAATCACTACTGATCAGAGAAATGAAAATTAAGACAAATCTGAGAAATTACTACATACCTGTCAGATGGGCTAAGATGACAAGAAAAGATAATGATGAATGTTGGAGGGGATGTGGGAAAACTGATACATTGTTGATGGAACTGTGAACGCATCCAATCATTTTGAATAGGAGTTTAGAACTATGCTCAAAATTTTATTAAACCTTTGATCCTTTTGATCCAGCAGTGTTTCTACTGGGATTATATCCCAAAGAGATCTTAAAGGACAGAAAGCACCCACATTTGCAAAAATTTTTGTGGCAGCCCTCTTTATAATGGCAAGAAACTGGAAACTGAATGGATGCTCACCAATTGGAGAATGGTTGAATAAATTATGCTATATGAATGCTATGGAATGCTATTGTTCTGTAAGAAATGATCAGCAGGTTGATTTCAGAAAGGCTTGGAGAGACCTACATGAACTGATGCTAAGTGAAATGAGCAGAAGTAGGAGATCATTATAAACATCAATAATAAGACTATACAATGATTAATTATTATGGACATGGCTCTCTTCAACAATGAGATGATTCAAACCAGTTCCACTTGTTCATTGATGAAGAGAGCCATCTACACACAGAGAGAGAACCATGGAAACAGAGTGTGGCACACAACATAGCATTCTCACTTTCTCTGTTTTTATTTGCTTGCATTTTTTTTTTCTTTCTCATTTTTTTCTTTCTTCTTCCTTGACCTGATTTTTCTTGTGCATCAAGATAACTGTGTATATATATATATATATATATATATATATATATATGTGTGTGTGTGTGTGTGTGTGTGTGTGTGTGTGTGTGTGTGTGTGTGTGTATGTGTGTGTGTGTATATATATACATACATATATTGGATTTAACACATATTTCAACATGTTTAACATGTATTAATTAGATTTACTGCCAGTTAAGGGAGGGGTGGGAGTAAGGAGGGGAAATTTAGAACAAAAGGTTTTTACAAGAGCCAATGTTGGAAAAATTACCCATGCCTATGATTTGTAAATAAAAAGCTTTAATTTAAAAAAAAAACTATAAAATGGAAATGAAATTAATGAAGTACAGGCTAAGAATGATAAAATAGGATGGTGGAGGGCATTCCTGCATATTCTTAAATCTCAACACTCTCCTACCATGACTTTTTGTGCTAGTTTCTGCAATTATATCCTAAAATGTGTTGATAAATAATTGCCTCTTGAGCACCTCCTTTTCAAGGTAAAGGTTAGAGCTGTATTTGCTCTTAATGCACTACACACTTCCTACTATCTGGCTGTATTTATCACTCAGTGTCTTCATGGGTTTTTTAGGATCCTTCTAGGTATATTTTTCCAGTGTTATCTTCTTCTGGTTTTATTGCATAGGCTATGAGAGGGGGCGAAGGAAGTAGAACATTAGTTCAACAAAAAGAATGACCATCTCTTGAGCACATACTATAAATATAAAGCCCTGGTAGCCTGAGTTATGAGTTCCCTGAAATGAACATTCCCATGGATAGAGAAAGCAATAGAGATATCTTCATTTTTGCTCTTAAAAATTATTCCTGAAGATTAAGCCTCTTTCCATTATATGATTTAATCCTTTTCATTAAAAAAGCACTTTCCTCTTCCCCTCCTTTCTCTTCCATTCTTCCATAATACCTAATAGAAAACAAAGAAAAATGATGGCTACTAGTATCTTACTAAAAATTAATACACAGGTTACAAAAAGGAGTAAACAAATAAGTAAAACATAAATTAACAAAAGTAAGATTAATTTCTCAGAACATGGGCAAATCTGGATAAGAATGGATGAGAAATGCATGTAGTACATGATTCAGGGCTTCCAAGAAGTGACCTCAGGCAAAGCAATCATTTAATACATCTGGTAACTGTCTAAGATTATTAGTTGCAAAGAAGGTGCCAATTAGAATTGATAGAGGAGTTTCCTCACCAAGATCTCCCCATAACACAGAAATTATTTGTTTTTTTTTTGTTTTGTTTTTTTTTAAGAATACACATTAAAATGAAGCAACATTCTGAGTCTTTTAAAAACACTTCAGTTTTGGGAGGGTAGAGATTGGATTTGGGATCAAAAATGCTGGGTTCAAATCCTCCCAAATTTATTAACTTGGTAACACTGGACAAAGTATTTATACTTTCCAAGTCTTGATATAAATGTCTGACAGCTTCCTATATTACTGCAGAGAGGCAGCATTGTATAATGCATTGAGCTGGTCTTCTAGTCAGGAAGACCAAGATTTAAACATTCTCTCTGACATGTAATAACTATGTAATCCTGTTCCAATAACCCCTCAATCTTGTATGCAACTCTCAAGACTACAAGTTGCAGAAAAAATGTCAAACTATATTGGGAGAAGTTTAATCACTTTGAGTACTTTATGCCAATGAAATCACAGGTTGAGTCCCGCTGTCCTGTTCCTATAACATTGAAGGTTGTTGAAAAGATGGAAAAAAGGTAGTTCTAACACTTTCTAACTGCTGGCTTTCTACTGGCTTGCTGGTCATTCCTGGTTTATTGTCTCCAAGTAGTATGTAAAAGTAAATATATAAATGGATATCTATATGTGTGTGTATATATGCATATATACAATATATGTAATATTATATAAACATGTAAACACACATATATACACATACATATGTGTGTATACATTCTCTGTCTTTTTTTCTCTTTGACTCTTTCTTTATATATTTTACATATATATATATATATATGTATGTATGTATGTATATATATATATATATATATATGTTTGTATTGGTTGCTGTCCTTCATTCTCTTTTTTTTTAATTTAATTTTTTTTTATTTTATAATTATAACTTTTTTTGACAGTCCATATGCATGGGTAATTTTTTACAACATTATCCCTTGCACTTACTTCTATTGAGATTTTTTCCCTTCCTCCCCCAACCCCCTCCCCTAGATGGCAGGCAGTCTTATACATGTCAAATATATTACAGTATATTCTAGATACAATATATGTGTGTAGAACCAAATTTCTTGTTGCACAGGAAGAATTGGATTCAGAAGGTAAAAATAACAGTTTACACTCATTTCCCAGTGTTTCTTTTCTGGATGTAGCTGATTCTGTCCATCATTAATCAATTGGAATTAGATTAGCTCTTCTCTATGTTGAAGATATCCACTTCTATCAGCATACATCCTCGTACAGTATCATTGTTGAAGTGTATAATGATCTTCTGGTTCTGCTCATTTCACTTAGCATCAGTTGATGTAAATCTCTCCAAGCCTCTCTGTATTTCTCCTGTTGGTCATTTCTTACAAAACAATAATATTCCATAACATTCATATGCCATAATTTACCCAACCATTTTCCAATTGATGGACATCCATTCATCTTCCAGCTTCTAGCCACTGTGAAAAGGGCTGCCACAAACATTTTGGCACATACAGGTCCCTTTCCCTTCTTTAGTATTTCCTTGGGATATAAGCCCAGTAGTAGTATGGCTGGTTCAAAGGGTATGCACATTTTGATTTTTTGGGCGTAATTCCAGATTGCTCTCCAGAATGGTTGGATTCTTTCACAACTCCACCAACAATGCATCAGTGTCCCAGTTTTCCCACAGCCCCTCCAACATTCATCGTTATTTGTTCCTGTCATCTTAGCCAATCTGACAGGTGTGTAATGATATCTCAGAGTTGTCTTAATTTGCATTTCTCTGATCAATAGTGATTTGGAACATTCTTTTATATGAGCGGAAATAGTTTTCATTTCATCATCTGAAAATTGTTCATATCCTTTGACCATTTATCAATTGGAGAATGGCTTGATTTCTTATAAATTAAAGTCAATTCTCCGTATATTTTGGAGATGAGGCCTTTATCAGAACCTTTAACTGTAAAAATGTTTTCCCAATTTGTTATTTCCCTTCTAATCTTGTTTGCATTAGTTTTGTTTGTGCAGAAACTTTTTAATTTGGTGTAATCAAAATGTTCTATTTTGTGATCAATAAT
Source organism: Sminthopsis crassicaudata (assembly GCF_048593235.1). Lineage (NCBI taxonomy): Eukaryota > Metazoa > Chordata > Mammalia > Dasyuromorphia > Dasyuridae > Sminthopsis > Sminthopsis crassicaudata. Next base: position 391,205,918 of record NC_133620.1, on the reverse strand, counting down.
GGTCTCTAGTTCTCCCTTGGACACAAACTCCTTCCTCCTCCACAAGTCTGAGAGGTAAGCCAATGTTCCTCCAATTTATTTATGATTTCGTTCTTTATGCCTAAATCTTGGACCCATTTTGATCTAATCTTAGTATGTGGTGTTAAACGTGGGTCCATGCCTAGTTTCTGCCATACTAATTTCCAGTTTTCCCAGCAGTTTTTGTCAAATAATGAATTCTTATCCCAAAATTTAGGATCTTTGGGTTTGTCAAACACTAGATTGCTATTTTTATTCACTATCTTGCCCTGTGAACCTAACCTATGCCACTGATCAACTAGTCTATTTCTTAGCCAATACAAATTGGTTTTGGTGACTGTTGCTTTATAATATAGTTCTAGATCAGGTACAGCTAGACCACCTTCACTTAATTTTTTTTTCATTACTTCCCTTGAAATTCTTGACCTTTTGTTGTTCCATATGAATTCTGTTGTTATTTTTTCTAGGTTATTTAAATAGTTTCTTGGAAGTCTGATTGGTATAGCACTAAATAAATAGATTGGTTTAGGGAGTATTGTCATCTTAATTATAGTCACTCGGCCTATCCAAGAGCACTGAATGTCTTTCCAATTATTTAAATCTGACTTTATTTTTGTGGCAAGTGTTTTGTAATTTTGCTCATATAATTCCTGACTCTCCTTTGGTAGATATATTCCCAAATATTTTATACTATCGACCGTTATTTTGAATGGAATTTCTCTTTGTATCTCTTGCTGTTGGATTGTGTTGTTAATGTATAAAAATGCTGAAGATTTATGTGGATTTATTTTGTATCCTGCAACTTTGATAAAATTCTGAATTATTTCTAATAGCTTTTTAGCAGAGTCTTTGGGGTTCTCTAAGTATACCATCATGTCATCTGCAAAAAGTGATAATTTGATTTCCTCATTTCCTACTCTAATTCCTTGAATCTCTTTCTCGGCTCTTATTGCCAAGGCTAGAGTTTCTAGTACTATATTGAAAAGTAATGGTGATAGTGGGCAACCTTGTTTCACTCCTGATCTTATAGGGAAAGGGTCTAGTTTATCGCCATTACATATGATGTTTACTGAAGGTTTTAAATATATGCTCCTGATTATTCTAAGGAATAGTCCATTTATTCCTATACTCTCAAGAGTTTTTAGTAGGAATGGATGTTAGATTTTATCAAATGCTTTTTCTGCATCTATTGAGATGATCATATACTTTTTATTAATTTGATTATTAATATGGTCAATTATACTAATAGTTTTCCCAATATTAAACCAGCCCTGCATTCCTGGTATAATCCCACTTGGTCATAGTGTATTATCCTGTGGATGATTTTCTGAAGTCTATTTGCTAATATCTTATTTAAAATTTTAGCATCAATATTCATTAAGGAAATTGGTCTATAGTTTTCTTTCTCAGTTTTCGATCTACCTGGTTTAGGTATCAGTACTATGTCTGTGTCATAGAAGGAATTTGGTAGGACTCCTTCAATCCCTATTTTTTCAAATAGTTTACATAGCATTGGAGTTAGTTATTCTTTAAATGTTTGGTAGAATTCACATGTAAATCCATCTGGTCCTGGGGACTTTTTCTTAGGAAGTTGGTTAATAGCTTGGTCTATTTCTTTTTCTGAGATGGGACTATTTAGACTACTTACTTCTTCCTCTATTAATCTGGGCAAGCTTTATTTTTGAATGTATTCTTCCATTTCATTTAAGTTATCGAATTTATCGGCATAAAGTTGAGCAAAGTAGTTCCTAACTATTGTTCTAATTTCCTCTTCATTAGTGGTGAGTTCACCCTTTTCATTTTCAAGACTAACAATTTGCTTTTTTTCTCTCTCTTTTTTTTTAATCAGGTTTACTAAGGGTTTGTCTATTTTGTTGGTTTTTTCATAGAACCAACTCTTAGTTTTATTAATTAATTCAATAGTTTTTTTACTTTCAATTTTATTAATCTCACCTTTTATTTTTTGAATTTCAAGTTTTGTGTTTGTCTCGGGGTTTTTAATTTGTTCCTTTTCTCGCAATTTTAGTTGTAAGACCAATTCGTTGGCCCTCTCTTTCTCTATTTTATGCAAGTAGGCCTGTAGAGATATAAAACTTCCCCTTATTACTGCTTTGGCTGTATCCCACATATTTTGGTATGATGTCTCATTATTGTCATTTTCTTGGTGAAGTTATTAATTATGTCTATGATTTGCTGTTTTACCCAATCATTCTTTAGTATAAGATTATTTAGTTTCCAATTATTTTTTGGTCTATTTTCCTCTGGCTTTTTGTTAAATGTAATTTTGATTGCATTGTGGTCTGAAAAGGATGCATTTACTATTTCTGCCTTACTGCATTTGATTTTGAGGTTTTTATGCCCTAGTATATGATCAATTTTTGTATAGGTTCCATGAACTGCTGAGAAGAAAGTATACTCCTTTCTGTCTCCATTTAGCTTTCGCCAAAGATCTATCATATCAAACTTTTCTAGTATTCTATTTACCTCTTTGACTTCTTTCTTATTTATTTTGTGGTTTGATTTATCTAATTCTGAGAGTGCAAGGTTGAGATCTACCACTATTATAGTTTTGCTATCTATTTCCTCTTGCAGCTCTCTTAATTTCTCTTTTAAGAATTTTGATGCTGCACCACTTGGTCCATATATGTTTAATATTGATACTGCTTCATTATTGATGCTGCCCTTTAGCAGGATATAATGCCCTTCCTTATCTCTTTTAATTAGATCAATTTTTGTTTTTGCTTGATCTGAGATGAGGATGGATACTCCTGCTTTTTTGGTTTTGCCTGAAGCATAATAGATTCTTCTCCACCCTTTTACTTACCCTGTTTCAGGTGTGTTTCCTGTAAACAACATATAGTAGGATTCTGACTTTTAATCCAGTCTGCTAACTGCTTCCTCTTTATGAGGCAGTTTGCCCCATTCACATTTATGGTTAGAAGGACTAATTCTATATTGCTTGCCATCCTATTAACCCCTGCTTATGCTTTTCCCCTTTCCTTCCCTCTTACCCTCCTACCCAGTATTAAACTGGTGAACACCACTTGCTTTTCACAGCCCTCCCTTTTTAGGATCCCTCCCCCACCTTAAAGATCCTCCCCTTATTTTACCCCTTTTCCTCGAAATTTCTGAATTCCCTTCCCCTTAGCTTACTCCTTCCCTTTCACTTTTCAATGAAGTGGAAGAAGTTTCACCGTAAATCGAATATGTCTATTGATACACACTATGTTCATCTCCCTCCTTTCTTTCTCTCAGATATAATAGGTTACCTTTGCCTCTAGTTTCTAAGACAAATTGTACATATGTTCTTTACATATTTTTTTGGCAGAAGTATAGTTCTCAAGATTTCTTTTTACCTTTTTAGAAATCTCTTGAGTTCTGTATTTGAAGATCCAACCTTTTATGTAGATCTGGTTTTTTCATCAAAAATAGATGGAATTCATTTATTTTGTTAAATGTCCATCTTCTTCTCTGGAAAACGATGCTCATTCTTGCTGGGTAAGTTATTCTTGGCTGCATACCAAGTTCCTTAGCCTTTCGGAATATCATGTTCCAGGCCCTCTTTCTTTTAATGTGGACGTTGCTAGATCCTGGGTTATCCTTATTGTGGATCCTCCATATCTGAATTGCTTTTTTCTAGCAGCTTCTAATATCTTGTCTTTTGTCTGATGGTTCTTGAACTTGGCCACTATATTTCTTGGCGTTTTGATTTTAGGGTCCCTTTCAGTAGGTGATGGATGAATTTTTTCAATGTCTATTTTCCCCTCTGTTTCCATAACGTCTGGGCAGTTCTCTTTGATAATTTCCTCGAAAATGGTATCCAAGCTCTTTTTTTCCTCACATTTTTCAGGGAGTCTGATTATTCTCAAGTTGTCTCTCCTGGATCTGTTTTCCAAGTCTGTTGTCTTTCTAGTAAGGTACTTGACATTCTTTGCAATTGTTTCATTTCTCTGGTTTTGCTTGACTACCTCTTGGTTTCTCCTTGAGTCATTCATTTCTACTCGTTCCAGTCTAATTTTCAATGATGTATTTTCTTCACTCACTTTTTTATATCTCTTTGTAATTGTCCAATTGAGTTTTTATCTTCTATGGAATTTTTTTCCATTTTATCCATTTTATTTTTTAGAGAGCTGTTTTCTTTTTCCAGCTCACTAATCCTGTTTTCATTGGAGTTGTTTACCTTTTCCAGCTCACTAATCTTGTTTCTCAATGATTTGATTTCTTTATCCACTCTGTCTTTGAATGCATGGGATGACTTCTCCAGGCTCTCTTGCCAAGCTTCCCTTTCCTTTTCCCATTTCTCTTCTAGCTCTCTTGTGAGAGCCTTTTTGATTTCCTTTGTGAGATTCTTTGTATTGCGGAGCAGCTCATATCCCTCTTAGGGGATTCATCTGGGGACAGTCTGTTTTTAGTCTCCTCAGTGTTTGAAGTCTGCTCTCTCTCCAAACAAATGCTGTCAATGGTTAGAGCCCTTTTGAACTTTTTGTTCATTTTGTCAGAGTAGGAATCGAAGAAAACAAACTGACAAGAGAAACAATTGGTCTGTTTTGGGGGGGATAGGGCTGGATGGTATTAATGGGCTTCCTCTACAGACTGGAGGTAGGGCAGCAGAGAGCCACTAACAGAACAGCAATGACTGTACTGAGTCTGTGCTCTGAGGCTCTGAGAACGCACTGAATCAATCCAGGTGAGGGTTGGGGGTGGCTGGGTTCTGAGAGACGCTGGCTTTCTGGGGTTTTAATCTTCACCTCTGGTGTTTACACCCTCTCCGCTGCTCCTGGCTTGCTGCCAAGACAGAGTATCCACTCTGGGGAAAAAGTCTTTTTGCAGAAACGGCAGAGATCGTACCTCTCCCCCTCAGGTCTGAGCTGTGTGAGGTGCTGGTCTCACTCTGGCTTGCCTGCCCTCAGTCTGAGCCCAGTCTGATTGACCCTCCCCCGAGCAAACACAGACCTTTTCTGGTGACTTTCAAGGATGTCTTCTCTTGGTGATTATTTGTGGATTTCTTTCTGGGTCAAGCATTAAGTCTGAGACTTGTCATGAAGTAAGTTCTGAGAGAAAAACAAGGAGCTCAAGCAGCTGTCTGCCTCCACGCCGCCATCTTGCCCGGAAGTGTCTGTCCTTCATTCTCAAAGAAGAAATAAATAGCATCACTATGTTGGGATCAAGTACTGTGTGTCTGAATGTGGCTTATCAGGACAATACAATCTTGGAAGATTCTACCATGGGTTGGGCATTTGTCCTATTGAACATTTGAAATAAACATACACACACACACACACACACACACACACACACACACACACACACAATTATTTAACAGACTTAAAAATGATGAGAACCTCAGGAAGGTGGACATAACTAAATAATGTTGGGAACTCTCCAGGTGTTGTGGCTCAGATTCAATTATTCTCTGGAAATTCTGCTACATAAACCTCCCATCAGTTTCCTCTCGTTTCTCATCCTGAATGTCAGTATATCTTCAAGTCTATTGCATACTATGTGTGTGTTTCCACTTTTCACCATTTTCCCACTACTGGCAAGTGAAAAAGCAATCCTCTATTTTTGTTGTCACACCTAATTTTCTTTTTCAAAAACAGACATTGTCACAGTTGACAGAACTGAAACTTCAACTCCTACTTCTAATATGAAGTAAAAATCTGTCATTTTGATACTGCTATACAAAAGAGACAGGATGGTGGTAAGGCATGGGAAGTATACCAGGATAAAAGTACAATCCAGTAGCTCACTGAAACAAAGATATGAATTAAAGCCTAAATCGTAACTATTAAATCCTATTTGTCTATATGAGTCAATATACTTCCTCCAAATTGAAACATAATATTTGTGCACTTAAACATTTTTGTAATTTTCTATTAATCTGCATTCACATAACAGAGCATATGGTAAAATGGAAATTCAGGCATTTACCTAGTATGTTTAGTGAGACCAATAAACCACTAAACAGTTAAATTAAGTCACAACCATATCCAGATTCAGTTTTCAGGTGTAACCGAAAATGATGCATTAGTAGCAATTTTGTAAACACAAACAAAAAATCCCCAAATTTGATTTCTGAGAAGCCCAGCCTTATAGCTAGGATTTTAGGAAATGAATATTTTCAATATTTTTGTCCTGAATTAAATTTTATTTTCAGTATTTTAATTTTAATTATTTAATAAAAATTGATTTAGCCTCTAATATATGCTCAACACTGATTATATGCTATGAGGTATTTAGAAATACAAGATTATGCTTTGCATTTAAAAAACTTATTGATTAGTGTGACATTTAGACAGGCATAGTAGAAACAGGTAATAAATGTATTATCTTCAGTAGGGTTTGCTGAGGTTATCAGTCAGGCTGTCTATTTCAATCAGGATTCTGATGATAGTTGTCAGTAAGTAAGTCCACTGCAAGGATTATACTAGGAATGTGAGTGTATCCAACAATCAAATCTGATTTAAGCCTGCCTTGATTAACTACTCTCCTTACTTCTGGTCCTTGAATGCATTTCATATTGCCATTTTTCCAAGGCCAATAATTGAGAATAAGTTTAATCAGGAGGCAAAAAAGGCATATGTTTATATATAATTGGGGTGATGCATATAGATAATACCTTGAATGGTATCTCTCTACATGGAGGTCTGGAACCCTGTTTCCAGGAGAGTTGTGATGATGTGTGAGAGATGAAATATGGAGATTGGTTAAAATATGGAGACACTGTAATTGCTATGATTATCTTGTGTAAAAAAGAGGTTCTTTGGTTGGCTGTAATACCACTTTGAAAGTTTTCTATCTTGCCATTACTTAACTTCAGTTACTCCTTCATTTATGATGTCTATTGAGACTGGGCTGTAATAGGAGAGGTCATGAAGCCTTCTCCCCTCTGAAGTCATATGGACCTATGATAAGATCTTTGTCTTTATTCTTTGCCTTTTTTCTTTTTTCTTAGATGAAGGAAACTGAAACTTTTAACTTTGTGAGTTTGGAAGATCAGGAGAATTCTCTATTCTGTCTTTACAATCTAGCTTCTGGAGTTTAGTCTCCCAACCCAGTGGTAATACAGACCAGGAATCATTCAGCAAAAGTGATAAAACTTAGTGAGACTAGTTCTATGTGAGAACTGAGCTAAATATATTCTATTCACTTCAGAGACTAAGATTTAGGAGACAGTGTGATTCCCCAAAATTGAGGGAAATGTTGATACACATTAGTCCTTGTTATTCCTTGAAAGGAAAAGACCAATTGATATTAAGAGGCTAACTATAATTGAAGTGAAGCTTTAGTTACTGGTGCCTAGAAATGGCGGAATTTGCCCAGTGAGAGCTCCAGATAATAGAAAAAGAGAGACCTCTAGCCCCTCAATATATCCTAACACTAAGGCGTATTTCTATTCTGAAATAGGAGATGCTAGAACCTATTATAAATTGTGGATTTTCTATTGCACACTCTCAGCTTCTCCATGTTAAGATATACCACTCTATGTATATTTTATCAGTAGCAGACCCCAATTACATTTAATAAAGGTAGAGTTAACTGCCATATAATCATATACAGTGAATCATATACAGTGAACTTTGTTCAGCCCCAACTCCAACCTCCCAAATGGTAAGGAAATAATGAACATGTATTTCAGTTTTGCTAAGTAATTGATAGAGTATCTTAGACTGAGTGAATTGATGCATGCTGGAATGAGTATTTCTTTCAAATAAAGCATAAGTCCAATCAGGGAAGTAGATGGTGTCCATTTCAGTTTCCTCCTCCAGGTCAGCCTCAGATAATCCCTCTTCCCCAAGTTCCACATCTTGTTTCTTTGCATGCTTATCAGGTTAAGATTTCTATCATACTTTTGTTCACTTATTATCAAAAAGAAGTAGGTTGAATTCACCCAAAGAGAAATTTAAAAAAAAAAAAAAACTAACTGGCTACTTACTTACAAAAGGAAATATGAGGAGAGACACAAATTGACAATTCTTGTCCAAATACTAGCTCTCTCTCTCTCTCTGCTTTCTCAACATTCTCTTTAAAAACCATCCATCCTCACCTACAATCATCATTTGAACTGGTCTTCTCTGACTCTGGGCATGTAGCCCATTTAGTGATATGCCCATTACAAATAATGTAAAACAGCATGAGACTGTGTATTTGAAATTATAAATAAACTCTAAGTTCATTCTAAAGTCTAAATTTCCTAAAGTACATTTTTTTTTCTTAAGTCCCTACTACCATCATATTTTAGTGGGATTTCAATCACTGAATAAAATGTGTTTGGTATTGCATATGTAACTATGTCTGACAAGGAGATGTGTAGTTCTTCCTAGCCTGGCATGAAAGGAAACTAAATTGAGATTAGCCTTTGAGTGGTAGAGGAAAAGAGGAATGTTTGCATTCATAGCAACAATGAAAGTTTAGGAGTTTGGGAGGAGAAGGGAAAAGTAGCAGCTATCCATGGCAGTAGGGACAGCATGGCAGTAGTTCATTCTTCTAAACCTACAATTCTCTTCTTTAATTCATAAGGAGTGACTTCTAGATGCACAACTTAAGGTGTATGTATTAAATTATATTTTCCATTATTGGCACTCACTTATGTAGCAGTAGTTCTAAGAGAAGTCAAGAAATCACAAGAAAGATCAGCCAATCAATACTTATTGGGTGTCCCTACTAAGTCCCAAGCACATAGTAAGGACTGGGGATAGGAGGGTCCTACCCTATCCCTGCTTTATTTCCACATTATTGTTTTAAAATTTTATTCTATGATGGTGTACATTTGCCACATTTAATATTATTTTGCATAAACATCAATGCATGTAGCTGTCCTATGTTGCTTGATGTTTGTTTTTTGTGTCATGTGGTTGAAATGGGACACACACAGGAAAGAAGGATCTTTTCTAGTACAAGACTGAGAGTTCAATTCCTAATAATATATTGAAAGTTTTTCTCTAACTGGAGACTTAAGCATGAAACATTTTGTAATTAGTGTTCTAAATGCAGCATTACTATGAATTTGGATAAGATTGTATAAGTTTGCCTTATAGACACAGGCCTGTGTTACCTGTAGTTATAACCTATAAGTCTTAAGACAAGAGAAAACAAAACTCAAAATAGAAACAAACAAACAAACAACAACAAAAAAAAAAGAATGGAAAAATTTCATGCCAGGTCCCTGTATGCTGAAAGAATTATTGCCATCTAGTTCTCCTCTAAAGCCTGATGTTGGATAATAGAGTTAAGACTTCATCTGGTGTTAATTCTTTTATTTCAGATAATTCCCTCTGCTATTTATTTGCTTAAAGACATCAAGTTCAAGTTTTCAGGCTCACAGAATCATATCAATAGAAACTAAGATCAAAGAAAAGCAACTTTACCTACATTGTGTGAAAGAAACCAGGTGAAAGATGCCAGAATGACAAACAAAAGCTTGAGAATTTGACCTTTACTTACTTAAAATTTAGTTTAAAAATAAATGCAGTGATAAGCCATTTTTAAAAAGTGTGATTGCTACCTTTAGTAAGATACTATCAAATTTTAAACTAATGTTGAGAGCATGGAATGTTAAACACCTGTTTGATTTGGGTATCCTGTCCTTACTTTTATTATTCCAGGAAAAGAGCTTTAAAAATGTTTTAAAAAAAATTCTTTAGAACAGATCCCTAAATTGAACTCAAATATGGTTCTATAAACACAAACATACCTGGGTATGTATGTATACACACACACACACACACACACACACACACACACACACACACATATATATATATATATATATATATATATATATATATATATATATACATATATAATATATAATTCACTTCTTCAAATATTTTAGCATTTTATTAAGATTTATAAACACCTTATATATTCCTTCTATTCTTTAGATGGCAGACTATACAATTACAACTTATTAAGTAAAAACAGAGAAGATTGCTTTGAATGACATGTCAAAATAAAATTGCCCTATCATTCAGTGGGAAATTAATTAGATTGGGACAACTAGGTGGCGAAGTAGATAGAGTACCAGCTCTGAAGTCAGAAGGACCTGAGTTCAATTCTGGTCTCAGACATTTAACTACTTAACACTTCCTAGCTGTGTGACCCTGGGCAAATCACTTAACCCCAATTGCCTCAGCAAAAAGGAAGGAAGGAAGGAAGGAAGGAAGGAAGGAAGGAAGGAAGGAAGGAAGGAAGGAAGGAAGGAAGGAAGGAAGGAAGGAAGGAAGGAAGGAAGGAAGGAAGGAAGGAAGTTAATTAGATTGATCATCAAAGCCCCAAGGTTTGAATCTTGCCTTTGATACTTTTACTGCCTATGGGATCTTGGGATAATCACTTCACTTTTTTGGGCCTCAATTTCTTCATTTGTCAAATGAGGAGGATGAACTATATATCAATGATTACTTAGAACTCTAAATGACATTATTAGGGGAGGGTAGATGGCAGTTTTCTAAGATAATATACATATATTTTCTCTACCCTTTCCCCGAAATGGCCATTGATTGTTGACCATGTTTAGTCGCAATCCTGGATTTTCATTTTGCTTAGAGATAGTATATAGCACTATTTTTACTCATCTGACTTCTGGAATACTTATTAGTTTAGTTATACTGCACCTGAGGTGCATTGCTACCTGTCACTGTGATATAGTTATTTCTAGCAAATCTTATGCCAGACATCTTACAGCGACATATTCCCACACATAATTTATGGGAAGACATAGTGTGCTTTCAGAATTATTCCTTGGTTTACTTATGGACTTATAACTTTGACTTTATTGTTTTTCTATTTTTAATGATTTCATAGACTTTGTCCATTCCTTTGTTCTTTCCATCAAAAGAAACCATATTCTGACATCATATTTTCTGTACAATAATGAATATGTCCTTATTGACTTAACTTCCTTCTGCACCTGGATTCACAAAAATACACAAAATATATTGAAATCTTGAATAAATGACCAAAAAAACCAAGCAAGATATTCCTTTCCCCCCTTTTTGAATCATATAGGAGTCTGAGGCAGAAATAAAAGGAGTTTTCCAAAGTGACAACACAATGATTTAGATGCACTGGTGATCTGGCTTCTTGCAAGCAGTGTGGCTTCTTTAGAATATTTTCATTCTTAATGCCAGCTTCTAAGACACAATGGAGCAATCATTCTTCCCCTTAACAACTGCTTGTATAAAACAAGGCAGTTTCCTAAGTCCACCACGTTTTCCTTATGAGGAAAATTAAAAGAAGAGGAAGTAAGACAATAAACAATTCTTCTATTTCTAGCTGGTGGAACATCTGCTACAAAACTAATCAACTACAGGTAAAAAGAACCCACTAAGACCAAGATCTTCTTATTGTCCATTTATAGTGGAATATAATTTGAAAATGGAAATTTGGAAATTTGTTCTCTTCTAGATTTTCCCCACATGTTTATGCAGCATGCAACTAGAAACCAAATCAAGCTAAATGAGTGATAAGATAAATGTTAACTCTCAAGATCTTATAAAGGAACAGGGAAACACTGGAGCCACCTGCTGATAAGGTAACTAACTGGAAGAGATAACAGGTATTTAGCTGTAGGCAGGTAATAACCCAATGGTCTGAGCTAGTTCTACAAATTAGAGGAAAGGAAGAAAGAAAGAAAGAAAGAAAGAAAGAAAGAAAGAAAGAAAGAAAGAAAGAAAGAAAGAAAGAAAGAAAGAAAGAAAGAAAGAAAGAAAGAAAGAAAGAAAGAAAGAAAGAAAGAAAGAAAGAAAGAAAGAAAGAAAGAAAGAAAGAAAGAAAGAAAGAAAGAAAGAAAGAAAGAAAGAAAGAGAAAGAAAGAAGGAAGGAAATTTGCTATTTGGAAGGGAAACTGATCTAGGTTGTTGCTTCCTTTAAGCAAATAAAATAGCTCACTGATGCTGACTACCATCACATACATCATAGCAATTATTTTTAGTAGGTAAGGAAAAGCATAGTAAATAATTTGACTTGTGAAGAATCTTTCTTTTTAACAAAATGTATTTTGTTTTACCAGGAAAATTGCTTTAATATGAGTTTTTTGATGTTAAAATTTGGAATAAGTATTTACCTCATTTAATAAAGCAATTTTAAGGAAGCAAAGTTTTTCAGTGAGGAATTTCTGATCCAAAGAGGGAAAATATACTGAGTTATATTTGAACTGAAATAAAATGTTTCAACAGTAATTCTAAAATCAAGCATAACATGTTAAAACATTTTTTGGTTGTTTATCTAAGCTTCAACATTATATGGTAGATGAAGAACAAAAACAAAAATTATTGCTGCAATTCAAAAATAACAACAATTTCAATTAAGTTCTTTTTTTCCCCCTAAGGCAATTAGAGTTAAGCTAGGGTCACATAGCTAGGAAGTGTTAAATGTTTGAGGTAAATACTCAATATTGGTCAATAAATTGACTTATAAAGAAGGAGAAAATAATACAGGTATTGATGGCTGGTAAATAAAAATGAGACAGATTAAAGGAGTATGTTGTAATCTTAGATTGCTTATTTTGAGCATGGAGATAGTGCAGCTCCAGTTTTTTTAATTATATGTATAACATTTTGTTTTTGTTTTTCTAGAAATATAACCATAACACTATATACACATATGTGTAATATAAATGTATATGTTTATATATACATGTGCATATATATGTATGTATATACACACATATCTATATCTATATCTATATCTATCTATCTATCTATCTATCTATATATATATGTACATATATATATATACATACATACATATGTATGTATGTATGTGTTTTCCATTGTGGTAAATGGAAAGAAAAGGTGTGTGTGGGGGGAATGGAGAACAGATATGAGAAAGAAGAGAGGAATAAGAGAAAGAAGAAATTTTATAGAGAAAGGTAATAGATTAATAGAATGAAATATTTAGACCTGGAAGAATCTTTATAGATCATTTAATCTAAATCCCCTCCCCATTTTACAGATAATGAATGCTCAGAAGTTGGTCTTTGTCAAAGGTCAATTACAAAGCATTCACACCATGTCTATTCATGGTTTTTCAGGTCATTCCAATTCAATAGACATTAAATATTTACAAGAAACTGTTCTGGCTTCTCTGGATATAAGGCCAAAAACAATTAATGTTTACACTTAAGAAGCTTGCATTCTTTTGCCTGTTCAGAATAAGTTGGAACCAATATCTACACAGTGACCAAATTACCAGAATTTAATTCTAGACTGGTCTACTTTATCAGTGAAGCTTCCACATGGCTAATACAGTCGTTTTAAAGAACTTGATCTTACTTATCAAGGGTATTACAATTGTACATGGGTGGATTTTATGATCTCTTCATTATTTACTTTAGGAATATAATGATAATTGAGCCAACATAATTGGAATGTACTACCTATTTCAGTCCTACAACCAAAAAATCCTATGTATTTACTAAATACCTATTGCATGCAGAACTCTGTGCTAAGTTCTGAGGAGCTAGAAAGTTTAGAAAAGAGTATCAGTGTATTAAAAAGCTTATAATCAGGGTGGAGTCAAGATGCTGAGGTAGAAAAAGAAATCAACTAAGCTGTCCCAATATTGCCCTCCAAACAACTTTACAATAATGTTCTAATTGAATTCTGGAATAGTAGAGGCAACACAAATTCAGAATGAGACATTCTTCCAATCCAAAGATTCTAAGGGACTGGAAAGAGACTAGTGACATGGGAGCGGGGTCTATTCTAGAGTCAGGTGGATAGTATTTAGGTGGTGAGATTAGGTGATGGCTACAAAGCAGAAGTTCATGGAGCCTTCAAGCAAGAAAAGGTAAAGAGATATGAACATGGTTTAGAAAGAGATTATAGAGGACCACTGTACTACCACTAGATGCAGGACCAAGTGCTATTTGGCAAATTGATGGTTTATATCCACTTCTAGGTCATAGTTCAAGAATGAAAAGAACATATGTGGTCAAGAAAGAGTTACAGTTATCACAATTCACATTTTAGTCACAAGGGATCAGCAATCCTGAGGAACACTATCATTTTTTGTTCCCAAGGGAGCAGGGACTCTATGTAGAAGTATCAAATGAAAACACAGGGTTATCAGGGAGCCTTCCCAGGTAAGGACCTAAGTATAGAAAAGTAAAGCAGTGACCACAACTTTCTCCAAGTCCCAACAATTTGGAAGCATCAAAAACTTTAAACCACAAAACTAGCTCTTAAAACATCAGTGCAAAAAAAAGCTTGAAGTTTGAAACAACTCTCCTAAAACCCCCAGTGCTTATAATTAAGAAGTAATAAAACAAAGCCAAATGAATGAAAAAATAAAAGAAAGTGTAAAATATTTTAAAAGAAAAATAATGTTTAGACAAAGGATGATTCTATAAGGAAAGTAATAAAGCAAAGGACTGGGGCAGCTAGGTGGCACAGTGGATAGAGCATCAACCCTAAAGTCAGGAGGCACAAGTTCAAATCTGATCTCACATACTTAACACTTCCTAACTGTGTGTCCCTGGGCAAGTCACTCAGAAAAAAAAAAAAAAAAAAAAAAAAAAAAAAGAAGAAAAACAAACAAACAAAAAACCCAAAGGATTGTCAGATTTTGTGAAGAAGGGAAAAAGTTATTGCCAAAGAAAAACTAGAGAACATTATGAAATGGATAATTTTTATTATGTTAAATACAAGTTTTTTGCACAAATTCAAGGCAGCCAACCTTAAAAGGGAAGCAGAAAGCTGGAGGAAAGTTTTACAGCCAGTAATTTTTTTTTTTTTTTTAATAAAGGCCTCATTTCAAAAATATATAGAGAATTGGCTCAAATTTATAAAAATACAAGTCAACACTCAATTGATAAATAGTCAAAGAATATGAACAGACAAATTTTCAGATGAAGAAATTAAAGCCATTTCTAGTCATCTGAAAAAATGCTCTGAATCCTATTGATTGGGGGAGAGTTGACAATGCTTATACCTCAATTACATCTAAATTGATTCAAAAAAAGAAAATGATTTGTGCATACGGATTTTTTGGTTTTTTTTAGATTTAGCAGCTTCCACTTTAAAGGAAAAGTGGACTTGGGGTATAATATTCCAGAAAGCAAAATAATTGGGATTACAATTAAAAAAAAAAAACTACACAGAAAAAATGAATATAATCTTTAAGGAAAAAAATAGATATTTAAAGAAACAGAGATCTTTCAAGTACTCCTGATGAAAAGACTAAAATTAAATAGACAATTTTTGTCAATCAAATTCAAGCCTCAAAATAAGCACAAAAATGTAAACATAAAAAAAAAATCATAAGGGGTTCAATAAAGTGAAACTATTTGCTTTTCAATGTGGGAAGATGATAATGCAACTTCTAAGAATTATTTTCCACTATTGTGCTATTTTTTATAAAGATTTTACATTCTAAAAGGGGATGGGAGTGAGTCAATTATGTTGTGATAATGTTAAAAAATATATCAAAAAGAAGGATGCTATTAGAGAATAGGAAAAGGTAAACAAGAATAGGGAACATTATCACACATAAAACACAATGGAGGAAGAAGTATAAAAAAATAAAAAAAAAAACCAACTAACTTTCTCCTTTAAGACTTAGATAAATATTAACATAAAATAAATAAGAAGGAAGTCAAGAGGATGAAGAAGTTCTAAAAAAAAGTTAGATATGACAGTTCTCTAAAGAAAACAGAATATTTTTTTTCTCAGCTGTAAATGTCATATTCACAAAAACTTAAAAGAATTAGGCATAGAAACCCTAATTAAACACCAAAATGAAAATCCTAAAAATCAAAGGAGAGATTAAAAAAAATGTACTAAATAAAACTAGAAAATTGTTTTATAAAACAATCATTAGATAATTTGACATAAAAAAAATAAAATTAATGATGACAAATGCAGAAACAGAATACAAACTACTTGAGGCAAAGAGAGCACCAGCAGCATGCCTTTGAGACAGAATATCAGTGACGATATCTTGGGGAAATCTTAACTCATAGACAATATTAATGATCAGAAATAAATTACAGGGGTCCTTTGCTGCTAGAATGCAAGACTTTGTTGAGTTGTCCATCCCCATCATAACCCCAAGCCTAAAAAGAGCAGTTGTGGCTGTAGAGGAATAGGGAAATAGAAAAAGAGAAAACAGTGTATTTAATATGGTTAAATTGTTTATATACCTAAATGAGAAGATGATACTTGGTACTTTTAAAAACTTTATGACTATTAGGTACTTAAAAGGAGTACACGTATAGAGAGTATGAGGAAACTAATGGAATAGTTTTTTAAAGGATATGTGGGTGAAATAGAAGAATTTATCAAGAGAAATGAGAAGGGAGAGGCACAATGGGATGAATTATCTCAAAGAGGCACTAGAGGAAGAGCTTTGAAGGGGATGAGTAATATTAGAGCTGGCAGACATTGCTTGAAATTTACTCTCAGTAGGATTGGTTCAAAGAAGGAATAATGTACAGAGGGAACATAGACCCTCACATGGATATAGAAGTTATCTTGCCTTCCATGGAAGTAGGAATAGAGAATTTAAAAAGTGAGAGACTGATAAAAGGGAGGATGAATTGGAGACGGCATTATGACAAAAGCAAAACACTTTTGAAAAGAGATAAGGTTAAAAAAGAGAGAGATAATCTGGGGGTGGAGAGGGGAAATAGAATAGAGGAAAATACACAGTAATCAGCAATGTGAATGTGAATGGGATGAACTTGCCCATCAACCAGAAATAAGATAATAGATAAGAGAGTGGATTAAAAACTAGAATCTGACAATATGTTATTTACCTGAATATTACACACCTGGAGCAGAAACACACACAGAAACTGGACTCCAGAAATTTTGCTCCAGCTGATAAAAAACAAATATACAAAAAGCCTAATGGTTTCCATTGCTTCATATAAATGACATTGTTAAGGGGTAACAGAGACAATGAAGTAATATCAATACTAAATATATATGTACCAAATGTTATAACATACAAATTCTTAAGGAAAAGTTAAATGAGTTAAAAAAGAAAAAGAAAGAAGTAGCAGAACTATATTAATGGAGACCTCAATTTCCCCTCTCTAAAGGAAATTTTAAAAAAATTGAGGAGATAAATAATGTTTTTGAAAAAAAAATACAGTAGACCCCTGGGGGGGGGAACAGGAATAGAACAGGAATAGAAAGAATTATGCTTTTTTTTTTTTTGCCCCCTCAGTACCTGCTGCGTGTTGTACAAGGCACCTACAAAAAAAAAAAAAAAAAAAAAAAAAAAAAAAAAAAAAAAAAAAAAAAAGCCTCACCATATATTAGGGACCTGAAATGTCTGGAGAATCCTCCAACTTTGATTTTGCATGTAAACTTGATATCTTTTTCTTTACTTCAGTCTTGGTCTGCTGGTTCAGTTTCCAGTTTGGAATGAAAGAAGAGGTTTATATCACATATAACATTTAATGAAATGATAGTAATTTCACAGAAAGGATATTCAATAAAAATTGATTATTGGATCAGGTGGAACTATTCCTCTTATCTTTGCACTGGTCAGTGTTGCATTTGGTCAGAAAAGTGTGTTGACTCTAACTCTGTGAAATGTCTATCAACATATCAATTCCAGGAGTTCCAACTCCATGGGCTAAGCTTTTATGACTTAGGATATTGAGAAAGTCAGAACTTTAGTTTCCAGAAAGAACTAAACAAGTCTTGGAAATTATTTCATTTCATTTCTTGATTAAAAAAATAAAGCATAACTCTATAAGAGATATCTTCTAGTTTTTGTCTGTATTGTTCTAAGCATAGCAAGTAATGGCATGTGCACATAGCAAGTATGTGTACCATTTTGGCAACATTAATTTTCAGTATGAAGTATGTTAAAATTTCATCATATTCCCTATTCTTTCTGGTGACTGGCTTGTGTACCATATTCCCATTATCTCCTGTCCTATTCAATGGAAATAAAGAAGTCAGAGCTTTATCATAGCACTTTTTAAAAAAAAAATTGTGAGTGTTGATGTATAGCATTTCTTTTCCTATTATTTGTCCTACAGTATATTGTTCACCAAGTTACTGTTTATATATCCTGTTCTCAACTATCTTTCAAGTTGATAGAACAAGGTTATTTAAATATAATTTTGGGATTCTGTAATCCTACCTTGCCATTTAATGTTAAATATGTTCATAGATGGGCAATTTGAAAGGCTAAATTTACTGTCTGGGGTAGGTCTCAGATGTACAACCCAATTTTAAATTAACTGTTGCAAACTGTCACATGTGATATTTTTCAATAGTAAAAGTTTTGGGGAAAGATATATTTCATTAGCAACTCCCAAGAACCTATTAAATTTCTCAATTGATTTTGGCAGAGGACCAGGCTTTTTGCAAGATAGCATATATATGACTAGGCACAATGTTGAGTGGAAAATTGCTCTGGAGAGTAGTTAAGAAGGGTGTGCAGCAGCTGCATTTCAGAGTTAAATAATCTCTTTTGCAAGGGGGATTATTCAAAAAATATGAAAAGACTTGCTTGTAGAAATCTGTTTCTAAAAAAAGATTAGCCAAAAAAAATCCTTCCTTTTGCTGCTCCTGAAAAAAAAAAAAAAAAAAAAAAAAGACAACTTAAAATAAATAAAATGTCATCCAACTTCCTCCCCAATACACACACCAGTAAAAGAAAAAAAAAATCTAAGAACAAAGGTGCATCTGGGCTAAGACAAGTTTGAACCCAATGTGAATGGAATACCCTAGTAATAAACTCTTCCTCTGTGGGAGCTATATAATGGAAATACTGACAGAACTTTAACTGAGACAAAAATTTCAGTAGTACCAATAGGTTCAGAATGCAGAGTAGGTTAATGATAAGAAAACCTAAAAGGCAATTAAAAAATTTGTAAAAACAAATCAAAATCACTGGACCAATACCATATAATGATGTCTGATTGCTGTGTGTCATTGGTGCTTGATCCATGAAGAAGTTCATGTGTCCCATTTGATTGCCTCCAGAAACTGGTCAACCTGAAGGTTTTGAATCACAGGAGCAAAACAAGAAGAAAATGATCAAGGCAGACATCTGAGCAAACACATGCTGTTTGTATAAAACAGTGTACTTTCTAGAACTAAATCCCTTACCTGATTTGGCATATCAATTGATTGTACATTTCAGCCTCTTCTTACGTAAACTCACAGCAGTGCCAGGACTTAATAATTTACTTTGATAAAGTTTCCCTCAGCTGCTTTAGGAGAATATTCTATGACTTTGGTTAGTGAACTTGCATGCTCTTGGTATCTGATACAATCACACATTAATATTTGGTAATACAAGGAAGAATATAGAATTCATACATGGATGAAATCATTGAAAATCAACACTTTAAAAATAAGATATTCAGGAAAAAATTCTCAATTTTTGGAAGTATCCAAAGGTAACTTAGACCAGTTGATTTGTACTCAAATGAGTAAGATCACCAAAACTTGAGAAGGAATAACTTTAACTAAATTAATTTGACAGAAAATCATAAAGCGAAATTTTATTTAATATTTTTTCTGCTTCCAAAGCAAGATGCAGTCGAAAGTACAAAAAGGCTTTGTAGTTAGAAAATCTAGATTTAAGTGGGGATAGAAATAAGAAAGATGATCCTTGCCTTCAAAGAGTTTGTAATGGGAAAATATATACAAAAAGAAACTGACAATGGGTTGGGGAAAATGGTTAGATGGGATTAAAATCAAGTAGAACTGTTGTTAGAAAATGGAGAGTTGCTTGGAAAGTTCAGATCTCAACCCTTAAGAAAGAAATTGGGAGGAATTTAGCATTCATTCTAAAGCCCAGTCTTATTAGAGAGGAGAGGTAACTGAGGGAGTAAAGAAGATGCTGTGAATAAAAAAATAGTGGAAAGATGGAGTGCAGATCTGAAGTAAGAATAACTATACTTACTCCCTGTATAAATCAAAACTTCTGTCTCAGCTTCATTTGTAAAATGAGAATAATATATAAATAATAGCCTCTGATTCCCAAGGTTGTTATAAGGATCAAATTATACATTTATAAAACATTTAGATATCATTTTTCTTTTCCCTTTGTTTTAAAGATGAAAAAAATTGAAGCCCACAAAGGTGAATTAGATAACATGGTTTTAAGTTGCAGAACAAGGATTATATCTCTGCTTTTCTTTTTTTCTAGCCAAGTTTTTTCACTGTATCATTGTTCATTTTTAAATATATATATATTTGTGGGGATCAGAAAACAGAATATTATGCAAGTAAAAGGAAATGACTTTTCTTTCAGGTAAGAATAATATCGATAATTGTATTATTAATATAAAACATTATATATGGCTTTGTATCACAAAATGCATTATTTAATTGAGCTTCCTTTTTTTTTACTGGCACTAAGATTTTAAATTCTGTGTGTATGCATGTATGTATATATGTATATATATTTACACATATACATACATACATACATATATTAAGAGACAAAGAGAAAGACAGAAAGAGAAAGAAACAGAGAGAAACTGTCAAAAGGGACTGCTCTTGTGATTTCATTGATAATGTTAACTTGTAGATGAAGAAACTTCTAATGCAAATATGGACCTTCTCTACAATTTATAGTTTTAAAGAGTTTGTTAGAGGAGTAAGAAGTTAAATGACTTGCTAAGGGTCATATGTTCAGTATATGTCATAGAGAGCAATTGAATTCAATTCTTTGAGACTCTGAGATCATCTTTCTAGTCACTCTATTTCCCATAATATTGCTCTCTCTCTCTTTTCCTCTCTTTCTCTTACTACATGTGTATATCAACATATATAGAAGCTAGCTGGTGCAATGGGTAGAGTGCTAGGTCTAGAGTCAGGAAGACGCCTTTTCTGAGTTCCAGTCCAGTCTCAAATATATATTAATTGTGTGATTGTGTGCTTAACCTGTTTTCCTATCTATAAAACGACCTGCACAAGGAAAAGCAAACCATTCTACATCAAATATTTTATGAAGATTTAGACACAACTGAAATGACTGAAAAGCAACACATCTATTTGCCCAAGAAATTTTTACATGACCCCAGGTATGTTGGGTATAAAATATGTATACAAATAAAACATTTATTGATAATAAATAATATTTTGAAATCCCTACATTCTATTATGAGACTCTACATAGGGTTATGAACCACAGTTTAAGAAACTAGCCATAGAGAAGTATAAGAATCAGAAACTCTGAGTGTTACCTGAGACACTGAAAGGTGAGTCACACAACCAGTGTGTTTCAGATGTAAGACTTGAACACAGCTCTACCTCTCTGAGTTTTGATCTTTATTTACTATAGAAATTGCCCCTTTCTGTCTCTCTCTTTCTCTCTATGTGTATACACACACTTACACACCTATACATATAAATTAGTTTATATATATATATATATATATATATATATATATATGTGATATATATATATATATATAATATCTGTATGTATACACAAATTTATAAGCATAAACATATATAAAATGTACACCTATATCTCTCTTGCTTACAAATTTCTTTCCTTATAACAAGAATCAATTTGTTTAAATAGAATAAAATAACTTGAGTCTTGGAAATACATATTTGTTGATTTAGCAAAGCACAGAACATTATTTATTCTAGAAAGGTCACCTCTTTTTTTTTTCTGTGTAGTTGGTAAGATAGGTTAATTAAGAAGAGCATTTTTTTTAAGAGTACTCAAATAAAAATGACTGTGCACATTCTATTTCCTAGCTTAGGGTTTGTTGCATGATATTTTATGGAAAATATATTTCTTAATTATCTTATTTTGTAAAGGACTTTACTGTTTTCTAAGAATCAATATAAATAGCCTTTGGGGAGTAAATTATTTAAGGACTATTTTTAGAAAAGTGAAGTCTACCATCTCACTCATTGGAGTACTGAGAAACTTATTCCATAATATCTTGCTTTAGGATTTTATATTATATGATAATTATTCACTTATGTGATCTTATGAAATAATAGTTGATTAAGTACACAAAAAATGTTATAATTGGTCAGGTTGGGTTTTTTTTTTTTTGTTTGTTTTGTTTTGTTTTTTGTTTTTGTTTTGTTTTGTTTTTTTCTGCTTCAATACCTATAATTAAAATTTCTAGCTATTATTTTAGAGCATGCAGTCTTTTAGTTGGAAGGACTTGAGTCTAAATTATCACTCAATATAGGGGTAAACCCTACAATTTCCTTCCTTTGTAGTCATTAAAAAAAAAAAAAAATCTCCAATGCATGCATACCTGCTTTCTTTCTTCCCTCCCTCCCATTTTCCTACCTTTCCTTTCTTTCTCTCTTCTTCCCATAATCCTTCCCTCCAATTCTTTTTTCCTTCCTTTCCTCCATTTCTTCCCTTCTTCCTTCTTTCCTTCTTTTTTCCCTTCCTTCCTTCTTTTTGTGTCCTTCCTTCCTTTTTTTTTCTTCTTTTTCCTATCTTCCTTCTTACCCTTCTTTCCTTCCTCCCTCCCTTCCTTCTTTCCTTTTTCCTTCCTATATTAATTAAGTCAGTAACTTCATCTATAAAATGAGAGAGACAAATTGAACTTTTAGGTATTTTTCCAGGGCCAAATCTTACAATTTCTTAAAAGTTTGTTTTAAATCACTGCCTTTCTTTATATAGAGTATATATCTCTCAATCCTTATGTAATCAAACTTTAATATGAAAATCCCTACTTATTGAAATATTGCTTTTTATGGTTCTAAGTAATTTCATGTGCTTGTGCTTTGACTCTCTAATTAGACTTGAGCAGCTTTAAGTTACTATATGGGTACTCCAAGTATTTCATCTTCTTCTGTGGTAAAATGACTATTGGTGACTTAAGACTATGACACCAGATTTCTGGTAATCTAGGTAATAAGTAGGTGGGAACAAACAATTGCACTCTATTACTGTAAGAAGTATGCTTGTAGACATACAAGTGAAGAAATAACACCTTGTGCCAATGGATTACATTTTGAAACAATATTTACATTTAATTAGCTAGAAAGTAGAAGCAGACCACAGGTATCATTATAAAGTAATAAAGAGAGCCATGACCCAAGTTTATATGAGCAAACAGTGCTTGTTAAATAGGGAGAAAAGTGACAAGATTTCCAAGAGCTGGGTAAACTTTAGCATAATGTTGTTTCTATTTTAATGTATTCTTGTTACTTTTTATATCACTTTATGTTTTTATGTTTTATTTCCTGTATATACCCTAGCTCAGTGAGCTGTGGTCCATTGTAACATGGGACTAAAATGAAAAATAAAATAAACAGTGACTATATCTGACTGACTGTAGATGAAGCACTGGAAGTCTGATGTTCTCCCACCTCTTTATTCGGTCAATTCAATTCAGTAAACACTTATTAAACAAAATTTATATGCTAGGTTCTGGCAGAAAATACAGTCCTTGACATAAAAGATTTTCTATTTTATTAAGAAAATAATATGTACACATAAGTATATTAAAAATATATAAACTACTATGACACTCGTTCAGTGGGAGTCCTAACAACTAGAGAACTCAACAAAAGATGTTTATAGCAAGGATGTATAAAAAATAAATTAAAAAAAATTAAAAATTATACTTTTTATCTTAAAATGTTTTTTATTTAACATATAATCAATATGATACAAACTATCTTTTGTTCACTTATCTTTCATCAACTTTATCTGTGGACACCAAAATCAGGCACGATATATTGATTTTAGGAAAGTAATATTCCATTTCTTGTCATTTAAAATATTGCAAAGTCTTTGTAGCAAAGCTATTAGGTACATAAGTCCTTATCATCTCATACTGGATGGACATATTAAATTTTTCTTTTGAAAGTAAAATAAAGATACATTCTTCTGTTTTTCTTTAGGCATTAAGTTTGTAAATGGGGATGCCATAGTAATACAGTTCTAATTGGCAAGTTAATACTTCCTTCTTTTAATGACTATTAGTTCTGTCACTATAGTTATTTAAATCAATGGCTTTGTCAGCCTTTCAATTTCAGAATGATGCCTTTTGGTTTAATAATTGAATTAAAGTAAGAATGGTAACTAGTCTTATTTTACTCTGACTGCTTTATATTACAAAATTCTGTCAAGCATTTCCATGAAGTTTTTTGTCATCTTAGGACCTATATCTATTTTCATTGCTTTAAATAAAGAGAAAACGTATTTGCCTTCTTCTTGATAATTTGGAGTAATATAACAACTTCACTAACAAGATATTCCCTAATCTTTTTTATAAAATTAGCTCAGTAATATAATTGATAGAGACTTGGTGCTTAGAATAACTGAATTAAAATTCTATCTGTGAGTTTTCAGTAAAAGTCATTTAACTTCTTTTAGCTTCAATTCCCTCATCTGTAACATGGGAACAATAAGACCATCTATCCTATGGGGTTGTGAGGATCAAATGAAGCAGTTTATATGTAAAGTTCTTTGCAAACCATAAAGTGTCATATAATGTTTGCTGCTGTTACTGCTGTTGCTATCTAATAAGTGAATATTTTGTGTTAAAGAGAAAGCTTTCTCCACTTCTTTGAAAACACACACACACACACACACACACACACACACAACATAGCTTTCATCAGTAGTCAAAACCCTGCTGGCTCAGCATTCCAGGAAAATCTATCCCAGTTATTAGCAATTATTTGAGTTGTGCTTCAGGTTTGGTTAGGGTTAACAGTCATCTGTAACAGAATGACAAGAGCCTAGCACAGTTAATCAAATTTCACTACTGCTGGTGGAAGCCATTATTGAATAAATCTTCTTTACAATGATGGTAGCCCATTATGCTTACCTCCTCCCATTTTAGTTTTAAAGATCTCACAATGAATAGCCAATTCCTTGTCTTTTTGGCTACTTGGAAGCAAATTAACCAGGACTACATCACTGTTTAGTCATACTATATTTTAAGCACAGTATTTGGGCATGTTAAACATTTAACAATTGGTTTTCCTCAAACATAATACTTTCATTTTTAATCTGTATTATTCACATTTTTGCCACTATTTTATTAAATCTAGACAATTATCAAAACAATAAATTAAATAACATCCTGTTTTGCAGCAGGATCATTGCTCACTATGAAAATTTAATAATTGGCTCCTGAACTGTTCTAATCTGATGCCAGTACATCTCTGCTTATATACTTTATATACCTTATTCTCCTGTAAGTCTTAAGTCCCATATTAATGGAACAGGCCTGAGACCAGAAGTTGTTAAATTTGGTCCAATTGCCAGTTTGAGTGCTGACTACTTTGAGCACTTGATTACTGACCAAACTATTTTTACATTTCTATCTGCTACTACCTTCTATGTCAAGAATTGTTGCTGTAGTTCAAACTGCCTTTACACTAATCTGTTTGACTTCCTCCCTGCTTGAACCACATCCTGGATTACTTTTCAGGTTAAAACACACACACACACACACACACACACACACACACACACACACACACACACAAAGGAAATAAACTTCACTTTGGGTAGGTCAGCTTGACAACTGAGCAATTGATACAGTATTTATTATTTTCCTAATTGTATATTTTTAATGCTAGAATCAATTCTGAGGTTACTCTGATATGCTAAATTGAATTCTTACTGGGAAAAACAGAAAAAAAAAGTATTTGATAACTGGAATTCCAAATGAGCTAAAGAACAAACATTTGAGTCAATGAAGTAGAAGTTACAAGTGGTTGTACCTGAACGAAGTCACATCACAAAGACCTATTTCAGAAAGGAATAAGGAAGTCAACAATGAAGATATTATTTTATGAAATCCAAGCATGCAAAACAAACTTCCTCATGACTAGTCCTGTCAGAGAAAAATAAAAATCATTGTAAACATTAGGAAAAGATGGTGATAATTGGAATTTTGAAGTACAATATATAACTCTGTGCTGTCTTAAAACTCTGGGTAAACCCAGAGTTTTCTTAATTCCAGTGACCTGTGAGGTATATTATAAAACAGTCATTCTTAACAAAACTTCATAATTTTAGCTTTTTTTTTTTGTTGTTGTTCAGTCATTTCAATCATGACCAACTCTTCACATCATTTAGGATTTTCTTGGCAAAAATAGTAGTTTGTCATTTCCTTCTCTAGCTCATTTTACAAGTGAGGAAACTAAGGCAAATGGAAATTCTTTCTCATGACAAAAGGTGCGCACACACGCGGGCGCGCACACACATACACAAAGCAAGGGGCAGTCCCTTTTTATTCCCTAATGGGGGCTCTCTTCCCTAACCTCCTGGCTCCTTTCCCCATTGGCTGAGATTTCTAAAACACAGTTTCTAAAAATGTGAGCTAAGAAAGCCTGTGGCTATCAAATGCTTAACAGGGCAGGTTGTTTCCCCCTTAATCCAGTTCCTTGCCCCAAGAAACTTCCATTCTAAAAGGAAAGATAACAATGAAAATCTAGGGGCAAAAACCAAAACATTCTTTTCAGATCTCAACATTTCAGATTAAAAAATCTAATCCCTGCACCTAAGTTTACATTCTTACATTCTTACAATCTCCACCACTTGATTATTTTTTGATGTGCTTGTGTTTTCAATTTTCTAATTTTAATTTCATTTCTCCAATTTAATTTTCATAACTGTAGAAACCTAATAAATGCTGATCTGTTATGACACCCCAAACTGGATTTCCTATTGTTAAATTTTAAGTTTGAGCATTTACTCTTCAGAATCCAGAAAATCTACAAATTAGGGCTTGATTTACCATTTAGTTGATTATCTTGATTTAAGAGAGTGATGAAGAAAATGTTAGTAATGCAGTTTAAATTTAAAAGAGTTGATGATGTGTATGTGTCCAGATTGCTGATTGATAAACACATTCCTGGGATGGGAGTATAATAAAGTATTTCTCTTCTTAAAACATATCCAAGATGCATAGCTCTTTGAAAAAACGAACAATGATGAACCAAGAAACTGAACTGAGAAAGCAACTTCCTTTTCCCAACAGTATATTATTATTTCAACTCACAAGTGAGTTAGCAACTTGGAATCAGACATCGTTTTTCTCTTTTTGTTCTTTCTTTTCTTTTTCTTTTTGGTCTTTATATTCTCAGTATCTATTACAGTGCCTAGAGCAGCCAGAGTGGACACTTAAAAACTGATTTCAGTTCAATCATTTTTCAGTCATGTCCAATTCTTTTGACCCCATTTGGGATTTTCTCATTAAAGATAATAGAATGGTTTGCCACTTCTTTTTTCAGCTTATTCCACAGATGAGGAAACTGCGGCAAAGTTAGTTAAGTGACTTATCCAGGATCACACAGCTAGCAACTATCTGAGTCTAGAGTTGAACTCAGAAAAATAAGTCTTTCTGACTTCAGGACCAATGCTATATGCACTCTGCTTTCTACCTCTGCCGTCCTCACCCTATCACCACCTCTACCCCTAAAAAAAAAAAATGCTACTTGATTTTTAAAAAATGGACAGCACATCCAGGGACCCTCAAATCTTCCACAGAGCTGATAAGTGGACATAGCTCTAGTTTTGTCTCCAAACCACAGGAGGCAGTGAGAAGCAGACAATATAAATTATAGTGAAACAATGACAGTACAATAGAGATTAGGGATTTCTTTGCTTTTTCCAAGGGGCCACAAAGCTGTCTCCAAATCTTCCCCCAGGCACATCTTCTCCCTGAGGGAATTGCTTCCTCCTCCCTCAACACAGCAACAGCAAACACATATTTCTTCTCCTCTAGATCCTTACTGAGGGGAATCTCTCAACTGGTGGGCATTGCCAAAATAGGATCAGCTCTCTTCAGCATTCTCCTTTATTTAGGGTAGAGTAGCAGTCTAGGAACATCTCTATCCTTGTTATCCAAATTTCTCCCTTCATTTGTGTGAAGCAAGGTCGGTTTTGTTCTCCTCCTTTAGTTCTTGATATCTTTTCTTACAGTTGACACGGGCATTTTAGGTTTGACCAAGACTCTTTGTGATTTTTTTTTTGAGACATTGTAATCAACCCATAAACATACATATTTATTTATGAGCTTATGCACATGTTGATTTCTCCACTAGAGGGCAAGGATTGTTTCACTTTCAGATTTTATCAAAAGTCTCTCAATCAAGAATTTATCAGGTGCTTATTATATGCCAAGAATTGTTCTATATACTGAAATTACAAAGAAAAACAAAAACAAAATGATCCCTGCCCTAAAGGAGATGATATATTAATAGGACACCAACCATATATGTAATTAGGTATATACAAGAAATATACAATTTAAATAAATGATTACCTCAGAAGTTATTGAGTATGCGGCAACTCCCAGAAATGCTTCCTACTGATGCTATAATTTGAACTGAGTTAAAGGAAATCAGGATGCAGGAGTCAGGAGGAATTTTGTTCTAGGCATGGTATATGCACACACACATATAAACAAATACACATAGACAAGGGAGCCCCCCTTAAGGAATAAAAAGGACTGACCCTTGCTTGTGTCAGAGAGTATGTGTATCCTTTTTTCATGAGAAAGAAATCAATTCTGTTTTGCTTTTTTGTAAGACAAGTTTCTTATTGATTAATCGAAGGGAGGGGGGGCAGTGACCCTTACCACATACTCTCATAGCCATAACATTCCCAAAATATTTTTGATGGTAAATTAGGGCATCTTTTGTCTCAATTCTTACCTACTAGGTTGCCTCAGACAAACTGAGGGAAGCTTTGAAAGACCTCAATTTAGAAAGACCAAGATCATATTGGTATCCTGCGCCATTTGAGGTCAAAGAAACTGAAGAGACCCTGAGATTCTTTCCCTCGCAGATTTTTTTTTTTTTTTTGAGAAGGGAAACTAGAATACTTTATTTAGGCTTTATTTCTTACCTAGCCTTAACAGCTAAATGAAAATAAAACTTCTAGACTTATCTCATGCAGTTTTCAAACATATGTATTTTGTTTCTATTTAGTTAACTTGTATTGATGAGGTTTAGGTTTTGGGATTCCATTCTGCCCGGGAACCAAATTATGAGGTGTAGATTTAGGGAAACAAAATGAGATTAGGGTTTCTGGTGGTCAGGGAGTTAAATGATAAGGTCTAGTGGCAGGTTTGGTGTTCAGGGAACCAAATGAAGAGGTTTGGCTCCCCTATACGCCCTTGGGATTTGGCACAAGAGTAGGGAATTTTGTAGTACTCCTTTCTGGTGGTACAGGATTTCTCTGTAAAGGAATTCACAAACCCAAAAACCTAGATTGATAAAAGAGGCTTATTATCGGGATTGGGAAGTAAGGTTAGAAAACCCCACAGAGGCATAAAGTCTCTTTAGGGAAAATAGGTGAGGATAAAGAGAAGGTAGCACTGGAAAATAATATTATCTAGTGGGCAGAGGCCTCCTTGACATAGCTGGCATGTCTAGAACCTCTGCAAAGAGAGGATTTTAGATTGGCTCTTTTGTAATAGGAGTTTTGACTAAGAGCTGGGTTTCAACTTGAGCTGAATTTGAATAGAATTGAATGAGTTTCTTTAATTGAATAGAGTTGGAATTCTTTTGCTCAGGACTGAACTAACCCCACCTAGATAAACCACTTTATCTGATTCTTTGGGGCAGTCTTCTCACTGAGACAGAGTTGAAAGAGTTTTTCTACTTCAAGGAATTTTAGTGTTTCAGGGTCCCTTCTTCAATATTGCTATTATATATAGAATTTTGGAGAGCAAAAAGCAATCAAATGTTATTGGTATTGTTCCAATCTTCTCAGCTAACTTTTATGAAAACTCATTTAGAATAGAAATTCAGGGTTAGTTGACTCCTTATTCTTCCTTGTATGCATATGTGTTTGTAAATACAAAGTGAATAATGCTGTTGACAATCCTTTATTCTCACAGTATTTTCTTGACTTCTGTATGAATTGTATTTAACTATGGCAGAGTTAAAAAAAATTCCTAAGTCACACTCTCTGAAGTCATCAAAGTTCAGTGGCAAGAGAAAAGTCAAATTGTTGTGGAGACAGCATGTACACAGAAAATTATATGCAAACTACAGGAAGAGGAAATGGATTTATAATTTCCTTAGCATAGGGGACTTCTGGGAAGAATAATCCTTCCATTTTTTTGTTTTTGTTTTTAATTTGACATCTTCTCTGCAGCTGGTAGTGTTAGAGAATAGCAATGAAAAGTTAAGTTACTTAACCAGGGCAAACTAGACAGTCTGTTTCATGAATACCACATGTGAGAATTGGATGGTAATATAGTTTTCACAAAATAATGAAAAATTGAATTGGAGAAATGAAACCTAAGACATGGAAGAGAAATTGGGACTCACAAGGAAATCAAAGAATGTAAGCAGGGGTGGAGATTTTAGATTTGAAAAGGAACCTTCTGGATTTCTTTTTCTTTTGGCTACTTCAAATGTTATTCTTCAAAAGAATCTGGGCTTGGTGATTTTAGATGTGGAAAGGAACTCTGAACCTTGCTACTTTCCCTTCTCAGGTTAACTTCTCCCATAAGCATATAAGCTCCTTGAGGCCAGCAACTAGGTTTATGTAATGAGGGGTAGAGATTCACATTTTGCACCTTATTTAACACCTAATAAATGGGGAATCATGGTAGGGATTTGTGTTTCAGAACAGGAAATAAAACACTGCCTTTGAGGTTTCAGAAACATGTCTACCAATCTAGGCAAACGTTCATGCAATAGTGTAAAATAAAATCTTTCCAGCATTCATCAGTCACTCAATGGAGTTCTTGGTAAGATATTTTGTCTCTTCCATGTGTATATTGGACATGTCTATATTACATCATACTTCATCTCTAGTGCAAAACATATACCAAATTAATACCATACAAGCAAGTGTCAGCATTCAAGATTAAAAAATCATTTACCCCAAATTTTATTCTTTCCTAATTAATTATTAGTATTAATTAATTAATTACAGTAATAAGAATCTGGAATAATAATTTGACTATTAGGAAAATGATCTTTAGGGGGCAGCTAGGTGGCACAGTGGATAGAGTACCGGCCCTGAATTCAGGAGGACCGGAGTTCAAATCTGGTCTCAGACACTTAACACTTCCTAGCTGTGTGACCCTGGGCAAGTCACTTAACCCCAGCCTCCAAAAAAAAAAAAAAAAGAGAAAATGATATTTACCATGGAATATCAAGGGGATTTCCCCATATTGTCCTGAATTCTTTGTATTTCTTAAAACATAAGGTTAAATGATATTATATGCTATAATTTCTTTAGCCATTCACTAGTCATTTGACATTCACTTTTTTTTGTTTTTTTGTTTTTGTTTTTGTTTTTGTTTTTGTTTTTGGTACCACTAAAAGTGTTGTTACAAATATTTTGGTATACATAAGATCTTTCTTTCTGGTTGTATGACCATTCTGATCTAATGTTTCTGCCATGGTGAATGTGAAGGTAAAGGTGAATAGAGAAGAGTAGAGTCTGTTTAAATTAGTTAATTTTTATCATCTTTTATATTTTATTATAAGAAAACATTTAAAAATTTTTGTATTATGGTCCACTGATATGTCATTATCCTCCTGCCTCCAGACTGAATCACTGGACTGGTTAGAGCTAATTTTAATACAGAACATATAGGAAATAACATAAATTTTGACAATTTAAATCTGCTTTCCTAGGATATATTTTCAATTATGTGTGACTTTTCTTCTTCATCACAAACTTTAAAAGAGAATGTTCACTTTTCTTGAGTTTACTATCATTTCCTCTTCATAAATCAGTTCTTTCTTATTTTGGTTTGCATACTTTTTGAAGAAGAAACTAATAATTAATTATCAAGCAATTATTAGTAGTTTGCTTTTGACAAGCATTCCATAAATTTATTTGACAAAATCAACCATAACTACCAAATGATTATTTGCATCCTGATTATGCTTGCTTCTCAAATTAATCAAATATTTCTTCTTTCTGTTCAGGTTCAAGTCTGTCATATTGCAAAAAGAATATTGCTTCATTCTCTGGTTCCATTTATAATTACTCAGATGCCATCTACCTCCCCTGATTCCAAAACTTTCTTATGTGATATTTTTTTATAAGATACAATGCTATTTCACACACTACAACTTTCTTTACTAATTTTTTTTTTTTGAGTAACAAACTTTTGGAGTCATATTGAAGTTATTATTCTGAACTTATCACATTTCACTAACATCAGTGCTATTGACAATACTTACAGTTGCCTTTTTGCCTTAGGATTTCCATTTCTTCACTTATACTTTCTGTTTTGGAATAAGAATAGGTAGGAGCATGAATATTAATATTGGCTCATTTGTTAGAATTTTTTATTAATCTTAACTTCCACTGTTCTTCTTCCTATGTTGTAGTTGCAATCTATGACATTTAGTTTGATGGATGTTCCAAGACACTGTGTTTCTTATTTGGTTTATTTTTTTAAAATTAGGTTTGCATGAATTAAGGGGTATAGTACTATATAATATTCCATACCAACAACTATCAAATGCCTTTCAATGGGATTGAGTTGATACCAGTAGAATAAATACAGTATTGCTTTGGGGGCTACAAAACCTGCAGAAAAATCTGGATTTTATAATTTTCTAGTAATGTCAGTCAGGATTAAAAAAGACTTGGCAATTGTCACAGTGAAGAACAG
The DNA here is from genome assembly GCF_048593235.1 of Sminthopsis crassicaudata. NCBI lineage: Eukaryota > Metazoa > Chordata > Mammalia > Dasyuromorphia > Dasyuridae > Sminthopsis > Sminthopsis crassicaudata. The sequence continues at coordinate 391,173,364 of NC_133620.1, read as the reverse complement.
AAAAATTCAGAACTTAATATTCCCAAACACAAAAAACAAAGACTTATAACCAAGAATAAGTGATTTTTGTAAAGTGAGTATAATCTTGGAGAAGAAGGAATGGACTTGAAATGATATAGAGGATTCCCAAACAATTTTGTTGTCAGGCTACAATTGAGAAGAAACATTGAAATAGCATTTTAAGAGGCAAGAGAAAAATATGAAAGTATGTATATTTGGTCAATTAGAAAGGACCATGTAACCATAAATTGTTTTACATGCTAATTAAAGGAGTCTATTTCCACAATGCCACTGCTTTTGAGAGTGATAGGAATTAAGACAAGCAAGAACGGAGGATTGTTGTTCTGTTTTTATTGGTTTAGGTGAAAAATGAAATGTGAGAAAAAAAAAGACTGAACTAAAGAAGAAAGGAAAAAGAAAGGGAAGGTACTCATTTCTCATGGGATGACAGGCAAAGATGGAGGAAGAATGCATGACAAAAGAACTCATAAAACTCATTTCCAAATGAGCTACATAAGGTAAAGTTGAATTCACATACATACATTCTAGCTGCCTAAGCTAAAAAGGGAGTGTACATATTTGATCTTGATAAGTTCAAGCTCCTGCCCCCTCCCCTTAAGCCAAACAAACAAATAGGAGTACTTAAAGAGCTAATGAATTTGCTAACTGAATCATTGTTTGTAGTCTTTGAATAATCATGGGGAAATAAAATGATACAAAATTGTATACTATTTAGAATAGTATCTCTAGGATAAAAGTGAGTTTAACAATGGAAAAGACCAGAAGGGAGAAATGGGATAGAAACAAAAGGATGGGATTGAGTATATGAAATTGGGGGAGGGAGGAGAAAGCTAAGAGATGTTCTACCTGAAACCATCCTTCCTCTATTTTAGGATTAAGTCAACAAACATTAATTAGTTACTAAATTTCAGTAAGCACCAAACAGGAAAAAACATAACAAAACAAAACTTTCTGCTTCTGTAAATAGTTGTGAACAGAATACTCTCATGAGCAGAAACAGAAATGGCAACAGTAAAGAGGATTGCCAGCAACAAGTACCCTTAACAAAAAATAGCCATCTTCAGCTATCCAGATGTCTATCTTGCACTGAACTTAGATGGTATAGTGATGCAAATTATGTCTCCTTTGACTTTTGGGGGGAAATAATGGAATTGAACCTTGAGAAACTCTCCTCTGGGAGAGGCCCACCCTCAGGGAATCAAGATAACTGGTCTCATTCAGTTGGAAATCATGGCCAGGGACTGGTTGCACTCTCCATTGAGTTGAAGATTAGGCTGGAGCCATTCACAGTACCTTATTCAATTGGAGATCTAGGCTCTGGACATTCCCCAGGAATTGAAGGAATCTCATTAAATTTTGAACTGAAACCTGAGCCTCAGAAGGCTAATAGAAGATAACTCTGAACCCCGAATCTTTACAGAAGTCCTAAATAGGATTATGCTTGCAAAGGAAGCTCTCTTGGAAAGCTACCCTGCCAGGACTTTTGTCCACTGAGGAAGATATTCTCTTCTCAGTGTTAACCTTTGTTATTTTCCTAACAAGAACTTTTTGCCCACTGAGAAGTCTATCTTCATAACAGGCTGGGTTCTCAGTGCCAATAAAAACCCCTTTTGCTACACAGATCTCAGGTTTGCGAATTCTTTCACATTGGACTTGCATTAACCAGAGGGGATTCCCCACACCAATTCTCACACCTTATCACAACTACCACTAATCTCATTATTTGCACCTTATCATCAAGGGGAGAGAGGGAGTCTGAAAGCTTTGCACATCTCTGCCTCACTTGAATCCAACTCATTTGCAAGTTATGGCCTCATCTTTCTGATGTCACAGTCCTTTTCAAGAACAAAGGACAAACAATAACCCATGTAATAGTAATAGTAGCTGTCCCATTGGTAATCCAACTGACCAGTTCTAATTGAACAACATAAAGCCTTTTTTCTCCTTCTCTCCCTCCTTCCTTCCTTCCTTCCTTCCTTCCTTCCTTCCTTCCTTCCTTCCTTCCTTCCTTCCTTCCTTCCTTCCTTCCTTCCTTCCTTCCTTCCTTCCTTCCTTCCTTCCTTCCTTCCTTCCTTCCTTCCTTCCTTCCTTCCTTCCTTCCTTCCTTCCTTCCTTCCTTCCTTCCTTCCTTCCTTCCTTCCTTCCTTCCTTCCTTCCTTCCTTCCTTCCTTCCTTCCTTCCTTCCTTCCTTCCTTCCTTCCTTCCTCTCACTCCTTTTCTTGCAATCTCCTCTTGGTCCCTCCTTTCTCTCTGTCCACATATTGAATCTTTCTGATTCTCACCAATTGAACTAAACAAAGTAAATCCCAGCCCAAGTCTACCTTAAATCATTATTTGAGTTTTTGATGGTTCATAGTGAATGTAAAGAGGAATTGTTTCTGTTTTGGTCATAATACTCCCACCCTTATCCCTACACTTCCAGAATTGTGTTTTTTTTTTCCCCAACTAGATAAAAGATGCCATTTTCCCCTTATTTCTTATCTACCCTTATTCACTGAATAGGCATTGACTCAGACAAACTGAAACCTGGGAAAGACCTTAGCTTAAAAAGGCTAGTGTCTTTCACTGCATCCAGGACCATCTTCAGTCATGCTGAACAAAAATCAAAAGATAGAAAATAGATAGAATTTCATGTACTTTAAAGAGAAGTTAGCATTTTCTGATGGACTTCTTCCCTTTCTCAGAGTAGAATGAAAATGGGTGGGATGGATAAAAAAAACCAAAAAAACAAAACAAATCTTTCCCCAAATTAACTAATCATAGACATCTTCAGGTACAAAGAGAAAACATTTATTTAGTCCCTGCAGGGAGAGGCCAAAGTAGGCACACCTGGGAGGTATCCCAGCTCCCACCATGTGTTTATGAAACCTGACAAGCCAGAAGCTTGTCAGGATTTAAATAGTATAAGACTCAAGCCTCTTCATTAGATAGACTAAAATGAAGTAACTATCCTTGACCACTTCCTTTAATTTCCTGTCACTGATTGGGGTCTGACCTTTAGAGACCTAGGCCCAGAGATCATTATACTTCCTGCAACTTGAAGCTCAAGACCTCATCTTCTAGCTCTGGGAATAGGGATCATGTGACCTAGGCCTAGTCTTAGACTTCTTGAGAAAACTTCATCCAAATAGTTGCATTCAGTCCCCCCTTTTTTCATCTGTTTGAAGATTTCTCACTGAAATCCTGATATATATCTTCTACTAGAGCATCTCTGTGACCTGAACCTTCAGTATTGTCCTTCTTCAGTATTAACTGTAATCTGCCATCTACCATTTAGAAACAACACACACATATCAATGGAAGCTTTCAGGAACCACTTTAGCTATTCCTGAACTTAGCTAAATCTTGAACTAATCTAATAATTAAGTGCATAAGCAAGTGGGTGACAGGATATTGCTGCTTAACACAATTAACAGGAATTGGATACCCTGCTTCCACCCCTGGCTTCCAAGCCACTATCTGTCTTGGAAATCCAGTCATCACAGACCAATAGATTGGCATCTGGAAGCTGTAGAACTACAGCACTGTGGAGGCCTGTAGCCTCAGGGCTATTGTCACATCATTCTCACCTCAAGCAGTCCAGACTCAGATTCATTTGGGACAAAGGGACAAAGGTCTCATCTTCTGGAGCTGCTTCAGACTGACAAGGGGCATATAGCTAGCCCTACTGTGGAGTCCAGATTGAGAGGGGAGACAAGTAACTTGGAGGCAGTGGCAGCAGCTTCTGGTGCTGAATATCAGAATCAGGTCTCAGGTGATTTCAGATTGACCAATTTGTTGGAATTTCAAGAGTTGGAATCTGGAAGAAGCAATTCTCACAAATATATTGAAAATGCAAGGACTAAGTATATGCAAAAGAAAAAGTATAAACAAAAGTGGAATTAATATGGGAGTAAATAGGGACAGTATCCAGTAATCCCACCAAGAGGAAGGCTGGGGAGAAAGATGAGGCTATTACAAATGCCTCGTCCAAACAGCTTTTCCTAGGATAAATATCAAAGACTGTTTTCTCAAAATTCTTCTTGTTTCCTCAAAGTAATAGGTGCAATGGGCAGAACATTGTACCCTTCAGTGAGTTATGATCTTTCCCAGCAAAAATCCTAGATTCTTACAAGGGAATTTTTTTTATTATTTATAATTTTTTATTGACAGAACATATGCATGGGTAATTTTTCAGCATTGTCCCTTGTAATCACTTCTGTTCCAACTTTTCCCTTCCCTCCCTCCACTCTCTCCCCTAGATGACAGGCAGTCTCACACATGTTAAACATGTTAAAGTATATCTTGAATACAATATATGTGTACACATTCATATAGTTCTCTTGTTGCACAAGAAAAATCAGATTCAGAAAGGTAAAAATAACCTCAGAAGAAAAACAAAAATTCATGTAGTCCACATTCATTTCCCAGTATTTTGTTTTTGGGTGTAGGTGCTTTTGTCTGTCATTGATCAATTGGAACTGAATTGGATCTTCTCATTGTTGAAGATATCCACTTCCATCAGAATATACCCTCATATAGTATTGTTTGTTGAAGTGTATAATAATCTCTTGGTTCTCATTTCACTTAGTATCAGTTCATGTAAGTCTCTCCAAGCTTCTCTGTATTCATCTTGTTGATTATTTCTTACAAAACAATAATATTCCATAACATTGATATACCACAATTTATCCAACAATTCTCCAATTGATGGACATCCATTCAATTTTCAGTGTCTAGCTACTACAAAAAGGGCTGCCATAAACATTTTGCCACATACAGGTAAGGGAATGCTTTTACCCAATTAGTATAGGTGTTAACAAAATGGAAAGCAGTTTGAAAGCCCTGCAAAGGTACATGTTTGCAAGCCCATTTAATAGTCCTTTCAAAATATACTTGCCTAGTAGCAATATGGGGGAATGCAGGAGTCAGGAATTGGGGAATTAAAGGTGTCATGGTCAGGAGCAAACAGACAGCTAATCTGTAAGCTTGTTTCCTTTCACCTGAAATGAATTCCCTTTCCTTTAGGAAACAATAGAAACCTTTTTAGGTCCATGGACAGTTAGCAGTAATTGTTTTCCCTGCCTACTTAATGGGGATTATTTGGCTATCAAAAATCCCCTTTCTTTTCCATATAGCCCCCATGATTGTGTAAAACATGAAAAACGCATTTAAAGTCAATATAGATCTCTGAGAAGTAACTAAGGGGTTGAGGATAGAGTTCAAGAGACCCCAAGGACCTACCTCCACTTTTCATCAACATACAGTATAAAAGGCTCTAGAGATTGGTTTAGATTTCAGGGTCCTGATCAGGGCATGCTAAGATTGTCTGCTTCCTCTTCTAATGAGCAAAAGGAAAAGTAGGGGTGGCCCCAAATACTTAGGCAAAGTGTGCCTTTAAATGAAGAAAATCTAGTCCCAGGAAGTAAAAGAGTTAAAGATTTTATATCAGCAACCAGAGAATTCTCCAAGGCTGGGCTGCAAATCAACATATCATCTATATACTTATATTGTGTCTCATATCTTCCCTTGACTACCTGTTCTAATTACAGAAATTTGCTATAAAAGGAAAAATCAGGGACATGATTTAAATACTATCAAAACTGCTCCTTCAGGTCTTGACCTGAGAGCACATACAGGATAAAGCATTCTTAATGCAGTTTTACTTCAAGTAATTGTCTAGTTTTTAACAATTCCCCCATAAACCAGTCTCAGGAATAATCAGGTGGGTTCTCATTCAAAAGAACATCGGGAAATTGAATCAGAAGGATCCTACTTCAGCATAGGCTAAAATCATCATCCTAATTCGTTTTCCAATACTAACTTCCACCTACTGTAATGATTTCTTCTGAGTAGTCTGTGGTGTATTCTTTCAGATAGTGGATGACTGGCTTGATGATCAGATAGTTATACCTGGATTTAAAACTTCAAATAAATATCAGCTGCAGTCCCAAGAGATTTTGTCCCCAATAGCAATTATCATTAATCAAAGCTTCAGATGAATTTAGCTCTCAAAGATCATAGTAAAACATTCATAGCTTATTTTTCATATCTAAGTAGATGGTCAAATTCAACATTACACAAATCATTTTACTTTTAAAACGCTCAATACACAGAAAAATTCTAAATTGCACATTGTCCACAACAAGAACATGTTCCAAGGAATAAAAGCAAAAACTATTATTCCCAGAATCTCTTTAAATAATGGATACAACTTTAAGATAACTCAAAACAATCACTTAAAATTCATGCAGAATATAGCATATCCTAATTTCACATAAAACAACCTTATAAGAGTTAACATTAATAACTTCTTCATTCTTCAAAAAATATTAAGTCAACTTCCTCCAACTGAGGAATCCCTTTAAACTTTTTGGAAAGTTTATCAACTTATCAAATCAGGTTAAAATTAGGCTTTAAGTACTTCAAAAAAGCTATAGATCACATTTGTTATCATATTCCTTAAACAAGGAGACCATTATACACATAGATAAACATTAAATAATGTGCTGAAGACATATGGGACACCTTAGTAGAAATAAATTGCTTTCAGAAAACTTGTGATTTCAATAAACCTCTTAGAGTGGCTATAGACTTGAAAAATAAAAATGAAACATTCATTTATTAATACCATGTAAACATAGGGTGTTCCTTTAAATAATATAAGCAATTAATGTTTCAACTAGTAAGGGGGATGGGTGCTCCAAATTGCTGGAGTTTGTTAAAAAGCTGCCTCATTTAGTGGGGGAAGGGGGAAGTTAGATTGTCACCTGGCACATAGCTAACGTTTTTAGTGTGCCAAATTCCCCTAAAATCCAGCCTGCCAGCTAAAGACATGCCCGAACTTCATGGGATGTCTGTCTTCTTTTCCCGCAAATAGCAAATTCCATTAGAAGCTTGTGCCTTTCTGTACAACCCAACTCTTCTCTTTTCCAACATGCTGTGCTTTTCTATCTCTTTTTCCCTTATTTCCAACATGCCATTTTCCTCTCTTTCTCCTTTATCTCTCTCATACCATCTTTCACCTGGTAACTCATCCCACCTCTCTATTCTCCCTATTTCAAAATTATCATTTCTCATTCATGCTCTCTCCTTCTCCAACATACTCTCTCCCTTTCTCTAACATGCTCCCAAACCAATAACTCCTCTAACTAGATGTTCCATTCAAACTATTAATTTCTTTTGCAAATCAATTTTTCTTGTCCCTTGCCATTAAGTCACGTTTTTTTTAAACTTTAAGATTCAAATTACATAACTTTGGACCAAATTTCATAAAACTTATACATATATCCAGCAGAGCTGACTAAATTTTATGGTATAACTCATAAAGTTATGAATTATCCAATGTACACGTTAGAAAGCAACATACTATCTAATTAGGGATATACAAACATGACCTCTGCTAAGGTAAGCTACTGGAACTTTGGTTTAATAACCTATATTTTAACTTTAAATCAAATCAAATACAACTTTAAATTTCCAATAATATAAAACTGCTTTTACTATTGTATTTCAAATAATAAATTTCATTAAACTGATCAAGCATAGTTTCTTTCTCTCCCTCTGGTCCCCCCACAAGTCCTTGCTGCAGTCAGGGAATAGTGAAAGAAGAAGAAAAAGAGACTCTATGCATTATCCTCCTCCAGGAGGATTTCATTGAATAGCTTCCAAACTACCTTACACACACACACACACACACACACACACACACACACACACACACACACACACACACATCTTTTATCTTAATGCTCATATGGCATTTACTTTGGGATCTTGAAATGACCAATTGCCAAATTCCCCAATTATTACTCTTAGTAGACTTTATCTTTTTAACAAATTCCACCTCACAGAACAAACATGATGAAGACATTCTGCATTCCAATTGCCAAATTCCCCAATTATTACTCTTAGTAGACTTTATCTTTTTAAACAAATTCCATCTAGACTCACAGATATATCCATCTAGACAGTTTTTTTTTCTTTTCTTTTCCTTCCCCCTTCCTTCCTTCCTTCCTTCCTTCCTTCCTTCCTTCCTTCCTTCCTTCCTTCCTTCCTTCCCTTCCTTCCTTCCTTCCTTCCTTCCTTCCTTCCTTTCCTTCCTTCCTTCCTTCCTTCCTTCCTTCCTTCCTTCCTTCCTTCCTTCCTTCCTTTCCTTTCCTTCCTTCCTTCCTTCCTTCTTCCTTCCTTCCTTCTCTTCCTTCCTTCCTTCCTTCCTTCCTTCCTTCCTTCCTTCCTTCCTTCCTTCCTTCCTTCCTTCCTTCCTTCCTTCCTTTTCCTTCCTTCCTTCCTTCTTCCTTCCTTCCTTCCTTCCTTCCTTCCTTCCTCTTCCTTCCTTCCTTCCTTCCTTCCCTCCCTCCCTCCCTCCCTCCCTCCCTCCCTCCCTCCCTCCCTCCCTCCTTTTCTTTCTTTCTTTCTTTCTTTCTTTCTTTCTTCTTCTTTCTTTCTTTCTTTCTTTCTTTCTTTCTTTCTTCTTTCTTTCTTTCTTTCTTTCTTTCTTTCTTTCTTTCTTTCTTTCTTTCTTTCTTTCTTTCTTTCTTTCTTTCTTTCTTTCTTTCTTTTTCTCTAAATATTTGAGTCGGGACTGCTCCCTCTCTTTGATGATCCTGGGATCCACTACTTAGAGAGTGACTCTTCCCCTGGTTCATTAGAGCATCCAACCTCACAGCTTGACCTACACAGAATCGAACCCTCAGTGACTCTGCCAATCAAGCTCAGAAGTTGTTACCTAGCTTCTAAAGCCAACTGCAGAGCACCACTGTCCTGTATCATTAACATGCCTTCCTTCCTGGCTCACCCCATTCCCCAGGGCTCACACTTCCTATAAACAGCCAAGGACATATTCACAGCCAAAGACAGTCTCTCTATGGATTACACATGCATAAGTTAATTAGATCACTCTTACCAGGGCTTCTTCATCTTTGGAACATTGTTTGTATTTCAGTTTTTCTTTTAAGCCCATACTTCACAGAAAGGAAGGCTGAGTGTCTGATCTTAAGGACAGTCAGAGAAAACCCAACCTGCCTCCTGCTTTGAATCAGGATCCCAGACATCTCCGTGGAAAGCCATAGATCCCAGACAAGCCCCCACAAACTGTGTGGGAAGGGTGCAAGACCCTCTTTCCCAAATGAAGTAATCAAAGACATCTTCAGGTACAAAGAGAAAGCATTTACTTATTCCTTGCAGGGAAAGGCCCAAGTAAGCACACCTGAGAGGTATCCCAGCTCCTACCATGTGCTTGTGGAATCTCATAAGCCAGAAGCTTGTCAGTATTTAAATAGTAAAAGACCCAAGCCTTTTCATTAGATAGACTAAAAGGAAGTAACCATCTTTGACAAATGGTCACCAATGTTATCTGTTTCTTGTGGGTCACGTTAATTCCTGTAACTTCCTGTCACTGAACTTGGGGTATGACCTTTAGAGACCTAGGCCAAGAGATCATGTGACTTCCTTCAACCTGAGGCCCAAGACATCATTTTCTGGCTCTGTAAATCAGGATCCTGTGACCAAGGCCTAGTCCCAGACATCTTGAGAGAACTTCATCCAATCAATTTCATTCAAAAATCTGCCAATCTTAAGTGTACTGTTCAAGTCTCTGAAAGTTGCTTTGAATCTGTCTCAGAAACCTAAAACTTCAGGTTTCTGCCTCAAGCAGTATTCCTGTATGGGAGAAGTCCTCTCCCACTGTCCACTCTCTGCTGTCAGCTCTGCCTCTGCCCTGAAGTGACAAAAGCAAATCTCAGCCAGAGGCCCATTTCTCCCACAGACTGTTTTATTGTTGTTGTAGTTGTTGTTGTTTGTTTGTTTTTTTGTTTTATAATCATAGTTTTCAGAGTCCAGTGATTCTTACCTTTACCTATTTTTCATCTCAGGTGTTTTTGCTATTAGATGCCCTAGATTGTCTTCTTTTTTTCAAACTTTTGATTTTGTTCTACTATCTCTTGATGTCTCATGGAGTCACTGGAGGGGATGCATAGGAGAACAGTCTATTTTGGTTTTCAAGATGTTCTATTTGGGTTATGTTTGCCACTTTCTTCTCCCCCCCTCCCAAGGCTGGGGTTAAATAACTTTCCCAGGGTCACACAGCTAGGAAGTGTAAAGTATCTGAGACCAGATTTGAACTCCGGTCCTCCTGAATTCAAGGCTGGTGCTCTATCCACTGAGCCACCTAGCTGTCCCCACTTTCTTTTCTAAATTATATGTTCTTTTTTTTTTATTTATTCATTTTTCCAAATTATCCCCTCCCTCCCTCCACTCCCTCCCCCCGATGACAGGTAATCCCATACATTTTACATGTGTTAAAATATAACCTACATACAATATATGTGTGTAAATACCATTTTCTTGTTGCACTTTAATGATTAGCTTCTGAAGGTATAAGTAACCTGGGTAGATAGACAGTAGTGCTAACTATTTACATTCACTTCCCAGTGTTCCTTCTCTGTGTGTAGATATTTCTGTCCATCATTGATCAACTGGAAGTGAGTTGGATATTCTTTGAAGATTTCCACTTTCATCAGAAAACATCCTCATACAGTATTGTTGTTGAAGTGTATAGTGATCTTCTGGTTCTGCTCATTTCACTCAGCAACAGTTGATTTAAGTATCTCCAAGCCTCTCTGTATTCCTCCTGCTGGTCATTTCTTACAGAGCAATAATATTCCATAACCTTCATATACCACAATTTACCCAACCATTCTCCAATTGATGGACATCCATTCATCTTCCAGTTTCTAGCTACAACAAAAAGAGCTGCCACAAACATTTTGGCACATACAGGTCCCTTTCCACTCTTTAGTATTTCTTTGGGATATAATCCCAATAACAGTAATGCTGGGTCAAAGGGTATGCACAGTTTGATAACTTTTTGGGCATAGTTCCAAATTGCTCTCCAGAATGGCTAGATTCTTTGACAACTCCACCAACAATGTATCAGTGTCCCAGTTTTCCCACATCCCCTCCAACATTCATCATTATTTGTTCCTGTCATCTTAGCCAATCTGACAGGTATGTAGTGGTATCTCAGAGTTGTCTTAATTTGCATTTCTCTGATCAGTAGTGATTTGGAACACTCTTTCATATGAGTGGAAATAGTTTCAATTTCATCATCTGATAATTGTCTATTCATATCCTTTGACCATACTAATAGTTTTCCTAATATTAAACCAGCCCTGCATTCCTGGTACAAATCCCACTTGGTCATAGTGTATTATCCTGGGGATAATTTTCTGAATTCTTTTTGCTAATATCTTATTTAAGATTTTAGCATCATTATTCATTAAGGAAATTGGTCTATAATTTTCTTTCTCAGTTTTCAATCGACCTGGTTTAGGTATCAGTACCATGTCTGTGTCATAAAAGGAGTTTGGTAGGACTCCTTCATCCCCTATTTTTTCAAATAGTTTATATAGCATTGGGGCTAATTGTTCTTTAAATGTTTGGTAGAATTCACATGTAAATCCATCTGGTCCTGGGGATTTTTTCCTGGGTAGTTGATTAATAGCTTGTTCTATTTCTTTTTCTGAAACGGGACTATTTAAGCAATTTATTTCCTCCTCTGTTAATCTAGGAAGCCTATATTTTTGGAGGAAGTCATCCATTTCACTTAAGTTATCAAATTTATTGGCATAAAGTTGGGCAAAGTAACTCCTTATTATTTCTCTAATTTCCTCTTCATTGGTGGAAAGATCTCCCTTTTCATTTGTAAGACTAACAATTTGATTTTCCTATTTCTTTTTTCTGATCAGATTTACCAAAGGTTTATCTATTTTATTGGCTTTTTCATAAAACCAACTCTTGGTTTGATTTATTAATTCAATAGTTTTTTTACTTTCAATATTATTGATTTCTCCTTTTAATTTTTGTATTTCAAGTTTACTTTTTGGTTGGGGGTTTTTAATTTGGTCTTTTTCTAGCCTTTTAAGTTGCAAGCCCAATTCATTAATCTTCTCTTTCTCCATTTTCTTCAAATAAGCCTCTAAAGATATAAAATTTCCCCTTATTACTGCTTTAGCTGCATCCCACAGATTTTGGTATAATGTCTCATCATTGTCATTATCTTGGGTGAAATTATTAATTGTTTCTATAATTTGCTCTTTCACCCAGTAATTCTTTAAGATGAGATTATTCACTTTCCAATTACTTTTTGATCTATTTACCCCTAACTTTTTACTGAATGTAGCTTTTATTGCTTGTGGTCTGAGAAAAAGACATTTATTATTTCTGCCTTCCTGCATTTAATTTTGAGATTTTTATGTCCTAATATATGGTCAATTTTTGTATAGGATCCATGAACTGCTGAGAAGAAAGTATATTCCTTTCTATCACCATTCAGTTTTCTCCAAAGGTCTATCATACCTAGTTTTTCTAATGTTCTATTTACTTTTTAAATTTCTTTCTTATTTGTTTTTTGATTTGATTTGTCTAAATCTGAGAGTGCAAGGTTGACATCTCCCACTATTATATTTTACTGTCTATTTCTTCTTGCAACTCTCTTAACTTTTCCTTTAGAAAGTTAGATGCTATACCACTTGGTGCATATATGTTTAGTATCGATATGGCTTCATTATTTGTGCTACCTTTCAGCAGGATATAGTTTCCTTCCTTATCTCTTTTAACTAGATCAACTTCTGCTTTTGCTTGATCTGAGATAAGGATAGCTACCCCTGCTTTTTGGCTTTACCTGAAGCATAATAGATTCTGCTCCAACCTTTTACCTTTACTCTATATGTATCTCCCTGCTTTAAGTGTGTTTCCTGTAAACAACATATTGAAGGGTTCTGACTTTTGATCCAGTCTGCTATCTGTCTCCGTTTGATGGGAGTGTTCATCCCATTCACATTTCCAGTTAAAATTACTAATTCTGTATTTCTTGCCATCATGTTATCCCCAGATTATGCTTTTTCCCTTGAACCCCCTGAACCCCTTCCCCAATATTCAATTTATAGACCCCCCCTTGTGACACACAGCGCTCCCTTTTTTTTTAGCATCCCTTCCCCCTCCCTCCACGTCCCTTCCCTTATTCTCCTTTTCCTTTTCCCTTTTCCTCTCCCCCCTTTTAATGAGGTGATAGAGAAATTGCTGAAAAACAAATATGACAATTATTTACTCTTTGAGCCTCTTCTGATGAGAGTAAGATTTACACAATGATTCTCCCCCTCTCTAAATTCCCTCAGATATCGTGTATTTTCTATGCCTCTTCCTGGGATGTAGTTTCCCTCTTTTTATCACACCCTCCCCTTTTTCTGATACTACCCCCTTCCCTTTACTACACCCCCTCCTTTTTTTTTTTGCTTTTATATCAGTAAAATCAAATTATCCATGCGTGCTTTCTATATACCCACAACAGAGATATAGTTCTCAAGGGTTCTGTGTACCTTTTTCTGTTTCTCTTCAGTCTTGTGGATGTAGATCAAATTTTTTTGTTTAAGTCTGGTTTTTTTTCTTAGAAACATATGGAATTCCTCTATTTCATTGAATGACCATCTTCATCCATGGAAAAAGATGCTAAACTTAGCTGGGTAGTTTATTCTTGGTTGTAATCCTTGATCTTTTGCCTTTTGGAATATCAGGTTCCAGGCCCTTCTATCTTTTCATGTGGAGGCAGCCAGATCTTGTGTGACCCTTATTGTGGCACATTGGTATTTAAATTGTTTTTTTCTAGCTGCTTGCAGGATTTTCTCCTTTTTGTGGTAATTCTGCAGTTTAGCCACAATATTCCGTGGTGTTCTTTTTTTAGGGTCTATTTCAGAAGGAGTTCGATGAATTCTTTCAACATCTACTTTCCCCTCTGTTTCTATTATCTCTGGACAGTTCTCTTTCATAATTTCCTGTAAAATAGAATCTAGCCTCTTTTTTTAGTCATAGTTTTTGGGAAGTCCAATGATCCGCAGATTATCTCTCCTAGATCTATTTTCCAGGTCTATAGATTTTCCCAGTAAGTATTTGACGTTATTCTCTAGCTTTTCTTTTTTTTTTTTTTTTTTTTTTTTTTTGTTTTGTTTTGTTTTGTTTGACTGATTCTTGGGTTCTCAATGAATCATTCATTTCTATTTGTTCCATCCTGAATTTTAAGGAGTTATTTTCTTCATTCACAGTTTTTAGTTCTTTTTGTAAATGCCCAATTTCGTTTTTAAATGAGTCATTTTGCTCTATTGAATTTTTTTCCATTTCCCTAATTTTTTTTGAGAATTATTTTCTTTTTCCAATTCAGAAATCCTATTTTCTATCTTCTCCAATTCAGAAATCCTATTTTCTTGAGACTTTTTTATCTTCTCCAATTCAGAAATCCTACTTCCCTGTGATTTTTTTACCTTTTCTAATTCACTAATTTTGTTTCCCTGCATCTCCTGTGAATTCTTTATTTTTTCCAACTCCAATTTCATAGCTTCTCTTTCCTTTCCCCATTTTTCTTCAAACTCTCTTAACTTTTTAATAGTCTCTTCATGGAGAGAGTTATGTGATGGGCGCAGGAATCGTTCCCCTTTCGGTTGTTATCTGCTGACTCTCTGCTGTTAACTTCCTCAGGATTGGATACCCGCTCTTTCTCTGTATAGAAGGAATCTATAGTTTTTTTTGGCTTTTTACTCATACTTAAAAAATTATTTTGGGGTCTGTTGCTGGGGTAGGAAATTATTTATTTATTTCTTTACCAGATTCCTCCCAGACTGGATGGATGCAGCGGCCCCTGTGCCTGAGCTAAGAGAGAGCTCTGGGAGGGAGTTCCCCACCCCCTTCCTGGAAGTGCCTCACACGTGATCAGCACTGCTGTGCTTTGAGGGCGCTATGTTCTAGCGGCTTCCCTGAGGTTTGAGACTGAACAGTAAAGGCGACTCAAAGCCTAGCCTATGCATCCCGGTGGGGCATGGATGTCAGCAGCAGGTGATGTGAAAAGCCCCTGCACTCAAACTGGGAAGTGTCTGTCAGAAACCTGAGTCCCTAGTTCAAAGGTTCAGCTTCTCTGGGACTTCCCCTGGGCTGAGTACCACAGCCTCCAGCCAAGCCAGGCACTATGAGTTACTGCCCCACCCACTTTTCAATCTCTTAAGTAATCCCAGGTGAAAGCCTGGATTGCCTATGTTGGCCACACCCCCGGTGCAGAGATCTGCTGAGTCATCCCCGGGATCCAGGAGGATCTAATCTGGTTTAAAATTTCAAATTGGCTTTATTTCTCTTCTGAACTGCTGGATTATAAGCAGAGAAGAGCTAACAGCCTGTGCCAGATTCCTCTATCTCAGTGGCTTGTCTGATGCCAGAGCCCTCCCCAGCGTGATTGGCGCAGTGTGCCCCTACCCCACCGTCTGTGCTGGCCTCTCTTCTTTCTCCCCTGGGAGCTGACCTTTCCTGTTGAAACTCCAGATTCTCTTCAGCTGGTAAGTCGTGCTTCCAGTCCTTGTGGATTCTATCAGTCCAGCGCTATTTCTGAGGCTGATTATATCTAGTTGGTTGTGAGGGAAGAAAGGAGCTTAGACAGTAGCGTGTATCTTCTCTGCCATCTTGGCTCCGCCCCCCAAGTTACATGTTCTTTTAATTCTTACACAGCTTTTATTTCATTTAAACAATTTGCTTCATTTCTTTTCAGAATCCATGTGGTTCTTATGAGAATTTTTTTTTTGGGGGGTGGCAATAGAACAAGATGATTTTTTGAAAGAAAAAATAAAAAAATACCCAATAAATTTATTTGGAAGCAAAATTTGAGAGCTTTTAGAAGTGGTTATCACCTTTGGGAAGCTAAGTGGTTAAATAGATAGACAATGGCCTTCAATTTGGAGGAAGATCTGAGTTTAAATCCTGTCTCAGTCACTTGACACATTACCTTTGTGACACTGGACAAGTTGTATTGAGATAAACATGGTTTCTTCCTCCTAGTAAAAGAACCAGATGACATTATTCACTTCTTAAAGACCTTCCACAGCTCTGAACTGGGTAGGGGTAGTAGTAATGACTCAAAGAACCAATATAGGCATATTTTAAGCAACATACAAACCCTACAAGTCCCAGTTCTCAGATGTTTGGTTACAAGTATTTATGTCTACAATAATAGTGTGGTGTTTTGTGTTTGGTAAGGATCACTGCCTGCCCTGCTCTTTCAATTAATCAATTGAGACTTTTATTAGGAAAGATAAAAAAGGAAAGTGTGCACACACTTTGACACACAAAGTGTGGTTTGAGAGAAAGACACACACTAGCAAGGGGCAGTCCCTTTTTATTTCCTAATGGGGGCTCCTCTCCTCAAATTCCTGGCTTCTTTCTCCCTGGTGTTTCTAAAGCACAGTTTCTAATAATGTTAGGTAAGAAAGCCTTAGGCTATCAAATGCTTAACAGGGCAAGGTGTTTCCCACTCAATCCAATTCCTACACCCAAGGAACTTACATTCTAGACAGGGAAGACAACAATGGAAAGACAAAGAACAAATGATTTTTTTCAAATCTTAGGCTACCATCCCTGATTATAAAACCCAATTCTTGCCCCTAAAAAATTTATATTCTCATATTATTTTAGGGGAGTTAAGCCCCACTCCCAACCATCCCTCAAATGTCCCTGTGGATTTTAACCCTCCAAATCAAGTCCTATTTCTCCCAATTTAACCTTCAACTGAGGAAATCAAACAAATAACCATCTATTTCTTACATTTTGGAATATATAGTAATAGCAAATTGAGTCAAGCAGTTCTTTTCTTCCATACCTAAAGAATTGCTGGGGGGGGGGGGGAAACCAAGATGGCAGAGAAGATACACATGATTCTGTACGCTCCCTTCTTCCCTCATTACCAATTAGTTAAATCAGCCTCAAAAATAACAATGGACTGATAGAAACCACAGAGATTGGAAGCACAATGTACCAGTTGAAGAGAATCTGGAGTTTCAACAGAAAAGGTCAGTTCCAAGGGGAGGAAGAAAAAAGGCCCGCATAGATGGTTAGGTGCTAGTACACTGTGCCGATCAGGCTGGGGAGAACTCTGGGATCAGAGAAGCCACTGAGATAGAGGAATCTGGCACAGGCTGTTAGATTTTCTCTGCTTATAAAACAGCAGTTCAGAAGAGAAATCAAGCCACTTTAAAATATAAAGCCAGACACTAGAACCACCCCAATTTGGAAGTGACCTAACAGATCTCAGCATGGCTGTGCAGCCACTTTCTGCTGTCCAGGATTCACCTTGCACCTTGGGGTAGTTAAGAGCCTGAAGAGCAGGGACATAGTCCGAGGCAACATCTAATCCACATAGTGCTGGACTTGGCTGGGGGCTGTGGAACTCATCCATGGAAGTCCCAGAGAAGTGGAACCTTTGACATAGGGACCGAGGTTTCCGGGCAGACACTTCCAGTTTGAGTGCAGGGGCTTTTCACATCAGCTGCTGATAACCATGCCCCATGGGATGCATTGGCTGGGCTTTGTGTCACCGTTACTGTTCAGTCTTAAAACTCAGAGAAGTCACTAGGACACACAGTGGGGTCCTTCACTGGGCAACCCTCAAAGTGCAGTTGTACTAATCACCTCTGAGGCACTTCCAGGGAGGGGGAGGGGAACTCTCTCCCAGAGCTATCTCTTAGCTCAGACACAGGAGCTGCTGCATCCATCCAGTCTGGGAAGAAGTGGTAAAGAAATAAATAAATAAACTTCTTACCCCAAGGGCAGACCCCAAAAGATTTTTAAACATGAGTAAAAAGCTGAAGAGAACCATTGATTCCTTCTACACAGAGAAAGAGCGGGTATCCAATCCGAGGAAGTTAATAGCAGAGAGTCAGCAGATAACAGCCTAAAGGGGAATGATACCTACCCCCCATCACATGACTCTCTCCTAGAAGAGACTATTAAAAAATTAAGAGAGTTTGAAGAAAAATGGGGAAAGGAAAGAGAAGTTATGATAGAGAATAACAACGTTCTGAAATTTGAGTTGGATAAAATAAAGAATTCACAGGAGATTCAGGGAAACAAAATTTGTGCATTAGAAAAGGTTAAAAAATCACAGGACAGTAGGATTTCTGAATTGGAAAAGATAAAACATTCTCAAGAAAGTAGGATTTCTCAATTGGAAAAAGAAAATAACTCTCTAAAATATTAGGGAAATGGAAAAAAATTCAATAGAGCAAAACTTAATTAGGCATATGCATAAAGAACTAAAAAATGTGAATGAAGAAAATAACTCATTAAAAATCAGGACAGAACAAATATAAATGAATGATTCATTGACAACCCAAGAATCAGTCAAACAAAACAAAACAAAAAAAAAATGAAAAGCAGGAGAATAACATCAAATACTTACTGGGAAAATCTATAGACATGGAAAATAGATCTAGGAGAGATAATCTTAGAATCATTGGATTTCCCGAAAACTATGACCAAAAAAAAGACCCTAGATTCTATTTTATAGGAATCATCAAAGAGAACTGTCCAGAGATAATAGAAACAGAAGGGAAAGTAAGCATTGAAAGAATTCATCGAACGCCTTCTGAAAAAGATCCTAAAAAAAGAACTCCACGGAATATTGTGGCTAAGCTGCAAAACTACCAAAAAAAGGAAAAAATATTGCAAGCAGCGAGAAAAAAGCAATTCAAATATCAAGGTGCCACAATAAGGGTCACTCAAGATCTGGCTGCCTCCACATTAAAAGATAGAAGGGCCTGGAACCTGATATTCCAAAAGGCAAAAGATCAAGGATTGCAACCAAGAATAAACTATCCAGCTAAGTTTAGCATTTTCTTCAATGGAAGAAGATGGTCATTTAATGAAACAGAGGAATTCCATTTGTTTCTAAGAAAAAAAAAACAGACTTAAACAAAAAATTTGATCTACATCCACAAGACTGAAGAGAAACAGTAAAATGTAAAAAGAACTCTTGAGAACTGTATCTCTGTTGTGGATTTATAGAAAGTCCACATGGATAATTTGATTTTACTGATATAAAAAAGGGGTAGTAATAAAGGGAAGGGGTAGTATCAAAAAAAGGGGAAGGAGTGATAAAAAGAGGGAAACTACATCCCAGGAAGAGGCAGAGAAAATCTACCATGTCTGAGGGAATTTAGAGAGGGGGAGAAACATTGTGTGAATCTTACTCTCATCAGAATAGGCTCAAAGAGTAAATAATTCATGTATTTGTTTTTCAGAGAATTTTCTCTCACCTCATTAAAAGGGGGGAGAGGAAAAGGAAAAAGGAAAAGGGGAATAAGGGAAGGCTACAAGAAAAGGGAAGGGATTTGAAAGGAGGGGGGAGGGATACTAAAAAGGGAGGGCTACATGACACAAGTGGGGTCTATAAATTAAATATTGGGGAAGGGGTTCTGGGGGGTCAAGGGGAAAAAGCATAATCTGTGGATAATATGATGGCAGGAAATACAGAATTAGTAATTTTAACTGTAAATGTGAATGGGATGAACTCTCCCATCAAATGGAGACAGATAGCAGACTGGATCAAAAGTCCGAACCCTTCAATATGTTGTTTACAGGAAACACACCTGAAACAGGGAGATACATACAGAGTAATGGTAAAAGATTGGAGCAGAATCTATTATGCTTCAGGTAAAGCCAAAAAATCAGGGGTAGCCATCCTTATCTCAGATCAAGCAAAAGTAGAAGTTTATCTAATTAAAAGAGATAAGGAAGGAAACTATATCCTGCTAAAAGGTAGCATAAACAATGAAGGCATATCAATACTAAACATATATGCACCAAGTGGTATAGCATCTAACTTTCTAAAGGAAAAGTTAAGAGAGTTGCAAGAAGAAATAGACAGCAAAACTATAATAGTGGGAGATCTCAGCCTTGTACTCTCAGATTTAAACAAATCAATCCACAAAAACAAATAAGAAAGAAATTTTTAAAAGTAAATAGAACATTAGAAAAACTAGGTGTGATAGACCTTTGGAGAAAACTGAATGGTGATAGAAAGGAATATACTTTCTTTTCTCTCAGCAGTTCATGAAACCTATACAAAAACTGACCATATATTAGGACATAAAGATCTCAAAATTAAATGCATGAAGGCAGAAATAATAAATGCGTTCTTCTCAGATCACAATGCAAAAAAAACTACATTCAATAAGAAGTTAGGGGTAAATAGACCAAAAAGTAATTGGAAAGTGAATAATCTCATCTTAAAGAATGACTGGGTGAAAGAGCAAATTATAGAAACAATTAATAATTTCACCCAAGATAATGACAATGATGAGATATCATACCAAAATCTATGGGATACAACTAAAGCAGTAATGAGGGGAAATTTTATATCTTTAGAGGCTTATTTGAACAAAATAGAAAAATATTAGATTAATGACTTGGGCCTGCAACTTAAAAAGCTAGAAAAAGAACAAATTAAAAACCCCCAACCAAAAATCAAACTTGAAATACAAAAATTAAAATGAGAAATCAATAATATTGAAAGTTAAAAAAAACCACTATTGAATTAATAAATAAAACCAAGAGTTGGTTTTATGAAAAAGCCAATAAAATAGATAAACCTTTGGTAAATCTGATCAGAAAAAGGAAAGAGAAAAATCAAATAGTTTTACAAATGAAAAGGGGGATCTTTCCACCAATGAAGAGGAAATTAGAGAAATAATAAGGAGTTACTTTGCTCAACTTTATGCCAATAAATTTGATAACTTAAGTGAAATGGATGACTTCCTCCAAAAATATAGGCTTCCTAGATTAACAGAGGAGGAGATAAATTGCTTAAATATTCCCATTTCAGAAAAAAAGAAATAGAACATTCTATTAATCAACTCCCCAGGAAAAAATCCCCAGGACCACTGTTACATGTGAATTCTACCAAACATTTAAAGAACAATTAGCCCCAATGTAATATAAATTATTTGAAAAAATAGGGGATGAAGGAGTCTTACCAAACTCCTTTTATGACACAGACGTGGTAATGATACCTAAACCAGATAGATCAAAAACTGAGAAAGAAAACTATAGACCAATTTCCTAAATGGATATTGATGCTAAAATCTTTTTTTTTTTAAATTTATTTTTTTTATTCCTTTTTCCAAATTATCCCCTCCCTCCCTCCACTCTCTCCCCCCGATGGCAGGTAATCCCATACATTTTACATCTGTTACAATATAACCTAGATACGATATATGTGTGTAAATACCATTTTCTTCTTGCACATTAGTTATTAGCTTCCGAAGGTATAAGTAACCTGGGTAGATAGACAGTAGTGCTAACTATTTACATTCGCTTCCCAGTGTTCCTTCTCTGAGTATAGTTATTTCTGTCCATCATTGATCAACTGGAAGTGAGTTGGATCTTCTTTATGTTGAAGATTTCCACTTCCATCAGAATACATCCTCATACAGTATTGTTGTTGAAGTGTATAGTGATCTTCTGGTTCTGCTCATTTCACTCAGCAACAGTTGATTTAAGTATCTCCAAGCCTCTCTGTATTCCTCCTGCTGGTCATTTCTTACAGAGCAATAATATTCCATAACCTTCATATACCACAATTTACCCAACCATTCTCCAATTGATGGACATCCATTCAACTTCCAGTTTCTAGCTACAACAAAAAGAGCTGCCACAAACATTTTGGCACATACAGGTCCCTTTCCACTCTTTAGTATTTCTTTGGGATATAATCCCAATAACAGCAATGCTGGGTCAAAGGGTATGCACAGTTTGACAGCTTTTTGGGAATAGTTCCAAATTGCTCTCCAGAATGGCTGGATTCTTTCACAACTCCACCAACAATGTATCAGTGTCCCAGTTTTCCCACATCACCTCCAACATTCATCATTATTTGTTCCTGTCATCTTAGCCAATCTGACAGGTGTGTAGTGGTATCTCTGAGTTGTCTTAATTTGCATTTCTCTGATCAGTAGTGATTTGGAACACTCTTTCATATGAGTGGAAATAGTTTCAATTTCATCATCTGAGAATTGTCTGTTCATATCCCTTGACCATTTATCAATTGGAGAATGGTTTGGTTTCCTATAAATCAGGGTCAGTTCTCTATATATTTTGGAAATGAGACCTTTGTCAGAACCTTTCCTTTTAAAAATATTTTCCCAATTTGTTACTTCCCTTCTAATCTTGTTTGCATTAGTATTGTTTGTACAGAAACTTTTTAGTTTGATGTAATCAAACTCTTCTATTTTGTGATCAATAATGATCTCTAATTCTCCTCTGGTCATAAATTCTTTCCTCCTCCACAGGTCTGAGAGGTAGACTATTCTCTGTTCCTCTAATCTATTTATTATCTCATTCTTTATGCCTAAATCATGGACCCATTTTGATCTTATCTTGGTATATGATGTTAAGTGTGGGTCCATATCTAATTTCTGCCATACTAATTTCCAGTTTTCCAAACAGTTTCTTCCGAATAATGAATTTTTGTCCCTAATGTTGGTATCTTTGGGTTTGTCAAAGATTAGATTGCTATAGATGTACCCTTTTTTTGTCCTTTGTATCTAATCTGTTCCACTGATCAACTGGTTTTTTTCTTAGCCAGTACCAAATGGTTTTGGTGACTGCTGCTATATAATATAGCTTTATATCAGGTACACTTAGACCACCTTCCTCTGACTTTTTTTTCATTAGTTCCCTTGCAATTCTCGACCTTTTATTCTTCCATATGAATTTTGTTGTTATTTTTTCTAGATCATTAAAATAGTTTCTTGGGAGTCTGATTGATATAGCACTAAATAAATAGATTAGTTTGGGGAGTATTGTCATCTCTATTATATTTGCTCGGCCTCTCCAAGAGCACTGAATGTCTTTCCAATTATTTAAATCTGACTTTATTTTTGGGGCAAGTGTTTTGTAATTTTTCTCATATAATTCCTGACTATTCTTTGGTAGATGGATTCCCAAATACTTTATACTCTCAACATTTGTTTGGAATGGAATTTCTCTTTGTATCTCTTGCTGTTGCATTTTGTTAGTGATATATAAAAATGCTGAGGATTTATGTGGATTTATTTTGTATCCTGCCACTTTGCTAAAATTCTGAATTATTTCTAATAGCTTTTTATCAGAGTCTTTGGGGTTCTCTAGGTATACCATCATGTCATCTGCAAAGAGTGATAGTTTGATTTCCTCATTTCTTACTCTAATTCCTTGAATCTCTTTCTCGGCTCTTATTGCCGAGGCTAGCGTTTCTAGTACTATATTGAATAGTAATGGTGATAGTGGGTAACCTTGTTTCACTCCTGATCTTACTGGGAATGGTTGATGCCAAAATCTTAAATAAGATATTAGCAAAAAGAATTCAGAAAATCATCCCCAGGATAATACACTATGACCAAGTGGGATATATACCAGGAATGCAGGGCTGATTTAATATTAGGAAAACTATTAGTATAATTGACCATATTAATAATCAAATTAATAAAAACCATATGATCATCTCAATAGATGCAGAAAAAGCATTTGATAAAATCCAACATCCATTCCTACTAAAAATGCTTGAGAGTATAGGAATAAATGGACTATTCCTTAGAATAATCAGGAGCATATATTTATGACCTTCAGTAAGCATAATATGTAATGGAGATAAACTGGAACCTTTCCCAGTAACATCAGGAGTGAAACAAGTTTGCCCACTATCACCATTACTATTCAATATAGTACTAGAAATGCTAGCCTCGACAATAAGAGCTGAGAAAGAGATTCAAGGAATTAGAGTAGGAAATGAGGAAATCAAACTATCACTCTTTGCAGATGACATGATGGTATACTTAGAGAACCCCAAAGACTCTGCTGAAAAGCTATTAGAAATAATTCAGAATTTTAGCAATGTTGCAGGATACAAAATAAATCCACATAAATCCTCAGCATTTTTATACATTACCAACAAAATGCAAAAGCAAGAGATACAAAGAGAAATTCCATTCCAAACAAATGTTGAGAATATAAAATATTTGGGAATCCATCTACCAAAGAAAAGTCAGGAATTATATGAGCAAAATTATAAAACATGCCACAAAAATAAACTCAGATTTAAATAATTGGAAAGAAAGGCTCTTGGAGAGGCCGAGCAAATATAATAAAGATGACAATACTCCCCATACTAATCTATTTATTTAGTACTATACCAATCAGACTCACAAGAAACTATTTTAATGACCTAGAATAAATAACAACAAAATTCATATGGAAGAATAAAAGTTTGAGAATTGCAAGGGAACTAATGAAAAAAGTCAGATGAAGGTGTTCTAGGTGGACCTGATCTAAAGCTATATTATATAGCAGCAGTCACCAAAACCATTTGGTATTGGCTAAGAAATAAACCAGTTGATCAGTGGAACAGATTAGGTACAAAGGACAAAAAAAAGGGTACATCTATAGCAATCTAGTCTTTGACAAACCCAAAGATACCAACATTAGGGATAAAAATTCATTCTGTACAAACAATCCTAATGCAAACAAAATTAGAAGGGAAGTAACAAATTGGGAAAATATTTTTACAGTTAAAGTTTCTGATAAAGGTCTCATTTCCAAAATATATAGAGAACTGACCCTAATTTTTAAAAAATCAAACCATTCTCCAATTGGTAAATGGTCAAAGGATATGAACAAACAATTCTCAGATGATGAAATTGAAATTATATCCACTCATATGAAATAGTGTTCCAAATCACTACTGCTCAGAGAAATGCAAATTAAGACAACTCTGAGATACCACTACACACCTGTCAGATTGGCTAAGATGACAGGATTAAATAATGATGAATGTTGGAGGGGCTGTGGGAAAACTGGGACACTAATACATTGTTGGTGGAGCTGTGAAAGAATCTAACCATTCTGGAGAGCAATTTGGAACTTTGCCCAAAAAGTTATCAAACTGTGCATACCCTTTGATCCAGCATTGCTGCTATTGGGCTTATATCCCAAAGAAATATTTGAGAGGAAAGGGACCTGTATGTGCCAAATATTTTTG
The DNA here is from genome assembly GCF_048593235.1 of Sminthopsis crassicaudata. Taxonomy (NCBI): domain Eukaryota; kingdom Metazoa; phylum Chordata; class Mammalia; order Dasyuromorphia; family Dasyuridae; genus Sminthopsis; species Sminthopsis crassicaudata. Next base: position 391,148,487 of record NC_133620.1, on the reverse strand, counting down.
TAGTAGCTAGAAACTGGAAGATGAATGGATGTCCATCAATTGGAGAATGGTTGGGTAAATTATGGTATATGAAGGTTATGGAATATTATTGCTCTATAAGAAATGACCAGTAGGACGAATACAGAGCAGTTTGGAAAGATTTACATCAACTGATGCTGAGTGAAATGAATAGAACCAGAAGATCCCTGTACACTTCAATGCTGTATGAAGATGTATTCTGATGGAAGTGGATATCTTCAATATAAAGAAGATCCAAGTCACTTCCAGTTGATCAATGATGGACAGAAACAACTACACCCAGAAAAGGAACACTGGGAAGGGAATGTAAATTGTTAGCACTACTGTCTATCTACCCACGTTACTTATACCTTTGAATCTAATACTTAACGTGCAACATGATAATTAGATTTACACACATATATTGTATCTAGGTTATACTGTAACACATGTAAAATGTATGGGATTGCCTGTCATCTAGGGGAGGGAGTAGAGGGAGGGAAGGGATAATTTGGAAAAATGAATACAAGGGATAATGTTTAAAAAAAATATTCATGTACATATACTGTCAAAAAATTTATAAGTATAAAATTTAAAAAAAAAAAAGAATTCCTGGGAAACTGGGTACCATCTCAGTGATTTTAGAGGATCTGTATTATAAAGATTTTGTTATTTAACAAACTGGGGGCTCTGGTATTTCAATCCTAAGCATAGAGCTAGAGATTCTTGAACAATGGCAATTTTGAATGCCACTGTTTTCATTAGGGCAAAAATGTAAAGATCTTTTTGAGAGATGCAATAGTATTTCTACTAATAATTATAAATTAATATATTATTTTAATTAAATACTAATGATTATTAGTCATTAAACTTGGTGAAATAAAGTAATGCTGTTTGTCAGAAGTCTGAGTATTCAATGAAATCATAAAGGAAACCTTAGTTTTCAGATTTTGCTCAGCTCTCCTTATTTTATTTTCACATCCATTTTCCTTGGTCTAAGTTCTATGCATTTCCCCTCCTATGTGTAGTGAATGATCTCTGGGAGTTATAGTCTCAATGAATGTCAGTCAGGCCAGAGAAAGGTGAGCTGGTGTTGTCAGGGTCTAGAATTTCCTTAAAGGCCAACAATGGGGAATAATATGAGTAGCAAAGATGAATTTACAAAGATAAGCCTCAAACAACTCTTAAAAACTGGGGATAATTCTTCCTATCAGAATAATTCTTCCTACCTCTCTCCTTTTGGTTGGGATAGATTACTTTCTTTCCTTCTTTTTCTCTTTTATGGGAATTGGGAAGAGTGGATGGGTTATATCCTGATGTGTTCCAAGTTAGACTGCTTTCTCAGTTTTTTTCTAAAGCACCCAAAGAAATGAGGAATGAACTAAGGAGGCTATTATAGGGTAACAGGCTAAGACACTTCACAGGAAATACTGGCATATGATGTAAAGCCCATAGCTAATTCCATTGCAATGGGTACTAACATTTTAGAGCAAGTGGTGGGTGGATGGAAGGAAGAATGATGTATATCTTCCCATTCAAGATAAGGATCCTTATCAAAGGAGGAAACCACAAAAAATTACAAGGACTCCATAATTAAATCTTTCCCACCCTCTTTAGTGTTGCAGATATGACATCAGAGATGATCCAGTTTATAGGGGAGTAGCTATATCAAGGGAGCATTTACCTAAATTCCTGTATCTCCTCTATCCCCTAGCCTTCCTATTTTTGTATATTCCAGTGCCTGAAGCTCAAAAAAAAAACCCTTCACCAGCAAACAGCAGGCTATTTAGCTACTGATAAAGCCTCTTGGCCTGGGAGCCAGAGCAAAAGTAGAGTCTCTTTGGCCTCCTGTTCCCAATCCCCTCTTTCCACAGTCCTACATAAAGTCTTGGTGCTTTTATTTTCATCATCCCCTTCAATCTCTCACCATCCCTTTCAAACCTCTCATCGTCCCTACACACACACACACACACACACACACACACACACACACACACTTATTTTGCTATGGGAGGAGGAGTTAGAGAGGAATAGCACATGGACAAGAAATTTTAAATGGTAATTTTTTTATAAGATGTTATAAATATTTATCTTTTTACCATTCAAAGTGCACTATATGTTCAAATGTGACATATTGAAAATATTTAAATAAAATTAGGGTTTTCTTTTTTTTAAGCCTGCACACTATATTTCAACACATTATAAATGAAAACTAGCCAGATCTATTAAAAAGAAAGTGAATTAGTCCACTAGTAAAATCCTGAAAAGAATTCATAGTCCCAGGAAAATCATAGTTAAAATCCAAAGTTCTCACAACAATGAAAAAGTACTGAGGAAATCCAGAAAGAAATAGTTTAAATACCATGAAAACATCATCAGGATCTTATAGGACTTGGTAATTTTTCTTAAAAATGAGAGGAAATTTTGAAATACAATAATTCAAAAAGTAAAAAAGAAAAAAATGTGGTATACAACCAAGAATAGCTTATCCTGGAAAACTGAGTATCATTCCATATGGTTAAAACATGGATGTTTAGTGCAATAGAGGACTTTTAATCTTTTCTGATCAAAATCCAAAATTAAATAGATACCTTGAACTACAAATAAGAGTCAAGAGAAACTGAAAAGATAATTTATTTGAGCAAATGGAAGGAACTATATAATGTAATGTTAATATTTCACTAAGAGAAAAGAAACAAGTGTTTTTCAGAATAGGAATTGAGACAAGACAAGGAAAAGTAAGAATTTATAAATCTTGACTAAGTGCAAGACACTAGGGTAAGAACTAAAGATACATATGTAGGCAAAAAGAAAGACTTTCCCAAGTCTCAAGGAACTTACTTTGTAATTGGGGAAGATAAAAAATTGGGAACTGAAAGTATGTCTGAGTGGAAGGTATCTATGTGGGAGCTTAATATCCATGCCCCATAGTTCAGAAGCAAAACTAATTAGGGTATGAACATTGTTCTTTATGGATTCTTCCTAAAAATAGGGAACTCTCTTTCCCCAAATGTATAATGGAAGAAGGCCAGCACAGTAGATAGATATTCTTATTTTAGTATAAGAAGGATGCTATGAACAGTAGATGTTGTAGGGTGAGCCAAACCTAGGATATGAAAGAAATTTCAGATTGAAAGAAACTTGAGGCATGGTAGTAAATTCCAAAAAGTCAGAAGCAGAACCAGGGAGATTTTGTAGGTTGACTGGCTTGGGCCATGCCAAAAATGGAAGCCACCAAAATAAACTGACCAAGGCAGAAGGAATTTAAATAAGAAACATTAAAGTCCTAATGGAAATTTGGTGAAATTTGCTACTGCTCATTATTGGGTTCATAGGAGGAATATACAAACATGGAGAAGAAAATAGGGTGAGTGAGCAAGAGCTTAATGTTACTATTATCTAAAACATAAAGGAAGGTTGACCAAACACTAAAACAATTTGATGAAGAACATCAAGTTCAAGAAGGAAATAAGCATGGATAGGGAAAGTTGGTATTAAGAGGGAATATAATACTAAGGAAGAAATAACTATGAGCAAATCAAATTTCTTGCATCTAAATGAGAGATTAAAAAGTAGGGAAAAAAGAATCTAATAAGGCATCTTAGATTGGCTCTTAGCAACTTTCATCATCACACTATGAATTTTACAAATGCAAAATTATTTCCTCATGTTTAAATATCTCATTTTAGAGTAGATGTGTACCTCAAAATCTGTATATAAATAAATTAGTTGAAAATTTACTCATATATACTAGTCATTTAAGTTATATTTTTGCAGATATGTTCTTAAAGAAAAAAAATCCTCTCATAATAAAAATCTCATTTAAGAACACTATATCTTCTTTTCTCAATGTTAATTTTTTCCATAAATTTAATAGTAATATTTAAATGTTACAAAACAAAATCTTATTTTAAAATATATAACAATTATATATGTATGCATATATATGAATTTTGATCTACCTAGATATTCCAAGCAAATATTCTTTGGAAACCAAAAGCAATAAAATGAACTTTAGCTGTGCTAATGTTTAGCCCTTTGTTTCGTATTGTAAATAGAGCTAATTGTCTATCTGTTTAACTAAGGGCCATTTGGACTCAGACCACATTAAAGAGTGTTTGCCGCTATTGATTTGGCTTCAGCAGCAGTTCTTTATTTAATTAGGGGGTGCCTGGATTTGCACAGGGTATTTGTTATAAACATGATTTTTTATTTCCTGGAATGCAAATTCCTACTTGGTGATTTTCTTTTAGATGGGATATATCTAGATGGTTTCATAATGAACTTCTCTCACGTTATACATTTCTTTTAACTCCAAGTTGAGAGAGATGGTGAGGGTAACTATAGGGATAAACTTCTCTGCAGATAGTAAAAAGAATACAGAAAAAAAATTTATTAGAAAAGAAGAGAGAAAATGTTTAGATTAAAGCTGAAATTGTACAAACTACTATATAGTTTGTATAGATATAATTATTCTGCAATATCTGAGGGGAACTATGAATATGAAATATTTTTTGTATATGAGAATTAAAATGTTATAAAAGTAGTATTTGGTGTTTTAATCACCAAACTAAATGATTTATGGTCATTTTTCAGTCAGTCAATAAACATATCAAGGACCTACTATGTGCCTGATGTGTTATAAATATCAGAGATATGAAGAAAGACAAAAGAAAGTTTTTGTCCTCAAGGAGTAACAATCTAATATGAAAAATAACATGCAAGCAACTATGCACCAACAAATTAAATATAAACAAATGTATGAAGGCACTAGAATTAAGTGATTTTAATTTGTATTTTTCCAGTGTGAAATTATATCATTAATTTGTTGAGATAGCTTTCCAATAATGTCCATATATATATGGTGAATTTCTTACATGAAAAAAGGAATGAATATTACTGCAAAAAAAGGGTTCTGGGTCCACAATAAGATTAGAAAATGGAAGATACAAATCTTAAAGAAAACGTTTTACAGATTTGATAGACATCAAATTTCAATTCCTTAATATTTTATTGCACAGGTAGACAGGAGAACTACCAGTTTGAAAAATGAGCTATTTCCCATATCCATTGTTTACAACTCGAGTTGAGTTACAGTTAATTTCTTACTTAACAATTATATTAGATAGATATACTATTATCTAAGATGCAAGCAAATGTACATTATATATTTGTAATCATTCAAATTTTGTTGCAAATCTAATTTTAATATCAAATTAATATTATTTAATGATTTTTTTTGTGGGGAGGGTCTATATTTGTCAATGGAGGAATTTCTGACACAAACACATGGGCAGTAAGACTTTAGTGGCTTATAATTTTATAGTTGCTTGGAGTCACTGATTAGCTAAGTAACATATCCATGGTACCACAGCTAATATATCCATTTAAGAAGCTGCATATAAATCCAGGTCTTTCTAGCTAGCTCCAAGATTGACTATTCACTGTGTCAAAATGTCTCTTTTTTATTTGGTGTACACCAAATATAAACCCATTTATAAATCTGGCATGTGTAAGTACTTCTAATATTTGCATATAGAGTATATTTATATATTTTCCAACTAAAGTAAATTCATTATAGAAGTAAGAACTTCCTGAGAATTCAGACAGAATTTCCTTTATAATTTCCCTGATTAATGCTCTGCCCACTTTTAAGTGAAGACTTCCAGTGACAAGGAAACCACTATTTCCAGACAAAACCCATTTTTATATATAACTATAATATAGATATCTATATAGCTATATATGGCTATAATAATTTAGTGTTTCCTTATCTGAAGCTGAAATATGTTTTGCTGCAAATATCACATTTCATCAATTCTTCATCACTTCACGTAAGACATTCTAGGAATCTCAAACACTATTCCAGTGGAGGATAATCTCTTGCAAAGTTTAAGCAAATCAGAAAGACTGTAAGTGGTCTTGTCAATGGCTCCTGGATCAGGTTAAGCTCAGAATTCAAATATGAGAGGGGCTTCTAAGGGATGAATTTTTTTTGCAGCCATTCAATCAGAAAGGCTTAATAATTCATGAATGTGAAGGACAGTGAGCTTAACCAATAGAATAAGTGATACTACAATAAAAACAAACAAACAAACAAACAAAAAACAACTCTTACTTATCACTGAATTACTGAAGAAGAGCATTAATTTTTTTTAAATTAATTTTATAATTATAATTTTTTGATAGTACATATGCATGAGTTATTTTTTTAACAACATTATCCCTTGTATTCATTTTTCCAAATTTTCCCCTCCCTCCCTCTACTTCCTCCCCTAGATGACAGGCAACCCCATACATATTAAATGTGTTACAATATAACCTAGATACAATATATGTGTGTAAATCCAATTTTCTTGTTGCACAGTAAGAATTGGATTCTGAAGGTATAAGTAACCTGGATAGAAAGACAGTAGTGCAAACAGTTTACCTTCAATTCCCAGTGTTCCTTCTCTGGGTGTAGGTATTTCTGTCCATCATTGATCAACTGGAAATGAATTGAATAGAAGATCATTAATTGTATAGTAGATGGAATGGATATTTTTTTTTTTCACATGGAGCAAGGGTAATATCAAAAAGTAACTTGTGTTTGTCCTCTCTTTCTTGTTTTTCTTTTTTTTTTCTCTTCCTGTGGTAAAGCATGTCTTGTTCCTAATTATACCTCTTATACATTTTATTTTTAGTATTTTCTTCTTATGTGTAAAAATCTCATATGTAAAAAAAAATTAATGTTCATTTAAAAAATTTTTCCTCACCCCGCCTTACCTCTCATTGAGAATGCAAGAATTTGATATAGGTTATACATATATAATCATGCAAAACATTTCCACATGGTCATGTGAAAAAAAAACAACAACAGAAAAAAAACTCCAAAAAAATAAAATTTAAAAAAAAGTTCACATAAATCTGAATTCAGACATCATTAGTTCTTTCTTTGAGTATGGAAAGTATTTTTAATTATGAACTCCTCAGAACTGTCTTGGATCATTGTATTGCCAAGAATAGTTATGTCATTTCATAGCTGATCATGTTAAAATATTGTTTTTACTTTGTATATAGTACATTTCATTTTATATCAGTTCATGGAAGTCTTTCCAGTTTTCTCTGAGAGCATTATGCTTATCATATCATATAGTACAATAGCGTTTCATCATAATCACATGATACAGTTTATTCAGCCACTCCTCAAATTCCAGTTCTTGATCTCCAGAAAAGAGCTGCTATAAATATTTTTGTACGTATAAGTCCTTTCCCTTTTTGTGTTTTATTTTCTTTATACAGATAGAATAGTGGTATTACTAGGTCAAAGGGATATACATAGTTTTATAACCTTTTGGGCATAGTTTCAAATTGCTCTACTAAATGGTCTCATCTCTTTCATATCCCCTCCAACATTTGTCATTTTCCTTTTCTCTCCTATTAGCCAATCTAATAGAAGTAGCCACTTCTGATGAAAGAAAGGTTAATTGACTCCCTCTTATATTTCCACTTTTATTCTTTATTGTAAAAGCTTTTTCTTGTTTCTTTTATGCATGATGATTTACCCCATTCTACCTCTCTACCTCTCTCCTAGTATATTCCTCTTTTATCTCTTAATTTCACCTTTTCATCCCTTTACGTTGAATTCACACAAGTGGTTTCTCTCTCTCTCTTTCTCTCTCTCTCTCTCTCTCTCTCTCTCTCTCTCTCTCTCTCTCTCTTCTCTCTCTCTCTCTCTTTCTCTCTCTCTCTCTCTCTCTCTCTCTCTCTCTCTCTCTCTCTCTCTCTCTCTCTCTCTCTCTTTCTCTCTCTCTCTCTCATTGCCCTAATAATGAGAAAGTTCTTGTAATGAGTATGATCTTCTCATGTAGGAATGCAAAAAATAATTCCTTTATAATTTCCCATTACAGTTAATTTTTAATGCTTCTCTTAAGTCTTGTATTTGACAATCAAGTTTTTCATTCATCATTGGTCTATCTATTTGAAAGTTGTCTATGTCATTGAATGTCTTTTTTTGTTTGTTTGTTTGTTTTTAACTTTGAAGGATTATACTCAGTTTTTCTGAGTAATTCTTGATTGTAATTCCAACTTCTTTATCCTCCAGAATATTGTATTCCAAGCACTCAGATCTTTTAATGTAAAATTTGTGTTATCATAACTGGATCCACAATACTTAAATTGTTTCTTTTTGACTGCTTATAATATTTTCTCCTTGACCTAGGAGTTCTGGAATTTGGCTATAATATTGCAGGGAGTTCTCATTTGAGTATCTCTTTCAGTAGGTGATCACAAGATTCTTTCAATTTCTATTTTATCCTCTGGATCTAGACTAGTCAGGGCAATTTTCCTCAATAATTTTTTGAAAGATGATGTCTAGGTTCTTTTTTGTGATCATGCTTTCAGATAATTTTAAAATTATCTCTCCTGGATTTATCTCCCATGTCAGGTTTTTTCCAATGTGATAACTTCACAATGTCTTTTATCATTTCATTCCTTTTGTTTAGTTTTTTTTTTTGTTTTGATTTTTCATAATGTCATTAACTTCTATTTGTTCACTATTATTTTTTAAGGAATAATTCTCTTCAGTAAGCTTTTGTACCTTCTTTCCCATTTTATTAATTCCACCTTTAAAGGAGTTATTTTTTTCAGTGGATATAGCTTCCCTATTTGGAAAATCCTACTGTTTAAGAATTTTTTTTTCTTTAGAGAATTTTGAACATCTCTTTCCATTTGGCTAGTTCTGCTTTATAAGGCATTGTTCTCCTCAATGGCTTTTAGTATTTCCTTTACCATTTGGTAGTATAGTATATTATTTAAGTATATTAAGTATAGTATATTATTTTTGTGTATCCTTTACTAAGCTGTTGACTTGTTTTTCATTTTTTTTGCATTAATCTAATTTCTCTTTTAAATTTTTCCTCTTCTTCTCTCACTTGATTTTTAAAATTTTTTTTAGCTCTTCCATGGTCTGAAGTAAATTCATATTTTTCTTGGAGAGTTTGAATGTGGGAACTTTGACTTATCTTCTTTTGAATATGTGTTTTGAACTTTCTTTTCACTATAGTAACTTTCTATGATCAGACTCTTCTTCTGTTGTTTGTTTATTGTTTGTCTTTTAGCTCTTGATTAAAGTAGGACTCTGCTTCCATGGTTGAAGATATACTGTCTTAAGTTTCTTGTGCAGTTATTTTCAAGTATATTTCTTCAGACCTTTTTAGTTCCTCCAAGTTGGTATGATGGAAGGAGAGATGTGTTTGCTTCTCTCCTGACTTGTGCTCTGGTCTGTGAGTGACCACAAGTACTCTTTTCGGCCCTAAAATTGTGAGGATGATCTTTGCTCCATTGCTGAAAGCTCTGGAGTATGAGTGCTCCTCCTCATTCTAGGACTGTCACCAAGCACTGTGTCCAGGATCTGAGTATGGGCAAAGAAAATTAATCCTGCCTCAGAGCTAGCAAAGAAACCCCTGTATTCTCCTTCTGACCAGTTGTTTGATCTCTTTATTTTCTAGGCTGAGATCTAGCTGGTATTGTTGCTGCTGATTCAGTGGCTCTCACAGTCTTCTCCTGTTCTTCTGGACCAAGGGTTTGTTGGTGTTTCTCACAGTGGAGTGCGCCCCACTCCCATTCAAGTGAGACAAATCTTTCCTATTGAACTTCTAAATTGTCTTTGGCCTCTGAGAAGTCTGGCAATGATGCTGCTGCTTCTAATTCACTTGCTCTGAGGAGGGCTGGGGTCATGCTGGAATATCCCATGCTGGATTGCCCTGCACTCCCACCTCTGGTGAAATAGATTTTTCAAGTTATCCTGGGCTGGAAAATTGTTTCACTCCAACTATTTGTGGGTTCTACTGCTCAAGAATTTATTTAGAGTCATAATTTAAAGGTATTTGGAAGGTTTGGGGAAAAACTCAGGAGAATCCCTGCCTTTACTCAGGCATCTTGGTTCTGTCTATGTTTTTCAAAGTCAGGGTCTCAACCTACATTATGTACTTCATACTACTATTGATAAAAAGCATTAAGAAAGACCTTAAAAACAAGTGTTTCACTTTCTATATAGTCCTTGATGCTGTGTTAAGCTTGCAGTAAATAGATGCTTAATAAGTCAGTGTTGATTTAACACCCATATTTTAAAATAAGTCCATATAAATTTCCCTTATCTGAATTTCTCTTGTGGAGATGTCATGTGCAACCATAAAAACTCTCAGTGCCAGCTGCTTCCTGCTATTCTTTATAGCACTGGATGATTACTAGCGACCCCCAGTTGTACTGACCTCTTACTTCCTGTAACTCTACATTAGTCTCATCTAACATCCTTGCATCATTTTTTTAAGGAAATGAGGCTTTAAAATTAAACAGCTTTGATACACTAATGATGGGGAAATCCTAGGGAAATTGTGAGACAGGCGGTGTTTTTTCATTCTTTCTCATTTCTCTCAGTGCTACTCTTCCCCCATTATTGGCAGCTTTCCAGCTGCTTCTACTGTATGCCTTTGATCTCAGAGGCAGCATAATATGTAGTAAAAGACAATGAATTGGCAATCAAGAGACTTGGAGTCTAGTTCCAGATATGCAACTGCTTATACAGCCTTTGAATAAATAGCTTGAATAAATAAATTGAGTAGTTAAGAACAAACTACTCAATTAAACTTTCTGTGTTTCAGTTTTCTTGCCTGCAAAATGTAAACAATTTTGCAAGGATTATATTAGGGCAGGTAGGTGATATAGTGAATTGAGTTCTGAGTCTAGAGTCAGAAAGATAGGTTTTCCTTAGTTCAAAACTGGCCTCAGACAATTATTAGCTGGATTACTGGACAAATCACTTAAATCATGTTTGCTTCAGATTCCTCATCTGTAAAATGAGTTGAAGAAGGAAGTGGCAAAGCATTCTAGTGTTTTTGCCATGAAAACCCCAAATGGATTTTGAAAAGTCAGAGATGACTGAAAATGAATAAACAACAACAACAAGATTTTAGTCTAACCTTGCTTAATGGTCATTTTAGAGGGGATAACAGAAATCCTTCAATATCTTTCCTCAAGCTCTCTTAATTCCAGTATCTTCCCTCTGTTAATTATTTCCTGTTTATGCTGCATGTAGATTGCTTTATATATATTTGCTTACAGGTTGCCTCACCCACTAAAGTATAAGCTCCTTGAGGGAAGATCTATCTTTTGCTTCTTTTTTAACCTCAGAACTTAGAACACTGTCTGGTATATAGTAGGTATTTAATAAATATTTATTGATTATTATTTCTTTGATGATAGTGGGAGTTGTTGGGGACAAGATATCTTGGCACCATTCAAAATAGGTGACATCCTTTTCAAAAGTTGATCCTTTGTTTAAAAAGAGGAGGGTAATTTAAGTTGTCAAAATTTTTGGCCTCTTCTTAAAGGAGTGATCTGAGTTAAAAGTACTTAAATAATAAAGTGTTTATGTAATCATAGAATCATAGGGGCATGCTGGAGTCAAATATAAAATACACTTAATGATGGCCAAAAATCATGATGAGGTCTAATGAGTCATGAAGGTGGGTAGTCATCTGGAATGAATTCATGGGCTCAAACTATCTCCAAGTCAAGGTATATTACTTTATTATTATGCTTAGTAAGCAGGCAAAGCTCATAATGAACTTGTAATTAACAAAGGTGAGTATGGGCTCTCTTATGGGAAAAGAACTAGAGCAAGGTGTGATACCTATGGTAATTGTGTGCATTATTAAATCAACAGATGGTAGTGACCAACTTGTTTGTGCAATATAGCCAAGGAAGTTGACATTTATAGCTTAACCTAAAATGTAATTCTGTTAATACAAGATAATTCTACAGGTCATCTTGCTTTTCACTGGGGCCCACTAAGATACTGTCCCCTACTAGGGACATGATTTTTTTTTCTTCTTGGTATCAAAAGGTACCTTTATTTATGAGAAGTTACAGACAAAATGAAGAGGTAGAATAGACATAAAATAATATCAGGAGAATATATAGTTAGCAAAGAAAGGGGTTTTTACAACTAACAAAAGGAAAAAGAAGTTCTTTAGTGAAATCCATAATTAACCAGAAGTAAAGCACTACACAATGAGGTGGGAGCATGTCATTGACTGGCAGCCTAAATCTATATAGGAGTTTAACACTCTAAAAGAATTAGCTATTATAAAGAGAAAGCCACCATGGGCCATGGGAGAGGGGGTGAGAGGAGATACCACAAGGCAAGAGGTTCAGCCAAGATGGCATAGGCCATGAACAGATTTATAGGAGAAATTTAACCTCTGGGTTTTGACATCAGAACTTGGCTTTCTGAATTGATACAGTAAGGTGGGGTTACCCAAGATCTCCACAGGAATGGGATTGTAAGACTGAGCTGATCCCCATCAGGCCCTTTTTTGCTTACCTTAGAAAATAATATAATCTCATCAGTACATCAGGTTTTCTCTTCCAACCCCATGTAATTATCCAGGTCTCATCAAATTTACAAATGAGGAAACTGAGAGAAACAGGGTTACATGATTTGACTATAGTTGTGTGATGCTACTAAGTAATTCTGAGTTTTCTTCATAGCCTATATAACGTGGATGATAGTAATTCAGTTTTGTGATACTTCAAGTAATATATGAAAAGAGCTCCATGAACCTTAAAAATGTTGTGTACCATGTTATGTAAAATATATGCAAAGTGCTCTATAAACCTATAGAAATGTTAGCTATTCTTGTCATTATTCCATAAATTTTTGCCTCAAAAAGATAAAAATTTTGGGTGGCATATATACTAATATGTTGCATCTATCTGTGAAGGTCACATAATAGTAACTGTGAGTATCAAGCTTTGAACCCAGGCTTTAGGACTCAGTGTCCAAAATAACCCATTGAGGATCTAAACACTCAGAAATGGGCTAGATGTTGTACAAAATTGAATCATAAATGGTAGACCACCATGCATGAGATAATCCCTTCAGTGACCCTTTACTTCAGGCTAAAATTGGCATGCTCAACTTGAATATCCATTTAGGAAGGAAGAAAATCAGTATTTATTGAGCACCATGTACCAGGCAATGTGTTAACAGTTTTTGAAGCATTATCTCATTTGATCCCCACAAAAACTCCAGGAAATAAATGATTCACTTTACAGAGAAAGAAACTTCTTCAGGATCATCAGTTTGGAAGGCTCTGAGACTGGATACAAACAAGTTTCTTTCTGACACTGGATCTGACACTTGTGATCCATTGTAATATGTACCTGCCATCTACTTTTTATGCTTTTCTTCAATCCTATATTTGTAAATTAGATGTACTGTTTAGTTCTGTATTTTCAATGAAATGAAAATCTATGTCTTCATTAAAGATACATCACCTCTTTAGAAAGATTATGCTGAGTATCTCTGGGTAATTAATTTTTTGTTGTAACCCTAAGTCTTTTGCCTTCCAGAATATGTTATTCCAGGCCCTTTACTCCTTTATTGTAAATGCTACTAGATCCTGGGTAATCCTGAATGTTGCTCTTTGATATATGAATTGTTTTTGACCCATAGCTTGTGGTATTTTTTTCCTTGAGATTGTAGCTCTGGAGTTGTTCTGGATTGTTTGCATCAATGTTCCTTTGGGTTTTGCTTGTGGGATCACTTTCCTAAGGTGATCAATAGTTTCTTTCTAGAATATTGGGGCAATTTTCCTTAAGAGTCTCTTGAAGAATACTATCCAGGCTTCTTTGGTCATGGCCTTCAAGTAGATCAATACTTTTAAAATTGTCTCTTCTGGATCTATTTTCCAGGATGCCTTTTTTTCTAAAGTGTGAAATATTTTTCTTCACATTTTCTTCCATTTTTTTTTTGTTCTTTTCAGTTTGTTTGATTGATTGTTCATGTCTCATAGAGCCTTTAGCCTCCATTTACACTGTTATATTTTTTAATGTGTGATTTTCTTCAATTAGCTTTAAATTTTTTTATTATAGCTTTTTATTTACAAGACATATGCATGGGTAATTTTTCAGCATTGAACCTTGCAAAACCTTCTGTTCCAACTTTTCCCCTCCTGCCCCCACCCCCTCTCCTAGATGGCAGATAGTCCAATGCATGTTAAATATGTTAAACTATATGTTAAATGAAATATATGTATACACATTTATACAGTTATTTTGCTATGGAAGAAAAGTCAGATTTAGGAATAAGGTAAAAATAACCTAAGAAGGAAGAAAAAAGTGCAAGCAGACAATAACAGAAGGAATGGAAATGCTATGTTGTGTTCCACACTCATTCCCATAGTTCTTTCACTGGGTGTAGCTGATTCTCTTCATTACTGAATAATTGGAACTGATTTGGTTCATCTCATTGTTGAAGAGAGCCATGGCCATCAGGAATGATCATCATATAGTATTATTGTTGAAGTGTATAATGATCTTCTGGTTCTGCTCATTATACTTAGCATCAGTTTATGTAAGTCTCTCCAAGCCTTTCTGAAATCATCCTACTAGTCGTTTCTTACAGAACAATAATATTCCATAACATTCATATACCACAACTTATTCAGCCATTCTCCAATTGATGGGCATCCATTCAATTTCCAGTTTCTAGCCACTACAAAAAGGGCTGCCACAAACATTTTTGCACATAAAATCCCTTTTCCTTTTTAAGATCTATTTGGGATATGTCCCATAAAAATACTGCTGGATAAAAGAGTATGCACAGTTTGATAATTTTTTGAGTATAGTTTCAAATTGCTCTCCAGAATGGTTGGATTTGTTCACAGTTCCACCAAAAATGTATCAGTGTCCCAGTTTTCCCATAAACCCTTCAATATTTGTCATTCTCTTTTCCTATCATTCTAGCCAATCTGAGAGATCTGTGTGGTATCTCAGAGTTGTCTTAATTTGCATTTCTCTGATAATAATAATGATTTGGAGCATCTTTTCATATAGCTAGAAATAGTTTCAATTTCTTCATCTGAAAATTGTCTGTTCATATCCTTTGATTATTTATCAACTGGAGAATGATTTGATTTCTTATACAATAGAGTCAATTCTCCATATATTTTGGAAATGAGGCCGTTATCAGAAGCTGTGACTGTAAAAATGTTTTCCCATTTTATGGCTTCCCTTCTAATCTTGTCTGCATTGGTGTTGTTTGTACAAAATATTTTCAATTTGATATAATCAAAATTTTCTATTTTCTGATTAATAATGATCTCTAGTTCTTCTTTCATCACAAATTCCTTCCTCCTCCACAGGTCTAAGAGGTAAACTGTCCTATGTTCTTCTAATTTATAGTCTCATTCTTTATACCTAGATCATGAACCCATTTTGACCTTATCTTGGTATATAGTGTTGTGTGGGTCAATGCCTAGTTTCTGTCATATTAATTACCATTCAATTAGCTTTTGTATCTTTTTTTTTTCCATTTAGTTGATTCTACTTTTGAAGGTGTTATTTTCTTTTCTTTTTTTTTTTTTTTTTTTTTTTTTTTTGCAAATTGTATTTTTTAAGGAGTTATGTTTTCAGGTAATTTTTTCAATTCATTTTCTAATCTATTAACTCTCTCTTGCATATCTCTCCTTTCTTTTCTCATTTTTTTCTTCTGCCTCTCTTATTTGCCTTTAAAGTCTTTTATGAGCACTTCCAAGAAGCCTCTTTGGGCTTGAGACCAATTCATATCACTCTTTGAAATATCCTATGTGGACACTTTGTCCTCATCTGAGTTTTGACCTTCCCTGTCACCATAGTAGCTTTTAATAATCAAGGTTCTTTTGTGTTTTGTGTTTATTTTTTCTCCTTTTCTTTTTACTTTTATGGTTGATCTCTGCTCCTGGATTAAAGAGGTTGCTGTCTCAAGCTTCCTGAGTAGCCCTGAGCCTTGGCTTTGAGCATAGTGGTCCTTTGTGTTTTCAGGGGGAAGCTTTGCCTAAACTATTCAGGAAACAGCCTGGTTTCTCAGAGTTTGCCTTCTGAGCTGGGACTGGAGCTGCCCCACTGATTTGCTCCTCTACTGAGCCGTGACTGAGGATCTCAGATAATGATTTGCTATGGTTAAGATCCTCTCACCAGCTTTCCCAGAGTCTGTCTGAGCTGGATGAATACCTTTTTCCCTCTACTGAGATGAAAAAAAGAAAGGCAAACACACACACACACACACACAGATACAGACATATGGAGAGAAAGAAAAAAAAATACTTTAAAAAAGTTTTCCACTCTATCTTGAGCTTCAGAGTGGTTTCATTCTGTGAGACTCTGTTCAGAGGCTTGGTTTCATGTAGTTTTCAAAGAAAACTCAGACATGATCTTTTGCTGAGTCCATTGACCTTATAACCACTCAACCATCTTCTCAGATGTCATCCTTTTCCTTCTCCTTCATCATCTTCTTTATCTTCTTAATTAAATATATTTGGTTATATATGTACACACACACACACACACACACACACACACACACACACACACACACAAACAGAGTTATCCCTTTCACATCATGAGAGTTAAAGGGATAGTGCCCCAGTGCTCTGGAAAATCTGTGTGAAGATTTTTGTCTCTCTCTTCACACCAGAAAAGAAGTCTTAATTATTATGGTATTAAAAGATAAAGTATGTTGATATTATACAATATTATACATATATTATGCATTTGTGAGTTTCTATATATTTTTTCCTGTGGCATCTTCTGGCCTTTGTGTGTCATCTTCAGCTTCTGTAAAACTTTGGCAAAATTCTCTTTTAATTTTTTTATGCTGAACCATGACACATTGAAACCTGTGATGGGGAAAGTCATGATGTGGAAGGATAACATAATACATACACAGTCAATAACATATTATATATATGGTCAATATTTAGAAATAAATAAATCTTATATGTCAGGATAGATTGTAGCTTCTAGAAATATGAAGTAAAAATTGATTTATTAAATCATTGTCTCCCTCCATGGAATATAATTGAGGATAAAGATTGTTTTTGTTTTTTCTTTGTATTTTCAGTGCCTGACAAATAAAATATTTATTGGAGGACTGATTAATTGCTTGAAAACATCTCTACCTTTAAAGAACTTACATTCTAGGACAGAGCCAAGATAGAAGAGAGGACACATGCTTCTTTCTGATCTTTTCCCATAACCCTCAGCTAATCATCAAGTTCAGTCTCTGAATTAGCTCTGGACTGGCAGAATCCATTAATATTGGAAATGCAACAAATTATCAGTAGAAGATAATTTCAAATATTGCCAGAAATGGTCTGTTCCAGTCTGGCATGGAGGGAAGTGGCCAGGTGCAAGCAGGTCAGACACGGACATGCTGTGCAGACCCAGGGCAGGTGTGAAATCCGTGGGGCAGTGCAGACTCTGTGTGAAAGAGAATATAGGGGAAGGATTCTACAGCAGTGTCAGCTAGTCTGTCCTGGCTGCAGGCCAATAGATCAGCAGAGAAATTATAAAACATCCCATACAAACACAAAAAGTAAAGAGTAAACCCCGAAATTCCAGAATCTCATAGGACCTGGCCACGCTCACCCAGCACTAGGAGTGAGTCCTCAGGAATTCACTGCAGCTGCTAGCATTTGTAGAGGAAACTTGGAAAACCTCCCCATGCCCCCCAGACAGATCACAATTAAAAAAAAATGAGTAAAGTGGCAAAGAGAACTCTGACCATAGATAGTTTTTATGGTGAAAGAGATGAATAGATTTTAAACCTTGAGGAGACTAAAAACAGATTGTCTCCAGATGAAGCCCCATCACACAAGGCTCTCCCAAAATAAATTTTAAAAGATCATCTCAAAAGAGAGCTAAAAGAAAAATGGGGAAGGAAATGAAAATTTTGCCAGAGGGTTTGGAAAAGGCAAATAACTCATTAACAGATAGATTTGACAAAATGGAAAAAGAAAACAACTCCCTGAAAAACAGAATTTGTGAAATGGAAAAGGAAAATAACTCCCAGGAAAACAGAATTTGTGAAATGGAAAAAGATAATAATGTCTTAAAAAACAGAATTTATGAAATTAAAAAAAAAATTCATGGAACAAAACAACTCATTTAAAAACTCAATTGGACAAATAAAAAAAAGAAGTTAAAAAGTAAATGAAGAAAATAATTCACTAAAAATCAGAACCAAATAAATGAATGACTCAATAAGACATCAAGAATCAGTCAAACAAAACCAAAAAAATTAAAAAAGAAAAAAAAAGTGTAAAATACCCACTTAGGAAAACAATTGACCTGGAAAATAGATCTAGGAGAGACAATCTAAGTATTTCGATTATCTGAAAACTATGATGAAAAAAAATAACTTATACACTATTTTTTCAGGAAATCATCAAAGAGAACTGTATGGATGTCATAGAATCAAAAGGTGAAATGTCCATTGAAAGAATTCACTGAAGACCTCCTGAAAGGGACCCCAAAATTAAAACTCCAAGGATTATTATGGCTAAATTTCAGGACTATCAGATCAAGGAACAAATATTACAAACAGCCAGGGGGAAAAAAAATCAAATACTGAGGAGCCACAATAATGATTACCTAGGATCTAGCAGCTTCCACCTTAAAGGATCAAAGGGCCTGGAATCTGATATTCTGAAAGGCAAAAGAACTTGGAATGCAGTAAAGAATAAACTACGCCACTAAAGTGAGCATTTTCTTCCAGGGAAGAAGATGGACATTCAATGAAACAGGTGAATTCCAGTTATTTCTGATGAAAAGACCAGAGCTAAAAAAAAAAAAAAATTGACCTCCAAATATAGGACTCAAGAGAAGCATAAAAAGGTAAAAAGAATGCT
This sequence comes from Sminthopsis crassicaudata, assembly GCF_048593235.1. NCBI lineage: Eukaryota > Metazoa > Chordata > Mammalia > Dasyuromorphia > Dasyuridae > Sminthopsis > Sminthopsis crassicaudata. Next base: position 391,129,777 of record NC_133620.1, on the reverse strand, counting down.
TGAGAACTCTATTTCTGATATGGGTATACATAGAGAGTGCATGTATAATTTGCTTTTACTGTTATGAATTTAAAAAAAGAAACTAGAGCCAGAACGTGGATTGTTCCAGAAAAAGGGAAAGTGGAGGTAAAATGAGAGAAATTATATCTCATAAAGAGGCAAAGAAAACCTATTGTATCTGAGGTAAAGAAGGGAGGGGGATGACCATTGTGTGACTCTTACTCTCATCAGATTTGGCTCAAAGAGAAACTATTTGACATATTTGGTTTACAGAGAAATTTTCCTCTCTTTATTTAATAGTGGGAGAGGAAAGGTGAAAAGGGAAGAGATAGGCTAAATAAAAGGGAAAACAGAAATAGTAAGGGAAAGGGAAGCAAGTGGTGCTCCTAAGTAAAGTACTGGGGAAGAGGGAAAGAGGAAGAGGAAAGAGAAAAGTATAATCTGGGAATAATAAGATAGCAGGAAATACAAAATTAGTTTTTTTTTTTATTTTAAAATTTTATTTTGTCAGAAACAGAGTAAGGAAAAAGAAAGAAAACTCATATACATTGCTACTGAATTGCAGGAAGGATTCCTGAGAGTTCCTGAGAACGTTTTTTTAAAAAATAGTTTCTAAAATTAGTAGTTTTAACCATAAATGTGAATGAGGTGAATTCTCCCATAAAACCGAAACAGATAACAGACTGTACTAAAAGCCAGAATCTAACAATATGTTTTTCAGAAGACACATACAGAGTTAAGGTAAAAGGCTGGAACAGAATCTATTGTGCTTCAGGTGAAGTAAAAAAGGCAGGAATAACCTTCCTGATCTCAGATCAAGCAAAAGCAAACATTGATGTAATTAAAAGAGATAAGAAAGGAAACTATATTTTGCTAAAGGTACCATAGATAATGAAGCAATATCAATACTAAATAAATATGCACCAAGTGGCATAGCATGGAAATTCCTATAGGAGAAGTTAAAAAATCTGCAAGAAAAAATAGACAGAAAAACTATAACACTGGAAGATCTCAACCTTCTCTCAGAAATAGATAAATCAAAACACAAAACATATAAGAAAGAAGTTAAAGAGGTAAATAAAAAAGTTAGGTATGATAGATGTTATAGAGAAAATTGAATGGAGACCAAAAGGAGTACAGTTCTCAGCAGTTCATGGAACCTATAAAAAATAGTACTGATACCTAAACCAGATAGGATGAAAACAGAGAAAAAAAATATATATATAGACCAATTTCCCTAATGAATATTGATGTAAAAATCTTAAATAAAATATTAGCAAAAAGATTACAGAAAATAATCTCCAAGATAACATACCATGACCAAATAGGATTTATATCAGGAATGCAGGGCTGATTCAATATTAAGAAAACTATTAGCATAATTACCCATATCAATAGCCAAATTAACAAAATCATATGATAATCTCAAAAGATGCAGAAAAAAGCATTTGATAAAATCCAACATCGATTACTACTAAAAATGCTTGAGAGTATAGGAATCCCAGAGAATCAACTAAAAAGCTATTATAAATAATTTACAACTTTAGCAAAGCTTCAGGAAACAAAAATAAATCCACATAAATCATCAGTATTTTTTTACATCACTAACAAAATCCACCAGCAAGAGATGTAAAGAGAAATTCCATTAAAAAAATACTGTTGGTAGTATAAAAAATTTGGGAATCTATCTGCCAAAGGAGGATCAGAAATTATATTAACAAAACTACAAAATGCTTCCCACACAAATGAAGTCAGATCTAAGCAATTGGGAAAAAATATCAAATGCTCTTGAATAAGTCAAGCGAATATAATAAAGATGACAATCCTCCTTAAACTAATTATTTATTTAGTGCTATTCCAATCTAATTCCCAAGAGACTATTTTACTGACCTAGAAAAAATAACAACAAAATTCATCTGAAAGAACAAAAGGTCAAAAATTTCAAGGGAATTAATGAAAAAAACAAAAAAAACAAGCAAACAAACAAAAAAATAAAATAAATGAACATGGCCTAGCTTTATCAGATCTAAAACTATATTATAAAGCAGCAGTCATCCAAACCATTTGGTACTAGCTAAAAAATAGAGCATTTGATCAATGGAATAGGTTAGGTTCACAGGGCAAAATAGTCAACAATTATAGCAATCTAGTGTTTGACAAACCCAAAGACCCTAGCTTTTGGGATAAGAATTCATTATTTGACAAAAACAGCTGGAAAAATTGGAAACTAGTATGACAGAAACAAGGCACTGACCCACACCTAACACTACATTACCAAGATAAAGGTCAAAATGGGTTGATGATCTACATATAAAGAATGATATTATAAACATTGGAAGAACATAGGATAGTTTACCTCTCAGATTTGTAGAAGAGGAAGGAATTTGTGACCAAAGAAGAAGGAGAGATCATTATTGATGCCAAAATAGATAATTTTGATTATATTAAGTTAAAAAGTTTTTGTACAAACAAAACTACTGCAGACAAGAGTAGAAGAAAAACAATAAATTGGGAAAACATGTTTACATCTAAAAAATCTAATAAAGGCTTCATTTCTAGAATACGTAGAGAATTGACTCAAATTTACAAAAATTCAAGCCATTCTCCAACTGATAAATGGTCAAAGGATATGAACAGACAGTTTTCAGATGAAGAAATCGAAGCTATATGTAGTCACATGAAAAGGTGCTCCAAATCATTATTGATCAGAGAAATACAAATTAAGGCATCTCTGAGATACCACTATACACCTGTTAGAATGGCTAAGATGGCAGGAACAAATAATGATGAATGTGGGAGGGGATGTGGGAAAACTGAGACACTGATACATTGTTGGTGGAACTGTGTATGGATCCAACCATTCTTGAGAGCAATTTGGAACTATGCTCAATAAGTTATCAAACTGTGCATACCCTTTGACTAGCAGTGTTACTACTTGGCTTATATACCAAAGAGATCTTAAAGGAGGGAAAGGGACCCATATGTACAAAAATGTTTGTGACAATCCTTTTTGTAGTGGCTAGAAACTGGAAAATGAATGGATGTGCATCAATTGGAGAATGGCTGAATAAATTATGGTATGTGATTGTTATAGGATATTATAGTTCTGTAAGAAATGACTAGCAAGTTGATTTCAGAGAGGCCTGGAGAGACTTACATGAACTGATGATAAGTAAAATGAGCAGAAACAGAAGATCATTACACACAATACCATACAACTGTCAATTCTAATGGACATGGCTCTCTTCAACAATGAGATAATTCAATCCAGTTCCAATTGTTCAGTAATGAAGAGATCTACACCCAGAGAGAGGACTATGGGAACTAAGTAGACCACAACACAGCATTTTCATTCTTTCTGTTATTGTTTGCTTGCATTTTTGTTTTTCTCCTCAGGGTTTTGATTTTTTTTTCTAGACCAAATTTTTCTTGTGCAGCAAGAAACTGTATAAACATGTATACATATATCAGTTAACATGTATTGGACTACCTGCTATCCAGGGATGGGGTGGGAGAAAGGAGGGGAAATTTTGGAACAAAAGGTTTTGCAAGGGTCAATGTTGAAAAATTACCCATGCTTAATTTTTATAAATAAAAAGCTATAATAAAATGAATATTTTTTGAAAGGTTGGTGTATATAAAATAGCTACAAATTAGGGGGAAGATATCCTTTCCTGTAACATTTCATTTTTTCTATTCTAAATAAGTTCTAGGCATCTATTTATTTACATTTTATCTCCCTTGTTGGAATATATGCTCCTTGAAGGTAGAAAACATTTTTGATTTTTTTTTTCATTTCTTCATATGTCAGGATTCTTCACATTTCCTTTCACACAGTAAGTGCTTGATGAATGCTCCTTGATAGATTTACAATGTCTGAAAATCTCTACTGGACAATCAGGAAAAGAAAGAGCCTTTGGGAGAAAGGTGTTTCTTGAGTCATCTTAAAGGGACATAGGAATTACAAAAGATAGTAATAAGAGAGAAACTATGTCAAGACTTCTTGTACAGGAAAGTTTAGCTTTTACAGTTTGTTTTGCTTTTTCCCCCCAGAATGACTGAACCATTGTCACATTACTGGGCACAGTGGTCCCTCTAGGAAAGGGTGATATGCTCTTTTTTTTTCCTTATGAAATATGTTTGTCTTCTTTTAGGCTAAGGGTAGCAGTCATTATCCTACACAGAACTGTCATATCTTCCTTTGTTCTGTTTAGGGCTGCTCTTTCTTAGAGACAGGGCTTTTCTTAGTAGAACACAGTAGTAAATGAGTGTGGTGAGAACTGAGGATGAGGGAACGACTTGCCTGCTACAATTATTTGCAATTCTACATTTATGTGAAAATAGATAGGAGTAGAACTGGGAGAAATCATCTATTCACTTCAAAACCAAAGATTTGGTTTTGAAAAGATGCTAGAAATTTCCATGTTCAGAAATATCTTCTGTAAAGTCATGCCACTAATTAACTTTTAAGCTGAAAAATAAATTTGTAAGGGTGATAAGCAAACACTTCATTGCATATACACTGGAGTCAGATTGTAATAACATTTTCTAACTTCATCAATTTAATAGGTTCAGCATCCTTGGCTTAGATCAGATACTTTGGCTTATGGTAGAAAGAAATGTTAAATGTGCTTGTGGCAGTCTTATCTAAAGGATTTAGAAGCTATATCTAGATTGTAACAATGATCATTTGATAAGCTTGGGAATTGTTGATAGATGCTTTAAATTGTGATTATTAATGCATTCTGTAGTATATACTAGACTCCTTAGAAGTAATGCCTGGAAAGCTGTAGATAGATTGTTTAGTCTTGAGCCAGAGTTACAGAGTTTAGTCTGGCTCTTTCACTTATTCTCTAGGACACCTTGAACAATTCATTTAACCTCTTGACTTCAGATTCTTCTTCTGTATAATGAGGAAGTTTGCATGGATGATGATTTATAAGATTCCTCTATAGCTCTAAGTCAATGATTAATCAATAAGCATCTATTAAACACCTATGTTAAACACTGAAAATACAAAAAAAAAAATAGCAAAAGGCAATCATTGACCTTGAGAAGGTCACAATGAATTCCTTAGCTCATGACATGTTCAGTCTCTTTTCTATGTCATCCTCAGAATGATAGCATGCCCTGCTGTGCAATAGGATTTCTGGTAGTAGCTATGTGGAGAAGTGAATAGAAGAGCAGGCCTGGTGAGGAAGATTCACCTTCATGATTACAAATCTAGTTCAGACACTTACTACCTATATAATGCTGGATAAGTCATAGTTCTGTTTGCTTCAGTTTCCTTATCTGTAAAATGAATTGTAAAAGGAAATGCCAAATCACTGCAGTATCTTTCCTGAGAAAATTCTAAATAAGCCATGTAGAGTCAATTAGAATTGAAATAATTTAAAAACAAAGAATTATGTAAGACAAGGAATAGAACAATAGTTAAGAATCTCATTTTAAATCTCAGTTCTGGTATTAGTTATCTCTATGACCTTGTGCAAATCATTTAACTTCTCTGGCTCTTAATATCCTCATGTATAAAATGAGGAAGGTGGATTAAATGACTTTTTAGATTCTTCAAGTCAAATCAAAAATGTCCCAAATCCCAAAGCACTGGAAATACAAAGAAAAAAAAAAGTCCCTACTTTTAAGGCCCTTACATTCTAATGAGTGAGATAAACAAACAAGTATACCACATAAACAATTAAGTAGATATATCAAGAATAGATGAAAGGCACCCGGAGAGAGAGTATCTGAGTGTATTCAGCATCCTGGAATAGATTGTATTTGAGTTCTTTCTAGCTTTGTAACTATAGTTGTATGATTGTATAATTTGTTGTCTAAATGAAAATTGAATTGATTCATTTTCATGGTCCATACTAATTTATGTACTCAGGGATGTGATATGGAACTATCTTGAACCAGCAAGATCTTTGTTAAATTTTCAGTGTGAGTACTTATGTACTTAGGAAATCTACCACAGACCAGGTAAATTGTCTAGATTTATGAAAGTTTTAATCTTTCATATTAACCTAAAAATGTGTTTCATATATATCTTTTGAGAAACAGCTATTAGGTATTGAATAGCACATTCTGTATGTACTCCAAGACAGTATAGTTTGGTGAAAATAAAATCCCAGTGCAGATGTTCCAACAAGTTGGTGATCAAGAGGAAGAGGCATGGATGAATATAGATTTTATTCATCAATATTGGAGACATTAAATTCCTCTTAACCAATATTTCTAGTTTTTCTTCTTATTGAAAAAAGCTTGGGCTTTGGTAACTCGGTTGCTTTTTGCATATCAATGAATTCTTAAAATGCATAGTTTGATCTAATAGACATGAACAATGGGAATCTATGCTTTGGGTATTAGCTGTATATCATAGATATATAGATATATAGACAGCATGATGATCTCTTTTGGGGGATTTCAATATAATATAAATATCATGATATACTGAATTGTGCTTAATGCTCTCTAAAGAGTAGACAGTAAAACATATTGGTAAGTACATATCCCACTCAGATGCCCATTGTCCTTGGCCCTCTAACTGTCAATATGGATGACTCCAAGATCTACCATTGCTAAAATTATGAAACCAATTTTCCTTATCTAGCAGATATCACAGGACAGTAGTTTTCACTCCATGTGTTTGGGGAAGTATAAAAAGCACAGTAAGGCCTAAGTAGGCAAAGTATGAAATCATTTAGCAAGTGCCTCTGAATTGTTCACTTTAATTGTCCTTTGTCTTATCATTCAGTCTTGAAGGTTGACTATGTGAAAACACAAAATCAGAAGAAATTATTGAAAATTTAGAAAATATCTAGTAGTCCAATTTATCTGCCAAAAAGATTCGTTGGTTGGGTGGCCCATGGCTAGTGACAGGGATACTTTCTTTTTTTTTTTTATTAATTTTATAATTATAACATTTTTGACAGTACATATGCACTGGTAATTTTTTATAATATTCCTTGTACTCCCTTCTGTTCCAAATTTTTCCCTCCTTCCCTCCACCCCCTCCCCTAGATGGCAGGCATTTCCATACATATTAAATATGTTATAGTATATCCTAGATACAATATATATGAGCAGAACCAAATTTCATTGTCGCTGTTGTTGTTGCAAAGGAAGAATTGTATTCCGAAGGTAAAAATAACCTAGGAAGAAAAACAAATGCAAACAGTTTACACTCATTTCCCAGTGTTCCTTCTTTGGGTGTAGCTGATTCTGTCCATCATTGAACAATTGGAATTGGATTAGCTCTTCTCTATTGAAGATATCTACTTCCATCAAAATACATCCTCATATAGTATTGTTGATGAAGTGTACAATGATCTCCTAGTTCTGCTCATTTCACTCAGCATCAGTTGATGTAAGTCTCTCCAAGCTTCTCTGTATTCATCCTGCTGGTCATTTCTTACAGAACAATAATATTCCATAACATTCATATACCATAATTTACTCAACCATTCTCCAATTGATGGACATCCATTCATTTTCCACTTTCTACCCACTACAAAAAGGGCTTCCACAAACATTTTGGCACATACAGGTCTCTTTCCCTTCTTTAGTATTTCCTTGGGATATAAGCCCAGTAGTAGCACTGCTGGATCAAAGGGTATGCACAGTTTGATAACTTTTTGAGCCTAATTCCAGATTGTTCTCCAGAATGGTTGGATTCTTTCACAACTCCACCAACAATGCATCAGTGTCCCAGTTTTCCCACAGCCCCTCCAACATTCATCATTATTTATTCCTGTCGTCTTAGCCAATCTGACAGGTGTGTAGTGGTATTTCAGAGTAGTCTTAATTTGCATTTATCTGATCAATAGTGATTTGGAACACTCTTTCATATGAGTGGAAATCGTTTCAATTTCATCATCTGAAAATTTTCTGTTCATATCCTTTGACCATTTATCAACTGGAGAATGACTTGATTTTTATAAATTAGAGTCAATTCTCTGTATATTTTGGAGATGATGCCTTTATCAGAACCTTTATCTGTAAAAATATTTTCCCAATTTGTTATTTCCCTTCTAATCTTGTTTGCATTTGTTTTGTTTGTACAAAAGCTTTTTCATTTGAAGTAATCAAAATTTTCTATTTTGTGATCAATAATGATCTCTAATTCTCCTTTGGACACAAATTCCTTCCTCATCTACAAGTCTGAGAGGTAAACTATCCTATGTTCCTCTAATTTACTTATGATCTCATTTTTTATGCCTAAATCATGGACCCATTTTGATCTTATCTTAGTATGTGGGGTTAAGTGGGGTCCATGCCTAGTTTCTGCCATACTAATTTCCAGTTTTCCCAGCAGTTTTTGTCAAATAATGAGTTCTTATCCCAAAAGTTGGGATCTTTGGGTTTGTCAAACACTAGATTGCTATTTTTATTCACTATCTTGTGACAGGACTACTTTCAATTCTCCTTTTCTCAAAGAACAGAACATTCAAAACCTCAGGGTTTTGGCTCTGACTCCGATTTGTCTTAATTTGCCGTATCAAGATTCCTTCCTTTTCCTTCCTTCAATACTCTTCCCTGTTATTTATTTACTTGCTTTATATGAATTTTTTAGAAACTAAAATGGAGTAATGAGTTCCCTGGGGATTCACATTATGCTTTTCTAGATAACTTACACCTTTTTCTCCTCAATGCAATTATTTCTTTTTTGGCTGGAGGATTTACTTAATTCTATCTATCTATCTATCTATCTATCTATCTATCTTTCTATCTATTTATTTATTTATCTAGCTATTTATCTATTTATTTATTTATTTGCTTGTTTGTTTGTTTGCAAATAATATCCACAGGTAATTTTTCCAACATTAATCCCTGCAAAATCTTTTATTTCAAAATTTCCCCTCCTTCCTCCCCTCTCCCCTAGCAGACAGATAGTTCAATACATGTTAAATATGTTGAAAATATATGTTAAATCCAATATATGTATACATACTTATACAGCTATCTTGCTGTGCAAGAAAAATCAGATCAAGAAGGAAGGAAAAGAAAAACTGAGAAAGAAAACAAAAATGCAAGCAAATAACAACAGAGAGAGAGTGAGAATGCTATGTGGTGTTCCACACTTTGTTCCCATGGTTCTCTCTCTGGGAGGAGATAGCTCTCTTCATCATTGAATAAGTGGAGCTGGATTGAATCCTCTCGTTGTTGAAGAGAGCTATGTCCACCAGAATAGGTAATCATATAGTCATATAGCTTTCTTGTTGCCATGTATAATGATCTCCTGGATCTGCTCATTTCACTTACCATCAGTTCATGTGTGCTTCTCCAAGTATCTCTGGAATCATCCTGCTGTTCATTTCTTACAGAACAATAATATTCCATAACATTCATATATAACAATATGCCCAGACATTCTCCAACTGATGGACATCCATTCAATTTCCAGGTTTTAGTCAGTATGAAAAGGGCTGCCTGCCACAAACATTTTTGCATATACGGATCTATTTCTCTTCTTTAATATCTCTTTGGGATACAAGTCCAGTAGTAATACTTCCAGGTCAAAGGGTATGCACAGTTTGATAACTTTTTCAGCATAGTTCCAAACTGCTCTCTAGAATGATTGGATCCATTCACAGTTCTACCAACATTGTATCAGTACACCAGTTTTCTCATATCCTTTCCAACATTTATTGTTATCTTTTCCTGTTCATTTTAGCCAATCTGACAGGCGTGTAGTGGGGTATCTCAGAGTTATCTTCATTGAATTGTTTTGATCAAGAGTGATTTTGAATACCTTTTCATGTGACCACATATAGTTTCAATTTCTTCATCTAAAAATGTTCTGTTCATATCCTTTGACCATTTATCAATTGAAGAATGGCTTAAATTCCTATAAATTTGAGTCAATTCTCTATAAAATTTAGAAATGAGGCCTTTATCAGATCCTTTGGATATAAAAATGTTTTCCCAGTTTATTGCTTTTCTACAACTCTTGTCTGTATTAGTTTTGTTTGTACAAAAACTTTTTAACTTAATATAATCAAAATTATCTACTTTGTGACCAATAATGATCTCTACTTTTTCTTTGATCACAAAATCTTTCCTCCTCCACAAATCTTAGAGGTAACCTATCCTATGTTCTTCTAATTTATTTATAATATCATTCTTTATGTCTAGATCATGAACCAATTTTGACCTTATGTTGGTATATGGTATCAGTTGTGGGCCAATGCCTAGCTTCTGCTCATTTCCAGTTTTCTGGAGAAATATATAGCAAAACTATAATAGTAGAATATATATTTCTCCTTGCAACTCTTTTATTGTCTCCTTTAGGAAATTAGATGCTACACTACTTCATCAATTCTTATCCCCAAAAGTTAGAGTTTTGGCTTTGTCAAAAATTAGATTGCTATAGTTATTGACTATTTTGTCCTGTGAACCTAACTTATTCCACTGATCAACTAGTGTATTTTTTTAAATTAATTAATTAATTTATTTTTTTATTCATTTTTCCAAATTATCCCCTCCCTCCCGCCACACCCTCCCCCCGATGGCAGGTAATCCCATACATTTTACATGTGTTACAATATAACCTAGATACAATATATGTGTGTAAATACCATTTTCTTGTTGCACATTAATTATTAGCTTCTGAAGGTATAAGTAACCTGGGTAGATAGACAGTAGTGCTAACTATTTACATTCACTTCCCAGTGTTCATTCTCTGGGTGTAGTTATTTCTGTCCATCATTGATTAACTGGAAGTGAGTTGGATCTTCTTTATGTTGAAGATTTCCACTTCCATCAGAATACATCCTCATACAGTATTGTTGTTGAAGTGTATACTGATCTTCTGGTTCTGCTCATTTCACTCAGCAACAGTTGATTCAAGTCTCTCCAAGCCTCTCTGTATTCCTCCTGCTGGTCATTTCTTACAGAGCAATAATATTCCATAACCTTCATATACCATAATTTACCCAACCATTCTCCAATTGATGGACATCCATTCAACTTCCAGTTTCTAGCTACAACAAAAAGAGCTGCGACAAACATTTTGGCACATACAGGTCCCTTTCCACTCTTTAGTATTTCTTTGGGATATAATCCCAATAACAGCAATGCTGGGTCAAAGGGTATGCACAGTTTGATAACTTTTTGGGCATAGTTCCAAATTGCTCTCCAGAATGGCTGGATTCTTTCACAACTCCACCAACAATGTATCAGTGTCCCAGTTTTCCCACATCCCTTCCAACATTCATCATTATTTGTTCCTGTCATCTTAGCCAATCTGACAGGTGTGTAGTGGTATCTCAGAGTTGTCTTAATTTGCAATTCTCTGATCAGTAGTGATTTGGAACACTCTTTCATATGAGTGGAAATAGTTTCAATTTCATCATCTGAGAATTGTCTGTTCATATCCCTTGACCATTTATCAATTGGAGAATGGTTTGGTTTCCTATAAATCAGGGTCAGTTCTCTATATATTTTGGAAATGAGACCTTTGTCAGAACCTTTCCTTTTAAAAATATTTTCCCAATTTGTTACTTCCCTTCTAATCTTGTTTGCATTAGTATTGTTTGTACAGAAACTTTTTAGTTTGATGTAATCAAACTCTTCTATTTTGTGATCAATAATGATCTCTAGTTCTCCTCTGGTCATAAATTCCTTCCTCCTACACAGGTCTGAGAGGTAGACTATTCTCTGTTCCTCTAATCTATTTATTATCTCATTCTTTATGCCTAAATCATGGACCCATTTTGATCTTATCTTGGCATATGGTGTTAAGTGTGGATCCATATCTAATTTCTGCCATACTAATTTCCAGTTTTCCCAACATTTTTTTCCAAATAGTGAATTTTTGTCCCTAATGTTGGTATCTTTGGGTTTGTCAAAGATTAGATTGCTATAGATGTACCCTTTTTTGTCCTTTGTATCTAATCTGTTCCACTGATCTACCGGTCTATTTCTTAGCCAGTACTAAATGGTTTTGGTGACTGCTGCTATATAATATAGCTTTAGATCAGGTACACTTAGACCACCTTCCTCTGACTTTTTTTTTTCATTAGTTCCCTTGCAATTCTCGACCTTTTATTCTTCCATATGAATTTTGTTGTTATTTTTTCTAGGTCATTAAAATAGTTTCTTGGGAGTCTGATTGGTATAGCACTAAATAAATAGATTAGTTTGGGGAGTATTGTCATCTCTATTATATTTGCTCGGCCTCTCCAAGAGCACTGAATGTCTTTCCAATAATTTAAATCTGACTTTATTTTTGGGGCAAGTGTTTTGTAATTTTTCTCATATAATTCCTGACTATTCTTTGGTAGATGGATTCCCAAATACTTTATACTCTCAACATTTGTTTGGAATGGAATTTCTCTTTGTATCTCTTGCTGTTGTGTTTTGTTGGTGATATATAAGAATGCTGAGGATTTATGTGGATTTATTTTGTATCCTGCCACTTTGATAAAATTCTGAATTATTTCTAATAGCTTTTTAGCAGAGTCTTTGGGGTTCTCTAGGTATACCATCATGTCATCTGCAAAGAGTGATAGTTTGATTTCCTCATTTCCTACTCTAATTCCTTGAATCTCTTTCTCGGCTCTTATTGCAGAGGCTAGTGTTTCTAGTACTATATTGAATAGTAATGGTGATAGTGGGCAACCTTGTTTCACTCCTGATCTTACTGGGAAAGGTTGCAGTTTATTTCTATTGCATATTATGCTTACTGAAGGTCTTAAATATATGCTGCTGATTATTCTAAGGAATAATCCATTTATTCCTATACTCTCAAGAGTTTTTAGTAGGAATGGATGTTGGATTTTGTCAAATGCTTTTTCTGCATCTATTGAGATGATCACATGGTTTTTATTAATTTGATTATTAATATGGCCAATTATACTAATAGTTTTCCTAATATTAAACCAGCCCTGCATTCCTGGTATGAATCCTACTTGATCATAGTGTATTATCCTGGGGATGATTTTCTGAAGTCTTTTTGCTAATAACTTATTTAAGATTTTAGCATCATTATTCATTAAGGATATTGGTCTATAATTTTCTTTCTCAGTTTTCGATCGACCTGGTTTAGGTATCAGTACCATGTCTGTGTATAAAAGGAGTTTGGTAGGATTCCTTCATCCCCTATTTTTTCAAATAGTTTATATAACATTGGGGCTAATTGTTCTTTAAATGTTTGGTAGAATTCACATGTAAATCCATCTGGTCCTGGGGATTTTTTTCCTGGGGAGTTAATTAATAGCTTGTTCTATTTCTTTTTCTGAAACGGGACTATTTAAGCAATTTATTTCCTCCTCTGTTAATCTAGGAAGCCTATATTTTTGGAGGAAGTCATCCATTTCACTTAAGTTATCAAATTTATTGGCATAAAGTTGGGCAAAGTAACTCCTTATTATTTCTCTAATTTCCTCTTCATTGGTGGAAAGATCTCCCTTTTCATTTGTAAGACTAACAATTTGATTTTCCTATTTCTTTTTTCTGATCAGATTTACCAAAGGTTTATCTATTTTATTGGCTTTTTCATAAAACCAACTCTTGGTTTTATTTATTAATTCAATAGTTTTTTTACTTTCAATATTATTGATTTCTCCTTTTAATTTTTGTATTTCAAGTTTAATTTTTGGTTGGGGGTTTTTAATTTGGTCTTTTTCTAGCCTTTTAAGTTGCAAGCCCAATTCATTAATCTTCTCTTTCTCCATTTTCTTCAAATAAGCCTCTAAAGATATAAAATTTCCCCTTATTACTGCTTTAGCTGCATCCCACAGATTTTGGTATAATGTCTCATCATTGTCATTATCTTGGGTGAAATTATTAATTGTTTCTATAATTTGCTCTTTCACCCAGTCATTCTTTAAGATGAGATTATTCACTTTCCAATTACTTTTTGGTCTATTTACCCCTAACTTTTTACTGAATGTAGCTTTTATTGCTTGTGGTCTGAGAAGAAGACCTTTATTATTTCTGCCTTCCTGCATTTAATTTTGAGATTTTTATGTCCTAATATATGGTCAATTTTTGTATAGGATCCATGAACTGCTGAGAAGAAAGTATACTCCTTTCTATCACCATTCAGTTTTCTCCAAAGGTCTATCATACCTAGTTTTTCTAATGTTCTATTTACTTTTTAAATTTCTTTCTTATTTGTTTTGTGGTTTGATTTGTCTAAATCTGAGAGTGCAAGGTTGACATCTCCCACTATTATAGTTTTACTGTCTATTTCTTCTTGCAACTCTCTTAACTTTTCCTTTAGAAAGTTAGATGCTATACCACTTGGTGCATATATGTTTAGTATCGATATGGCTTCATTATTTATGCTACCTTTCAGCAGGATATAGTTTCCTTCCTTATCTCTTTTAACTAGATCAACTTCTGCTTTTGCTTGATCTGAGATAAGGATAGCTACCTCTGCTTTTTTGGCTTTACCTGAAGCATAATAGATTCTGCTCCAACCTTTTACCTTTACTCTATATGTATCTCCCTGCTTTAAGCGTGTTTCCTGTAAACAACATATTGTAGGGTTCTGATTTTTGATCCAGTCTGCTATCTGTCTCCGTTTGATGGGAGTGTTCATCCCATTCACATTTCCAGTTAAAATTACTAATTCTGTATTTCCTGCCATCATGTTATCCCCAGATTATACTTTTTCCCTTGACCCCCCTCAACCCCTTCCCCAAAATGTAATTTATAGACCCCCCTTGTGACACATAGCACTCCCTTTTTTTTTAGCATCCCTCCCCCCTCCCTCCACGTCCCTTTCCTTATTCTCCTTTTCCTTTTCCCTTTTCCTCTCCCCCCTTTTAATGAGGTGATAGAGAATTCTCTGAAAAACAAATATGACAATTATTTACTCTTTGAGCCTCTTCTGATGAGAGTAAGATTTACACAATGATTCTCCCCCTCTCTAATTCCCTCAGATATCGTGTATTTTCTCTGCCTCTTCCTGGGATGTAGTTTCCCTCTTTTTATCACACCCTCCCCTTTTTCTGATACTACCCCCTTCCCTTTACTATACCCCTTCCTTTTTTTTTCTTTTATATCAGTAAAATAAAATTATCCATGCGTACTTTCTATATACCCACAACAGAGATATAGTTCTCAAGGGTTCTGTGTACCTTTTTCTGTTTCTCTTCAGTCTTGTGGATGTAGATCAAATTTTTTTGTTTAAGTCTGGTTTTTTTTCTTAGAAACATATGGAATTCCTCTATTTCATTGAATGAACATCTTCTTCCATGGAAAAAGATGCTAAACTTAGCTGGGTAGTTTATTCTTGGTTGCAATCCTTGATCTTTTGCCTTTCGGAATATCAGGTTCCAGGCCCTTCTATCTTTTAATGTGGAGGCAGCCAGATCTTGTGTGGCCCTTATTGTGGCACCTTGGTATTTAAATTGTTTTTTTTTCTAGCTGCTTGCAGGATTTTCTCCTTTGTGTGGTAATTCTGCAGTTTAACCACAATATTCCGTGGTGTTCTTTTTTTAGGGTCTATTTCAGAAGGAGTTCGATGAATTCTTTCAACATCTACTTTCCCCTCTGTTTCTATTATCTCTGGACAGTTCTCTTTGATAATTTCCTGTAAAATAGAATCTAGGCTCTTTTTTTGGTCATAGTTTTTCAGAAGTCCAATGATCCGCAGATTTTCTCTCCTAGATCTATTTTCCAGGTCTATAGATTTTCCCAGTAAGTATTTGACGTTATTCTCCAGCTTTTCTTTTTCTTTTTTTTTGTTTTTTGTTTTGTTTGACTGATTCTTGGGTTCTCAATGAATCATTCATTTCTGTTTGTTCCATCCTGAATTTTAAGGAGTTATTTTCTTCATTCACAGTTTTTAGTTCTTTTTGTAAATGCCCAATTTCATTTTTAAATGAGTTATTTTGCTCTATTGAATTTTTTTTCCATTTCCCTAGTTTTTTTTGAGAATTATTTTCTTTTTCTAATTCAGAAATCCTATTTTCTTGAGACTTTTTTATCTTTTCCAATTCAGAAATCCTATTTTCTTGAGACTTTTTTATCTTCTCCAATTCAGAAATCCTACTTTCCTGTGATTTTTTTTTACCTTTTCTAATTCACTAATTTTGTTTCCCTGCATCTCCTGTGAATTCTTTATTTTTTCCAACTCCAATTTCATAGCTTCTCTTTCCTTTCCCCATTTTT
The DNA here is from genome assembly GCF_048593235.1 of Sminthopsis crassicaudata. Taxonomy (NCBI): domain Eukaryota; kingdom Metazoa; phylum Chordata; class Mammalia; order Dasyuromorphia; family Dasyuridae; genus Sminthopsis; species Sminthopsis crassicaudata. The sequence continues at coordinate 391,113,652 of NC_133620.1, read as the reverse complement.
CTTCAAACTCTCTTAACTTTTTAATAGTCTCTTCAAGGAGAGAGTTATGTGATGCGGGGCAGGAATGGTTCCCCTTTAGGTTGTTATCTGCTGACTCTCTGCTGTTAACTTCCTCTGGGTTGGATACCCGCTCTTTCTCTGTGTAGAAGTAATCTATGGTTTTTTTGGGCTTCTTGGTGACACTTAAAAAATCTTTTTGGGTCTGTCCCTGGGGTAGGACAATTTTTATTTATTTATTTATCAGCTTCCTCCCAGACTGGATGGATGCAGCGGCTCTTGCGCCTGAGCTAAGAGAGAGCTCTGGGAGAGAGTTCCCCACCCCCTCCCTGGAAGTGTCTCAGAGGTGACTAGCACTGCTGTGCCCTGAGGGCGCTGTGTTTTAGTTTCTTCCCTGAGGTTGAGACTGAAAAGTAAAGGCAACTCAAAGCCTAGCCTATTTGTCCCAGTGAGGTGTGGATGTCTGCAGCAGGTGATGTGAAGAGCCCCTGCACTCAAACTGGGAAGTGTCTGCCAGAAACCCTAGTTCAAAGGTTCAGCTTCTCTGGGACTTCCCTGGGGCTGAGTACCACAGCCTCCAGCCGAGCCAGGCACTATGAGTTACCGCCCCACCCACTTTTCAATCTCTTAAGTAATCCCAGGTGAAAGCCTGGATTGCCTATGTCGGCCACACCCCTGGTGCAGAGATCTGCTGAGTCATCCCGGGGCTCCAGGAAGATCTAATCTGGTTTTAAATTTTAAGTTGGCTTGATTTCTCTTCTGAACTGCTGGATTATAAGCAGAGAAGAGCTAACAGCCTGTGCCAGATTCCTCTATCTCAGTGGCTTGTCTGATGCCAGAGCCCTCCCCAGCGCGATTGGCTCAGTGTGCTACTACCCCACCGTCTGTGCTGGCCTTTCTTCTTCCTCCCCTGGGAGCTGACCTTTCCTGTTGAAACTCCAGATTCTCTTCAGCTGGTAAGTTGTGCTTCCAGTCCTTGTGGATTCTATCAGTCCAGCGCTATTTCTGAGGCTGATTATATCTAGTTGGTTGTGAGGGAAGAAAGGAGCTTAGACAGTCGTGTGTATCTTCTTCGCCATCTTCCAACTAGTGTATTTCTTAGCCAATACAAAATGGTTTTGGTGACCACTGCTTTATAATACAATTTTAGATCAGGTACACTTAAGTTGCCTTCATTTGATTTTTTTTTTTCATTATTTCCCTTGAAATTCTTGACCTTTTGTTCTTCCAGATGGATTTTGTTATTTTTTCTAGGTCATTATAGCAGTTTCTTGGGAGTCTGATTGGTATAGCACTTAATAAATAGATTAGTTTAGGTAGTATTGTCATCTTTATTTATAGTCACTCAGCCTATCCAAGAGCACTTAATATTTTTTCCAATTGTTTAGATCTGACTTTATTTGTGTTGAAAGTGTTTTGTAGTTTTACTCATATAGTTCCTAACTTTCCTTTGGCAGTTAGAATCCCAAATATTTCATACTATCAACAGTTATTTTAAATGGAATTTCTCTTTGTATCTCTTGCTGTTGGATTTTGTTGGTGATGTATAAAAATACTGAGGATTTATATGGATTTATTTTGTATCCTGCAATTTTGCTAAAGTCGTGAATTATTTGTAATAGCTTTTTAGTAGAATCTCTGGGGTTCTCTACATATATCATCATATCATCTGCAAAGAGTGATAATTTGGTTTCCTCATTACCTGCTCTAATTCCTTTAATCTCCTTTTCTTCTCTTATTGCTGAAGCTAGCATTTCTAATAAAATATTGAATAGTAATGGTGATATGGATAACCTTGTTTCACACCTGATCTTATTGGGAATGGTTCAAATTTATTCCCATTACATATGATGCTTGCTGATGCTTTTAAATAGATGATACTATTTTAAGGAAAAGTCCATTTATTCCTATACTCTCTAGTGTTTTTAATAGGAATGAATGTTGTATTTTATAAAATGCTTTTTTCTCCCTTTATTTAGATCATATGATTTTTGTTAATTTGGTTATTGATATAGTCAATTATGTTAATAGTTTTCCTAATATTTAACTAGCCCTGATTTCTTAGTATATAAATCCTACTTGCTCACTTTGTATTATTCTGGGGATGATTTTCTGCATTTTTTGTTAGCATTTTATTTAAGATTTTTGAATTAATGGTCATTAGGGAGATTGGTCTATAATTTTCTTTCTCTGTTTTCATCCTTCTTGGTTTAGGTTTCAGTACTATGTCTCATAAAAGGAATTTGGTAGGACTTCTTTATTTTCTATTTTTTTCAAATAGTTTATATAGCATTGCAGTTAATTGTTCTTTAAATGATTGGTAGAATTCCCATGTATATCCATCTGGTCCTGGGGATTTTTTCTTAGGGAGTTGATTAATAGCTTGCTCTATTTCTTTTTCTGAGATGAGACTGTTTAACCAATTGACTTCTTCCTCTGTTAATCTGGGCAATCCATATTTTCAAAGTTATTCATCCACTTCACTTAAGTTATCAAATTTATTGGCAAAAAGTTGGGCAAAGTAACTCTAAATTATTGCCCTAATTTCCTCTTCATTAGTGACAAGTTCTCCCTTTTCATTTTTAAGCCTAACATTTTGATATTTCTCTTTCCTTTTTCTAATAAAATTTACCAAAGGTTTATCTATTTTGTTGCCTTTTTTTAATAGAACTAACTCTTAGTTTTATTTAAATCAATATTTTTTTTATTTTAAATTTTATTTAGATTTACAGAGAAACTTCTCCCACCTCATTGAAAAGTGGGAGAGGAAAAGTGAAAAAGGAAGGAGTAAGTTAAATAGAAGGGAATGAAGAAATTGCAAGGAAAAGGTTTTTAAAAGTAGGTTTAGTAATCTCTATTTTATTTTTAGAATTTCAAGTTTAATGTTAGACAGGTTTTTAAATTTGCTCTTTTTCTAGCTTTTTTAGTTGCAAGCCCAATTCCTTGATTTCGTCTTTCTCTATTTTATACAAGTAAGCATCTAGAGACACAAAATTTCCCCTTATTGTCACTTTGGCTGCATCCCACACATTTTGGTATGACATCTCATTATTGCAATTCTCTTGAGTGAAATTATTAATTGTGTCTATGATTTCCTGTTTCACCCAATCATTCTTTACAATGAGATTATTTAGTTTCCAATTATTTTTGTTCTATTTTCCCCTGGCTTCTTATTGAATGTAATTTTTATTGCTTCGTGATTTTAAAAGGTGCATTTATTATGCCTGCCTTTCTGCATTTGAATTTGAGATCTTTATATCCTAATATATGGTCAATTTTTGTATAGGTTCAATGAAGTGCCAAAAAGAATGTGTATTCCTTTCTGTCTCCACTTAGTTTTCTCCAAAGATTTATCATACCTAACTTTTCTAGTGTTCCATTTACCTTTTTAACTTCTTTCTAGTTTATTTTGTGGTTTGATTTATCTAGTTCAGAGAGTGCAGGCTTAGATCTACTACTATTATAATTTTGCTGTCAATTTCTTCTTATAACTCTCTTAACTTCTCCTTTAAGAATTTAATGCTACACTATTTGGTGCACATATGTTTATTTATATTTCTTCATTATTTATGTTACTGTTTTTCAAGACATAGTGCTCTTTCTTATCTCTTTTAATTAGATCAATTTTTGCTTTTGCTTGACTTGAGATCAGGATGACTACCTCTGCTTTTTTGGCTTCACCCGAAGCATAGTATACTCTGCCACATCCTTTTTACCTTTACTGTATATATATGGCCCTATTTCAACTGTGTTTCCTGTAAATAACATATTGTAGAATTCTGGCTTTTAATCCATTTTGCTATATGCCTCCACTTGGTTGGGGAGTTTACCCCATTCACATTTATGGTTAAAATTACTAATTCTGTATTTCCTGCCATTTTGTTAACCCCAGATTATGCTTTTCTCTTTTATTTCCTCCTTATCCCCCTCCCCAGTATTAAACTTGTAAGCACCAGTTGCCTCATGCAGCCCTCCTTCTTTAGGATTCCTCCCCCCACCTTAAAGTCCCTCCACTTTTTTTAAACCTTTTCCTTACAATTTCTGTATTCCCTTCTATTTAGCTTACTCCTTCCCTTTTCACTTTTCCCCTCCCTCTTTTCAATGAGGTGGGAGAAGTTTCATCATAAATCAAATATTCTGATATTTTTCTCTATGAGCCAATTCTGATGAGAGTAAGATACACACTGTGTTCATCCCACTCCATTCTTACCCTCAGATATAATAGGTTTCCTTTGCCTCTTCAATAGATGTAGTAGCCACACTTTTCCCTTTTTCTGGCATAAGCTCCTTTCCATCTCTACCTTTTTAAAAAATACTATAACAGTAAATCAAATTATACATGTATTCTTTGTGTATATTCATAAACATAGTTCCCAAGATTTCTTTTTACCTTTTTATGTTTCTCTTAGTCCTATATTTGGAGGTTAAACTTTTTGTTTCTTCCATTTTTTTTTTTTTGGTCAAAAATAGATGGAATTCACCTATTTCTTTGAATGTCTATCTTATTTCCTGGAAAAAATGCACATTTTGGCTGGGTAAGTTATACTTCGCATACCACAAATAGCCTTATTGAAATATCAGATTCCAGGATCTTCAGTCCTTTAAAGTGAATGCTGCTAGATCCTGAGTAATCCTTATTGTGGCTCCTCTCTATTTGAATTGTTTTGTTCTAGCTGCTTGTAATATTTTTCCTTGGTCTGATAGTTCTGGAATTTAACCACAATATTTCTTGAAGTTTTGATTGTGGGATCTCTTTCAGTAGGTGATTGATGAATTCTTCAATGTCTATTTTACCCTCTATTTCTATAACATCTGGGAAGTTCTCTTTGATGATTTCCTGAAAAATAGTGTCTAGGCTCTTTTTTCATCATGATTTCATCATGATTTTTATCATATCTTGATTCACCATCAGGAAGTCCAGTAATCCTCAGATTATCTCTCCTAGATCTATTTTCATCTGTTGTTTTCCCAAGTAGGTATTTAACATTTTCTCTAATTTTTTTTCTTTTTCTTTTTCTTTTGTTTTTGCTTGACTGATTCTTAGTGTCTCTTCAAGTTATTCATTTCCATTTATTCAGTTCCGATTTTTAATGAATTATTTTCTTCACTTACTTTTAAAATTTATTTTTGTAATTGTCCAAAAGAGTTTTTAATTTAGTTCTTTTGTTCTATGGAATTTTTCCCATCTCAACAATTTTATTTTTTAGAGAGCTATTTTTTTTTTCAAATTCACTAATTCTGTTTTTCATGGAGTTGATTTCTTTATACACTCTATCTTTTAATGAGTAGGATGACTTATCCAGACCCTCTTGCAAAGCTTGTCTTTCCTTTCCCCATTTTCTTCTAGTTCTCTTGTAAGAGCCTTTTTAATTTCTTGTATGAGAGCCTTGTGTAGTGGAGACCAGATCATATCCTCCTTTGGGGTCTTCATCTAGAGACAATCTGATTTTAGTCTCCTCAGGCTTTGACATCTACTCTCTACCAGTATAGAAGCTATCTATAGTTAGGGCCCATTTTATTTTTTTACTCATTTTGACAAACAACAATAACAACAACAAGAACAAAAACTACAATCTGCTTTTAGGGCAGTGTGGTGTTACTAAGCTTCTCCTATAGACAACAGGAAGTAGCCATGAAACAGTAGTAAAACAGCAATGAATTTGCTGGGATCAGCATCTGTACTGGGATTAGTGTGTATATTGTGGTCAGTTTCTGTGCTGTGCTCAGCACTGAGTCTCTCTATGTGCTGGGTGAGTGTGGCCAATTCCTAAGAGATTAGCGTTTTGGTATTATAATCTTTACCCTTTGCACTTATAGCTTCTCTGTTGATCTATTGGGTTGCTGCCAGAGCAAAGTAGCTGACACTGTGCTCAAGTTCTCCCTGCAAATTATCTGCTGCCTGAGATCATATCCCATCCCCCTCTGGTCTGGAGAAGGTCAGAAAGAAACTTGTGTCTACTACACCATCTTGGCTCTGCCCCCAGAAGTCTCAGAATTTAATTCTTTTTATTTTTTTTTTTTATTTTTATTTTTTCTATAAATTTTTTTTATGATATATATATATATATATATATATATATATTATAATATTATCCCTTGTATTCATTTTTCCAAATTACCCCCCCTCCCTCTATTCCCTCCCCCCGACGACAGGCAATACCATACATTTTACATGTGTTACAATATAGTCTAGGTACAATACATGTGTGTGAATATCATTTTCTTGTTGCACAATAAACATTAGAATCCGAAGGTACATGCAACCTGGGCAGACAGATATTAGTGCTAACAATTTACATTCCCCTCCCAGTGTTTCTTCTCTGGGTGTAGCTACCTCTGTCCATCATTGATCAACTGGAAGTGAGTTGGATCTTCTTTATGTTGAAGATTTCCACTTCCATCAGAATACATCCTCATACAGTATTGTTGTTGAAGTGTACAGTGATCTTCTGGTTCTGCTCATTTCACTCAGCATCAGTTGATTTAAGTCTCTCCAGGCCTGTCTATATTCCTCCTGCTGGTCATTTCTTACCGAGCAATAATATTCCATAACCTTCATATACCACAATTTACCCAACCATTCTCCAACCGATAGACATCCATTCATCTTCCAGTTTCTAGCTACAACAAATAGAGCTGCCACAAACATTTTGGCACATATATGTTTCTTTCCGCTCTTTAGTATTTCTTTGGGATATAATCCCAGTAGTAGCGCTGCTGGGTCAAAGGGTATGCACAGTTTGATAACTTTTTGGGCATAATTCCAGATTGCTCTCCAGAATGGCTGGATTCTTTCGCAACTCCACCAGCAATGTATTAGTGTCCCAATTTCCCCACATCCCCTCCAACATTTGTCATTATTTGTTCCTGTCATCTTAGCCAATCTGACAGGTGTGTAGTGGTATCTCAGAGTGGTCTTAATTTGCATTTCTCTGATCATTAGTGATTTGGAACACTCTTTCATGTGAGTGGATATAGTTTCAATTTCTTCCTCTGAGAATTGTCTGTTCATATCCTTTGACCATTTATCAATTGGAGAATGGTTCGGTTTCTTATAAATTATGGTCAGTTCTCTATATATTTTGGAAATGAGACCTTTGTCAGAACCTTTGTTTTTAAAAATATTTTCCCAATTTGTTACTTCCCTTCTAATCTTGTTTGCATTAGTATTATTTGTACAGAAATTTTTAGTTTGATGTAATCAAAATCTTCTATTTTGTGATCAATAATGATCTCTAGTTCTCCTCTGGTCATAAATTCCTTCCTCCTCCACAAGTCTGAGAGGTAGATTATCCTCTGTTCCTCTAATCTATTTATTATCTCCCTCTTTATGCCTAAATCATGGACCCATTTTGATCTTATCTTGGTATATGGTGTTAAGTGTGGATCCATATCTAATTTCTGCCATATTAATTTCCAGTTTTCCCAGCAGTTTTTTCTGAATAATGAATTTTTATCCCTAATGTTGGAATCTTTGGGTTTGTCAAAGATTAGATTGCTATAGATGTACCCTTTTTTGTCCTTTGTATCTAATCTGTTCCACTGATCTACCGGTCTATTTCTTAGCCAATACCAAATGGTTTTGGTGACTGCTGCTATATAATATAGCTTTAGATCAGGTACACTTAGACCACCTTCCTCTGAGTTTTTTTTCATTAGTTCCCTTGCAATTCTTGACCTTTTATTCTTCCATATGAATTTTGTTGTTATTTTTTCTAGGTCATTAAAATAGTTTCTTGGGAGTCTGATTGGTATAGCACTAAATAAATAGATTAGTTTGGGGAGTATTGTCATCTTTATTATATTCGCTCGGCCTATCCAAGAGCACTGAATGTCTTTCCAATTATTTAAATCTCATTTTATTTTTCTGGCAAGTGTTTTGTAATTTTTATCATATAATTCCTGACTTTTCTTTGGTAGATGGATTCCCAAATATTTTATACTCTCAACATTTGTTTGGAATGGAATTTCTCTTTGTATCTCTTGCTGTTGCATTTTGTTAGTGATATATAAAAATGCCGAGGATTTATGTGGATTTATTTTGTATCCTGCCACTTTGCTGAAATTTTGAATTATTTCTAGTAGCTTTTTAGCAGAGTCTTTGGGGTTCTCTAAGTATACCATCATGTCATCTGCAAAAAGTGATAGTTTAATTTCCTCATTTCCTACTCTAATTCCTTGAATCTCTTTCTCGGCTCTTATTGCCAAGGCTAGCGTTTCTAGTACTATATTGAATAGTAATGGTGATAGTGGGCAACCTTGTTTCACTCCTGATCTTACTGGGAAAGGTTGCAATTTATTTCTATTGCATATTATGCTTACTGAAGGTCTTAAATATATGCTGCTGATTATTCTAAGGAATAATCCATTTATTCCTATACTCTCAAGAGTTTTTAGTAGGAATGGATGTTGGATTTTGTCAAATGCTTTTTCTGCATCTATTGAGATGATCATATGGTTCTTATTAATTTGATTATTAATATGGTCAATTATATTAATAGTTTTCCTAATATTAAACCAGCCCTGCATTCCTGGAATAAATCCTACTTGATCATAGTGTATTATCTTGGAGATGATTTTCTGAAGTCTTTTTGCTAATATCTTATTTAAGATTTTAGCATCAATATTCATTAAGGAGATTGGTCTATAATTTTCTTTCTCAGTTTTCGATCTGCCAGGTTTAGGTATCAGTACCATGTCTGTGTCATAAAAGGAATTTGGTAGGACTCCTTCATCCCCTATTTTTTCAAATAATTTATATAACATTGGGGCTAATTGTTCTTTAAATGTTTGGTAGAATTCACATGTGAATCCATCTGGCCCTGGGGATTTTTTCCTGGGGAGTTGATTAATAGCTTGTTCTATTTCTTTTTCTGAAATGGGACTATTTAAGCAATTTATCTCCTCCTCTGTTAATCTAGGGAGCCTATATTTTTGGAGGAAGTCATCCATTTCACTTAAGTTATCAAATTTATTGGCATAAAGTTGGGCAAAGTAACTCCTTATTATTTCTCTAATTTCCTCTTCATTGGTAGAAAGATCCCCCTTTTCATTTGTAAGACTATCAATTTGATTTTCCTCTTTCTTTTTTTTGATCAAATTTACCAAAGGTTTATCTATTTTATTGGCTTTTTCATAAAACCAACTCTTGGTTTTATTTATTAATTCAATAGTTTTTTTACTTTCAATTTTATTGATTTCTCCTTTTAATTTTTGTATTTCGAGTTTAATTTTTGGTTGGGGGTTTATAATTTGGTCTTTTTCTAGCCTTTTAAGTTGTAAGCCCAATTCGTTAATCTTCTCTTTCTCAATTTTCTTCAAATAAGCCTCTAAAGATATAAAATTTCCCCTTATTACTGCTTTAGCTGCATCCCAAAGATTTTGATATGATGTCTCATCATTATCATTATCTTGGGTGAAATTGTTAATTGTTTCTATAATTTGCTCTTTCACCCAGTCATTCTTTAAGATGAGATTATTCAGTTTCCAATTACTTTTTGGTCTATTTACCCCTAACTTTTTACTGAATGTAGCTTTTATTGCATTGTGATCTGAGAAGAAGGCATTTATTATTTCTGCCTTCCTACATTTAATTTTGAGATCTTTATGTCCTAATATATGGTCAATTTTTGTATAGGATCCATGAACTGCTGAGAAGAAAGTATATTCCTTCCTATTGCCATTCAGTTTTCTCCAAAGGTCTATCATACCTAGTTTTTCTAATGTTCTATTTACTTTTTTAATTTCTTTCTTGTTTGTTTTGTGGTTTGATTTGTCTAAATCTGAGAGTGCAAGGTTGAGATCTCCCACTATTATAGTTTTACTGTCTATTTCTTCTTGCAGTTCTCTTAACTTTTCCTTTAGAAAGTTAGATGCAATACCACTTGGTGCATATATGTTTAGTATTGATATGGCTTCATTATTTATGCTACCTTTCAGCAGGATATAGTTTCCTTCCTTATCTTTTTTAACAAGATCTACTTCTGCTTTTGCTTGATCTGAGATAAGGATAGCTACCCCTGCTTTTTTGGCTTTACCTGAAGCATAATGGGCTCTGTTCCAACCTTTTACCTTTACTCTGTATGTATCTCCCTGCTTTAAGTGTGTTTCCTGTAGGCAACATATTGTAGGGTTCTGCTTTTTGATCCAATCTGCTATCCGTCTCCGTTTGATGGGATCGTTCATCCCATTTACATTTACAGTTAAAATTACTAATTCTGTATTTCCTGCCATCGTATTATCCCCAGATTATGCTTTTTTCCCTTGACCCCCCTGATCCCCCTCCCCGATATTTAATTTACAGACCCCCCCTTGTGACGCGCAACCCTCCCTCTTTTTTTTTTTTTTTTTTTTTTTTAGGATCCCTCCCCCCTCCCTCCAAGTCCCTTCACTTATTCTCCTTTTCCTTTTCCCTTTTCCTCTCCCCCCTTTTAATGAGGTGAGAGAAAATTCTCTGAATAACAAATATGTTAATTATTTACTCTTTGAGCCTCTTCTGATGAGAGTAAGATTCACACAATGATTCTCCCCCTCACTAAGTTCCCTCAGATATGGTGTATTTTCTATGTCTCTTCCTGGGATGTAGTTTCCCTCTTTTTATCACTCCTTCCCCTTTTTCTGAACCGACCTCCTTCCCTTTACTACACCCCCCTTTTTTTCTTTTATATCAGTAAAATCAAATTATCCTTGAGTATTTTTTATATACCCACAACAGAGTTACAGTTCTCAAGGGTTCTGTGTACCTTTTTCTGTTTCTCTTCAGTCTTGTGGATGTAGATCAAATTTTTTGTTTAAGTCTGGTTTTTTTCTTAGAAACATATAGAATTCCTCTGTTTCATTGAATGACCATCTTCTTCCATGGAAAAAGATGCTAAACTTAGCTGGGTAGTTCATTCTTAGTTGCAGTCCTTGATCTTTTGCCTTACGGAATATCAGGTTCCAGGCCCTTCTATCTTTTAATGTGGAGGCAGCCAGATCTTGGGTGACCCTTATTGTGGCACCTTGGTATTTAAATTGTTTTTTTCTAGCTGCTTGCAGGATTTTCTCCTTTGTGTGGTAATTCTGCAGCTTAGCCACAATATTCCGTGGTGTTATTTTTTTAGGGTCTATTTCAGAAGGAGTTCGATGAATTCTTTCCACATCTACTTTCCCTTCTGTTTCTATTATCTCTGGACAGTTCTCTTTGATAATTTCCTGTAAAATAGAATCTAGGCTCTTTTTTTGGTCATAGTTTTCTGGAAGTCCAATAATCCGCAGATTATCTCTCCTAGATCTATTTTCCAGGTCTATAGATTTTCCCAGTAAGTATTTGACGTTGTTCTCCAGCTTCTCATTTTTTTTGTTTTGTTTGACTGATTCTTGGGTTCTCTGTGAATCATTCATTTCTATTTGTTCCATCCTGACTTTTAAGGAGTTATTTTCTTCTTTCACAGTTTTTAGTTCTTTTTGTAAATGCCCAATTTCATTTTTAAATGAATTATTTTGCTCTATTGAATTTTTTTCCATTTCCCTAATTTTTTTTTGAGAATTATTTTCTTTTTCCAATTCAGAAATTCTATTTTCTTGAGACTTTTTTATCTTTTCCAATTCAGAAATCCTACTTTCCTGTGTTTTTTTAACCTTTTCTAATTCACTAATTTTGTTTCCCTGCATCTCCTGTGAATTCTTTATTTTTTCCAACTCCAATTTCAGGACGTTGTTGTTCTCTATCATAACTTCCCTTTCCTTTCCCCATTTTTCTTCGATCTCCCTCAATTTTTTAAGAGCTTCTTCTAGGAGAGAGTTATGTGATGGGGGGCAGGAATCGTTCCCCTTTAGGTTGTTATCTGATTCTCTGCTGTCAACTTCCTCGGGGTTAGATACCCGCTCTTTCTCTGTATAGAAGGAATCTATAGTTTTTCTAGCTTTTTTCCTCATATTTAAAAAAATGTTTTGGGGTCTGTCCCTGGGGTAGGAAATTATTTACTTCTTTACCAGCTTCCTCCCAGACTGGATGGATGCAGCGGCCCCTGCGCCTGAGCTAAGAGAGATGTGTTAGTGTTCCAGTTTTCCCACATTCCCTCCAACATTCATCATTAAATTTTCCTGTCATCTTAGTTAATCTGAGAGTTGTTTTAATTTATATTTTTCTAGTCAACACTGATTTAGAGCATTTATCATATAACTATAGATGGCTTTAATTTCATCATCTGAAAGTGGCTTGTTCATAATCTTTGACCATTTATTCATTGAGCAATTAATTTTATTCTTATAATTTTTCCACTGTTCTTTATATATTTTAGAAGTGAGAACTCTATCAGAAATATTGCCTGCAAACATTTTTTCCCCAGCTTTGTATTTCCCTTTTAATCTTGTTTCTATTGGGTTTGTTTGTGCAAAAACTCTTTAATTTAATGTCTATTTTGTCTTTCATAATGTTCTCTACTTCTTCTTTGGTCATAAATTCCTCCCTTCTCCAAAGATCTGATAAGTAAAAATTCACTTGTTGTATTTTTTTTTAATATTATCATTCTTTATGCCCAAACCATTTACCGATTATGAACTTATTTTGATATGGGGTAGGAGATGTAAGTATGTGCAAAGTTTCTGTCATATTATTTTCCAGTTTTCCCAGTAATTTTTGTCAAATAGTGCATTGTTATACTAGAAGCTGGAGTTTGGGGGTTTATGAAATGCTAGATTAGCAAAGATCTTGATTATTATGTCATGTGTATTTAAATCCATTCCTTAATAATGTTTTTTTAATCTACCCCACCCACTACCTAGTCCCTTATCACTGCTCCCTCTTCTCTTGTGTTTTTATTTTTTACTCACTCCATCCACTACCTTATTTTCTGTCACCCTTCCTCCCTTGTTTTAGCAATTTTTTAATCTATTCTACTTACTACTTGATCTTTTACAAGGCTCACCTCTTTTCTTAGTAGTGTTTTTTTTAACCCACTCCACTCACTATCTTTTCTTCTTTCAACCTTTCCCTCCTTTTATTACTTTTTTCCTAATGTTTCTGCTCTCTCTTTTCTTTCCTCTTTCTCCTCCAACTTCTTTATAGGATTAGATAAATTTCTATACCCAACCAAATGATTAAGTTATTCCCTCTTAGAGCCAAACCGATAAGATGTAGCTTCAAACATCCTTCGCCCTTCTTTCCCTTTTATATAATAGGTCTTTTGCACCTCTTCATGGAAACTAATTTTTCCATTATATGTCTCCTTTCCTCTTTTTTTTTTTCAGTGTGACCTTTTTCTACCCCTAAATATCTTCTTTTTGATGTCATTTCATCAAAGTTCATTCACAGCACAATCTATATAATGCTCCCTCTGTCTGATCAGTAACTGATATAGTTCTCAGAGAGTTACAGATATTGTTTTCCTATCTAGGGATGTAAACAGCTTAACCTTTTATTAATATATATTTTCCCCTGTTTACCTTCTATGCTTTTCTTGAGTCCTGTGATTGGAGATTAAATTTTCTGTTTAGTTCTGTTTTTTTTTTTTTTTTTCAATATAAATGATTGAAAGTGTCTTACTTCATTGAAGTTCCATTGTCCCTTTTGAAAGATGATGATGAATCTCACTGGATAGTTAATTCTTGGTTGTAATCCCAGGTCCTTTGCCTTCCAGAATATGGTATTCCAGGATGTCTGATCCTTTATTATAGAAGCTGCCAGATCCTGGGTAATTATGAGTGTTACTCCTTGATATTTGAATTGTTTTTGTTGGTAGATTGCAGTATTTTTTCCTTGAGATTGTAGTTTTGCAGTTTTGTTACAATGTTCCTTGGGCTTTTCTTTGTGGGCTCTTTCAAAAGGTAATCAATGGATTCTTTCAATGATTATTTCCCTGTTTCTAGAATACTGGGGCAGTTTTTCTTAGTATTCTCTCTCTCTCTCTCTCTCTCTCTCTCTCTCTCTCTCTCTCTCTCTCTCTCTCTCTCTCTCTCTCTCTCTCTCTCTCTCTTTTGCTGAGGCAATTGGAGTTAAGTGACTTGCCCAGGGTCACCCAGCTAGGAAATGTTAAGTGTCTAAGATCAGATTTGAACTCAAGTACTCATGACTTCAGGGCTGGGGCTCTATCCACTGTGCCACTTAGCTGTTCCCTTAATGATTTCTTGAAGAATGCTATCCAGACTCTATTTTTTTGGACATGGCCTTCAGGCAGGCCAATGATTTTAAAATTGTGTCTTCTGAATAGATTTTCCAGGTCAAGTGTTTTTTTTTTTTTGTTTGTTTGTTTTTTTTCCAACGAGCTAGTTCACATTTTTTTCCCCATTTTTTCATTCTTTTAAAATTTTTTGATTGATTCTTGCTGTCTCACAAAGTCTTTAGCTTCCATTTGCCCTGTTCTGGTTTTTAATGTGCAATTTTCTTCCATTAGTTTTTGTTTATCTTTTTTCCATTTTGTTAATTCTACTGTTTAAAGGGTTGTTTTCTTCAGGCATTTGTTTTTCTTGCCTTTTCCAAGACTCAATCATGTATGCTCCTCATTTTGTTTTTCATTTTTCTTCTCCTTTCTTATCTGCATTTTAAAGTCTTTTATAAGCACTTTTTGAAAAGCCTCTTTGGGCTTGAGACCAATTTATATCACTCTTTGAGATGTCTGAGTTTGTGTTTTGGTTTGCCCTGTCACCATAGTAGCTTTCTATGGTCAGAATTCTTTTCTGTTTGGTACTCATTTTCTTTTGATAACTCCTCTGTTTTTTTTTTTTTTTTTTTTTTTTTTGGTTCTTTTAACATTTATGGTTGACCTTTGCTCCTGGGGTACAGGGGGCAATATCCCATGCTTCCTATGCAACTCTGAATCTTGACTTTGAGCGAAGGGACCCCTTGAGTTTGCAGGGTGGGGGGGATAGTTTTGCCTGCTTTTTTTCAGAAAACAGACTGGTTTTTAAGAGTTTGTCTTCTGAGCTGTGTCTGGAAGCTGCCCCACTGATTTTCTCCTCTACTGCTGTGATTAAGATCCTCTCACTGGTTTACCACAATCTCCAGCTGGGATGAACACCCTTTTTACCCCAGTGAGACTGATCTTTTTTGAACTTTTTTCAGTCTATCTTGAGCTGAAGAGTGGTTTCATTCCATCAGACTCTTGTTTCCTGTGGATTTTGAGAGAACCTGGGAGTGCTGGAGGAGCTTTCTAACTTTACTCCTATTAGTTTCCTTTAAAAGACAACAAAGATATCATCAGGACCTGATTGGTTCAGAGTCCAAGGCTTACCTCTGCATCCCTTGATATAATTTCCCATGAAGTTAGAAAGTTTGTGGATGTGCCAAGACTGTGAAAATCACACACTGCTTTTTTGACCAGATGCTTTCCCATCTTCTTTTATTTCTATTACTAGAGGAGAATTTTATTTCACTGCCCTCTGGACATGATAGTATTTGGTGTTACTCACATAGGATGGTTTGGGTAACTCCAAGAATTTCATTTACCCCTATCCTACCAAAAAATTGAATCTGCTGAAAAAAGCTGCAAAAATATGAACTCCTAAGAGCCCATAATAGCCTTTCTTCCCATATTCTGCTGTATTAAGCTTCAAATGAAAGATGTCAATGGGACAGAGGATTTAGAGGATTCTAGGCTTTAAAAGGGTTAAAGGGCTCTTATTGCTTTCTTGCTGAATTTCAGTGTTCAATTTTACTTGCAAAATAGTGCTCAACTTTGTCAAGACCAGAGATTTGTCCATACTAAGCATAGCTGAATCATTAGCTGCCTGAGCTGGTGAGTTCAACCTCCCAAGAATCATATATTTGACAAACTAATCTCAATCTTGGAAAAGAAGTGCTCTCTAATTCAGCAGTTTCTTGATTCCAGTCTGTGGGAATTCTTAAATATACAGCTGTTTTTCATATAGTTCTAGCATATTCTCTCGGGCCCTTCATTTTTCCTTTCTCAGCACAGAGTTGCTTGGGTCTCCAGCTTCTTTCACTTTTGGAAAGTTCATGTGCTCTGGACAATAGCTAAAGTTCTCTTCATTGGGCATATAAGCTACTTTATGGGATAGCTTAGGACATGGCTTCTTAAACCTTTTTTCAGTTGCAATCCATTTTTTCCTGAAAAAATCTTGTGTGATTCTGTATATAGTATATAAAATAGACATATAAATAATTTACTGATAGTAAATCCTAAAGAAAGTCATTTTAAAACAATTTTTGTATATTTATAAATTTTACCATTTATTAAATATGAAAGCAAATTTGCCTACTAATGAGATGTATATGCTTTTTTATTTTTACGTAAAGATTTAAATTTTGACAGAATATTGGATACCTTTTACTGTTGCCAAATTTTTCATGACCTCCACATTCAGTTACATGACTCCATATGAGGTTGTGACTCTCAGTTTAATAAGCTTTGGTTTAGAAAACCCCTTAAGTGAAATGGCATGAGGATCAAGAGATGATATTCAGAGAAATTTGTTTTGTTTTCTACTAGCAGGAGAAAGGTGACATTTTCACACTATCTCAAGCAAATATGTGTTCACTATAGTGAATGTCTATTTTGTTAGAATAGATGGAATATTCTTCATGTTTGCTTGTGCCTTGTTGCTCAATCTATGTTTTTATACTGATTGTCCCCATACCATTCTCTATTCTCTAAAATTTCTAGTATCCTTTATAAGTCACTTTCAAGAGCTACTTTCCATATAATGTCTTCCTATCCCATCAAAAATCACTTTGTTTATACTCTATTAAAATTATGTCATTACATTATACTGTGTATAAGCCAATATAGAGTATCATTATATCAAACTAGGGTGATCACATCATTATATCATGCTAGATATATGTGAACTTAGAGAACCATTATTTCATCAATTCCATTGAGTTAATACCTTATTTCAAGTATACTTCTCCAAAGTTCTGGCCCTCTAAAGGAATTGATTTTGAATCATTTCCATGATTTTATTATTCATAATTCACATAATTTCTTTCTACACTCCTTTCTACTAATTAGTAGATAAACATATCTATATCTATATACATATATCTATATCTATCTATCTATCTATAATACAGAAAGTTCATAAAGCTTAAGACATTGAACACTAGAACTTTAAAGATATGACACTTAATCTTCAAATAATATCTGACATTTTCTTTCTTAAAAGTTAAAACACTTGAAGTTCCATTGCTTATAAATGCAGATATCAATAGGGGCAATTTATTAGTAAGATATTTACATATTTCTCCAATCATTCTCCACAAAGCAGAGGTTAATTTGAATTTCAAACTAAAAACTATTTGGAAAGTGAGAGTGAGTATAAATAATTTTACTTTCTATTCTATTTTCTGGGGGAACAAAGTTATTTTTATTTTATTACTGATTTACCATTTTCATGTAATTCAAATGTTAAAAATATTTTAAAAATTTTAAATATTTTAAATTATTTTCCTGTCTTCTGCCTCAGCCATCTATTTGAGAAAGCTAGCAATTACTTTTAAATTACATATGTGAAATAATGTAAAATATATTTCCATAGTAGCCATTTTACAAAAAGAAACACAACAAAATAAAACAATGTAAATAAAAGAAGTTTTTAAAAGTCTGCTTCAAGCTGCATTCAGAGGTCATTCATTCTTGCATTTTTCATCATGAGTCTTTTGGAATTGTCTTGCTTGGATCATTATATAGATCAGAATAATTAATGTGCTGATTATCTTTACATTATTGCTATAAGACTCAATGGTTTCACAGTTCTGATCATTTCATGAGTTCATATCAGGCTTTCAAGATTTTCCTGAAACCATCCTGCCAATCATTTCTTATAGCAAAATAATATTTCATCACACCAATCTACCACAATTTGTTTAGCCACTCCCCAATTGATGGGTATTCCCTCAAGTCTCTATTCTTGGCCATTACAGAAAGAATTCTTATAAATATATTTGTAAATATAGGTCATTTTTTCTCTTATTTGATCACTTTGGATACAGACAAAGTAGTGGTATTTTTGAGCTAAAGGGTATACAAAGTTTTATAGCCTTTTGTCTATAGTTCTAAATTGTTTTCCAGAATTGTTAAAGTAATTTACAACTCCACATAGAATATTAGTATCGTAATTTATAATTTTCCTTATCTATCAAATTAACCAATCTGAAAGGAATGGGATTGTATCTCAGAGTTGCATTTCTTTAATCAACAGTGATTTAGAACATTCTTTTTCTTCTGAAAAATTACTTTTCATATCCTTTGACAATTTATGAACTGTAACGTGCTCTCCTGGCAGTTACAATTACTAGTCTGTCCTAGACCCACCAGAGTACCTTTGACCACTGTCCTCTGCAGTGTGAACTCTACCCGGCTCGCCTCCTCTGAGGCCTTCTAAGGTCTCTGGCCACAATCTCTTGAATCTATAGCTTAATAACCGGTAGCGCACTCAAGAACAACCACGTGTAATCTTAAAAGCCTTTATTATACCTACTCACATAATGCCCTGACTGATGCCCTGACTTGTTGGTTCCCGAGTGAACACCTGGTCAGAAGACCCATGTGTTCACTACCAAAACCCTTACCTCTTTTGGCTACCCATCTTGGCTTGGCCACCCAGGCTGGGGAGCCAGGGTGAACAGCACGAGGTTAAAGAGGGCGTTTGCTGCCTGCAGTGGGCTTACATAGGGCCTGTGAGGTCACACACACAGCCAATCAGCGAGAGAGTCACCCATTACAAAACTATCTCAATATGGCCAGGATCCCGCCCAAGGGCAGTCCTAATATCCACAGAAATTACTTCTGGGCCTCAATCTCCAGATGCGCTGTGGCACCGCCCATTTAAAGGGCCCTTACAATTCCCTTCTCTTGTTTTGCGGGAACCGCACATCTCACCAAGCTAAACTTTTAGCACCAGCTATAGTTCACTTGATCCATGAGATGACAGAGTGTTATGCCCAAGGAAGAACAAAGCAGCAGATCAGTAAACAGAAGTATGACAATAAGAACCAGGCTCAACAGTGGCCCAAGTGTTCAACCCATTCATCAAAGTCATACTCGAGATAATAAGCCAAAGAGGTTGGATGCCAGTGAGGTAGGATGTCAACACTGAGGTGGGAAGTCAACAAGGTAAAACATCACAATTCTAGTTAACAAATATTAGTAGGTAGGTTGTCACAATTCTAGTTACATTTATCACAGTTCTAGACCAATTCTAGTTTCTTACAATTTTCTGTTGCACTTGTCACAATCCTAGAACAATTCTAGCTTATCACAATTCTCAATTGCACTTTTCACAATTCTAGAACAATTCTAGCTTATCACAATTCTCTATTGCACTTTTCACAATCCTAGAGCAATTCTACTTTCACAGGTGCACATAAGCAGTCATGTCCAGTAACATTGTCTCAATAACAATGGCAGGTGGGTGTGTTGGTTTTTCACCCACTAATTTAAAAGCATAGTCCTTCAATAGAAAGCATAGGGCAAAGCCTCTCCCCAGGTCACCATATGGCAAGTAGCCCAGGGAGAAGCAAGCAGGCCCATTGTCCATTTACAGTCTTTATATTGCGTATCACCCAAAACAGTCCATTTCAGCTGCAACACTGGAACTGTGTCTGGTGTCTCTGGTCACGGTCAGGAGGGGCATCGCTGCCATCAGCGTCTGAAGGGCTGCTGACATCTGGCTGGTCTCTCTGGACTGTTGTCTGGTCCTTCTCTTGGATCCCCAGGTTACAAATGTCTCTGGTGGGGATGAACTCTACTGCTGGATCTGCACCTAGGAAGGAATGTCCCCGGGGCCCAACTTGGGCCTTTCCAAATGCCATCCAGGCCTTTCCACATCACAGTGGAAACAAAGTTGTTGTCAAAAAGATTAACAAGTCAGACAAAAGTCAGTCTGTCACTTAGCTGCACTTTCTGTGTATGCCCGAAGTGCATTGCTAAGGTAAAAGGCAAAGAATTTAAAAATGTAAAACCAAAATAGATTAAAAATATAAAACCAAAATAACTTTAAAATGTAAAATCAAAATACTTTGAAGATGTAAAATCAAAAATGTTTAAAAATGTAAAATCAAAATTTAAAAATTGTAAGCAATCACATATCCCAAAATTCCCTTCTCTTGTTTAGAAGAGAAGATCTTGGGGATAGTCTGTGCAGTAATGACTTTACTAGAACACTCGGCTATATCCCTGAATTCTTTTGCCTAAAAATCAAAGTTTGAGTTTCTGATACCGAATTGTACTCTAGGAGTGTGAATCAATAAATCTGATATTTTCCTCCTGGGTCAAAGATCACACACTGTCTATTTATTCTAGTGATTAAAATAGCAATTTTCCAACCCATTCTAAACATAAACACTGTTTTATAAGTACCCGTAGGGGGTTGGGAAATCAAGCTCACCTGTGGAAGTGGAAAATCCACGAGGTAATAAAAGAGGAGTTCCAACTCTCCAAAGACGATCTTAGCAGTTTTACAAGTATAAAATTCCACTCTCTCTAACTGCAAGATCTTATCCCTGTAAGGTTTCTTAGAAATTAACTGAACTGTATTTTTAAAACTTTTCTGATTATACTCAATACCCCACAATTCCTTTTTGCCTTGGGGCATAAAGCCTACTCCTGTCCTTTGAAATGAAGACACAGGAGTTTTAAATGGATTAATGGGCAGTGCTGATGATATTATCGCCCTTCCTTTTCCTCCTCCCCCTTCTCCCTTGGCCCAAGAAGGTGAGGCAGAGGGAAGAAGAATTGGAAAATTCCCCAAAGGCTGATTTAAAATCAAACCTGAGCTTTGCACATAAAAAGAACTAAACTTCTTCTCAATGAAAGAGTAATCAATAAATTCCTTAAAACAACAATGCACAAGGTAAACCAACAAAACGCTAAGAAGAATTTCTACAACTGAAGTCCATGTGATTCGTTTATTTCCTTCTTTAGTTTCTGCCACTGGTTTGAACTCTTCCTGTTCTATCTGTAGTAACCTAGCTTTTTCTTCTTTCTCTATCTCCATCTGTAGTTTAACCTGCAATTCCAGCAACTCTTGCTGTGGCATTTTATACTCTCTACTGTCATACAATCGCATTAGCTCTAGGTTGCTCCCTCTCCTAGCTCTATTTACTGGGTGTGGGGATAGCCTTTGTGGAGCTTGATTACAAGCTTCCTGCTGTTCTTCAGTGGTGATCTTTGTTAAAAGATCTTCCATCTGGCTCTTTAACCTCTTGATATAAGCATTATGTTCAGCTGTGTCCTTGAGTCTGATCCCAGAGTTACCTGGGTCCATATTGCTTCTCTGTCTTCCCTCCTAAGTGGCGTTTCTACCGGATCTTTCAGAATCTTAATTCTGAATATTAAATATTTTCAAAACCTGATAATTCCTGATGCGTCCACCACATTGGGCGCCATTTGTAACGTGCTCTCCTGGCAGTTACAATTACTAGTCTGTCCTAGACCCACCAGAGTACCTTTGACCACTGTCCTCTGCAGTGTGAACTCTACCCGGCTCGCCTCCTCTGAGGCCTTCTAAGGTCTCTGGCCACAATCTCTTGAATCTATAGCTTAATAACCGGTAGCGCACTCAAGAACAACCACGTGTAATCTTAAAAGCCTTTATTATACCTACTCACATAATGCCCTGACTGATGCCCTGACTTGTTGGTTCCCGAGTGAACACCTGGTCAGAAGACCCATGTGTTCACTACCAAAACCCTTACTTCTTTTGGCTACCCATCTTGGCTTGGCCACCCAGGCTGGGGAGCCAGGGTGAACAGCACGAGGTTAAAGAGGGCGGTTGCTGCCTGCAGTGGGCTTACATAGGGCCTGTGAGGTCACACACACAGCCAATCAGCGAGAGAGTCACCCATTACGAAACTATCTCAATATGGCCAGGATCCCGCCCAAGGGCAGTCCTAATATCCACAGAAATTACTTCTGGGCCTCAATCTCCCGATGCACTGTGGCACCCATTTAAAGGGCCCTTACAATGAACTATGGGATGGCTCAATATGCTTATAATTTTGACTCATCAGTTTCCTGCTTTTCTTCTTATCTTAGTTGCATTGGTTTTATTTGTGTACAACTTTTAAAAAATAACATAATAAAGTTATCCAAAACTCCCTTTCTCTTATTTGGTCATAAATTGTTTCCTTATCCACAGATCCAGCAGGTAAAGTATTTCATGTTCTTCTATTTTGCTTATGATATCATTATATCTAAAACATAGAATTATTTTGACCTTAGTGAGAGATTTCTGATGGTTTGAGAAAAATTCTATTTATTATGTTAAGGAAAGATTTTTTTATTCTATCCTCTCTAGTACTGTTAATAGAAATGGATGTAGTATTTTGTCAAAATATTTTTTCTGACTACATTGAGATAATTGTATTCTTTCTATTGGGTTTGTCCTTGACATGGTCAATTATGTTGATAGTTTTCCTAATATTAAATCAGGCCTGTATTCCTTGTATAAATCCCATGAGCTTATAATATGATTTTTTGTGATATGTTACTGTAATCACTTTGCCAGAATTTTATTTAAAAATTTGTATCAATATTAATTGCAGAAATTGGTTTACCAGCACCATGTTTGCATAGTAGAAGGAATTTGATAGAACCTGTTTTTCTGCCTATTTTTCAAGATAGTGTCTTTAGTATTAGAATTAATTGTTCTTTAAATTTTTGGTTAAATTAACTTGTCAACCTGTCGGAATTGGGTTTTCTTTTTAGGAGTTCACTATTGGCTTGCTAAATTTCTTTTTCTTTTCTTTCTTTTTTTTTAATTAAATATTTTTTATTTTCAAAACATATGAATAGATAATTTTTAACGTTGACCCTTGCAAAACCTTGTGTTCCAAGTTTTTTTTTTCCCCTTCCCTTTCCCCTCCTGACTCCTCTAGATGGCAAGAAATCTAGTATATGTTAAACATGTGCAATTCTTCTATACATATTTCTACAATTATCATGTTGAAGAAGAAAAATCAGATCAAAAAGAAAAAAATGAATAGGAAAGAAAACAAACTGCAAGCAAACAACAACAAAAAAGTGAAAATACTATGTTGTAGGTATGTAAGTACCCAGAGTGCTATCTTTGTGTACAGATAGCTCCCCTCATCATAAGACCAGAGGAACTGTCCTGAATCACCTTACTATTGAAAAAAGCCATGTCTCTCAGAACTGATCATTATATAATCTTGCAAATGCAGTGTGCAATGTTCTCCTGGTTTTTTACTTCACTTAACATCAGTTTATATGAGTCTCTCCAGGCCTCTCTGAAATCATGCTGCTGATAATTTCTTATACAACAATAATATTTCATAACATTCATAACTTATTCAGCCATTTTCCAAATAATGGGCATCTATTCAGTTTCTAATTTCTGTCACTACAAAAAAGACTGCTATAAACATTTTGCACATGTAGGTCCTTTTCTCTTTTTCATGATCTCTGTGGGATACAGACCCAGTAGAGACACTGCTGGATCAAAGGGTATACACAGTTTGATAGCTCTTTGGATATCGTTCCAAATTGTTGTGTAGAATGGTTGATTAGGTCAGAACTCTAACAACAAAATGTTAGTGTCCCAGTTTTCCCATTCCCTTCCAACATTCATTATTATCTTTTCCTGTCATTTTAGCCAATCTGAAAGAGGTGTAGTGGTACTTCAGTGTTGTGTTAATTTGCATTTTTCTGATCAATAGTGATTTAGAGCACCTTTTCATATAACTAGAAATGATTTCAGTTTCTTCATCTGAAAATTATTCATATCCTTTGACCATTTCTCACTTGGAGAATGACTTTAATTCTTATAAATTTGAGTCAATTCTCCATATATTTTAGAAATGAGGTCTTTATTAGAACCCTTAATTGTAATATTTTCCCCCAGTTACTGTTTTCCTTCTAGTTTTGCCTGAATTTGTTTTATTTGTACAAACCTTTTTAACTTAATATAATAAAAATAATCTTTTTTGCATTCCATAATGTAGTCTGGTTCTTCTTTGGTCACAAATTTCTTCATTTTCCACAGATTGGAGAGGTAGATTGTCCTTTGTTCTTCTAATTTTCTTACAATACCACTCTTTATGTCTAAACCATGAACCCATTTCAACATAATTTTGGTATAGGGTATTAGATGTGGGTCAATGCTTAGTTTCTGCTATATCAATTTCCAATTTTCCCAGCAATTTTTCTCAAATAGTGAGTTCTTATCCCAGAAGCTGGGGTCTTTGGATTTACCAAACCCTAGAGTACTATAATCATTGACGATTATGTCTTGTAAACCTAACCTATTCCCTGAGCAATTACTCTATTTCTTAGCCAGTCCCAAATGGTTTTGATGATTTTATAATATAGTGTTAGATCTGGTACAGCTAGACCACCTTCATTTGCAACTCTTGTTAATTCCCTTGAAATTCTTGGCCTTTTGTTCTTCCAGATTAACTTTGTTATTATGTTTTCTAGCTCTGTAATTTTTCTTGGGAGGTTTGATTGGCACCACATTGAATAAGTAGATTAATTTAGGTAGTATCATCATTTTCATTTTATTAACTCAGCCTACCCATGACCATTAGATATTTCCCCAATTGATCAGATCTGACTTTATTTATGTGGAAAGTGTTTTGTAATTGTGTTTATATAGTTCCTGACTTTGCCTTGGCAGGTAGACTCTCAAATATTTTATATTATCTACAGTTATTTTAAATGGAATTTCTCTTTTTTTCTCTTGCTGCTGCATTTTTTTGGTAACATATAAAAATGCTGATGATTTATGTTGATGTATTTATTGTGTCCTGAAACTTTCCTAAATCTGTGAATTGTTTCTAGTAGTTTTTTAGTTGCCTCTCTAGGATCTCTAAGTAGATCATCATATCATATATGAAGAATAATAACATATTTTCCTCATTGCCTACTATAATTTCTTTAATTTCTTTTTCTTTTCTTATTGTGAAAGCTAACATTTATAATATAATATTGAATAGTAATGGTGATAATGGGCAATCTTGTTTCACTCCAAATCTTATTGAGAATGATTCTAGTTTATCCCCATTACATATGATGCTTGCTGATGGTTTTAACTATATGCTACTGATCAGGGTAAGGGAAACTCTATTTATTCCTATATTCTATCATATAGAATAGTATTCCTTTCCCCCTGTAATTTGAAATAATTTGCATAATATTAGAAATAATAGTTCTTTAAATGTTTGTTCAAGTTCACATGTAAATCTATAGAGGGCTGGACTGTTCCTGACTCTGGCTGATCCTGAGGCCCTCCAGAGAGCTAGCCTAGACATAACTATTTCTGCATTTGATTTTGAGGTTTTTGTGCCCTAATATATGTTCAATTTTTGTGTAGTTTCCAGGTTCTGCTGAGAAAAATATATATTCCTTTATTTCTCCATTCAATTTTCTTCAAATATATATCATACCTATTTTTTTTTTATGAGACAGTTATGATTAAGTGAGTTGCCCAGGATCACATAGCTAGGAAATATTAAGTATCTGAGGCTGGATTTGAACTTCAGGACTGGTGCCATCTAGCTGCCCCTCATATCTAATTTAAAAAAATAATTTACCTCATCTTCTTTCTTATTTATTTTGTAGCTTAATTTGTCTAGTTCTGACAGAGCAAATTTGAGATCCTCCATTAGATTCCCCCCCCAATCTCTTCTCTAGTAATATAGATGCTATACCTTTTGGTACATTTATGTTTAGTGTTAATATTACTTTGTTATTTGTGGTACCTTTTAGCAAAGTGTAACTTCCTTTCTTACCTTTTAAAATTATATTTATTTTTGCTTTTCTTTGATCTATTATGATTGCTGCTCCTGCTTCTTCTTCTTCTTTTTTTTTTTTTTTAATTCAGCTGAAGCATAATAGACTCTGCTGCAGTCTTTTACCTTTATTTTGTATGTATCATCCTGCTTTAAATATTTCTTGTAAACAACATTTTGTAGGATATAGGATTCTGGCTTTTAATCCAATCTGCTATCTGCTTCCATTTTATGGGAGAATTCATCTCATTCACATTCACAGTTTGAATTACTAACTCTGTAAATCCTGCCATCTTATATTCCCCAAATTATACCTGGATCTTTCCTTCCTTCCTTTCACTGCACCCCAGCATTTTGCTTCTGACTACTATCTCCAAACACAAATAGCCCTCTTTTTTTTTAAGTTCTTTCCCCTTTGTTATCCCTTTTCCCTTCTACTTTGTTCTCCCTTTTATTAGCCTTTTTTTTCCTGTTCCTGTTTCTTATCCTACTTTCCTATAGTTTGAGACAAATTTCTCTGAGTAAGTAAATATATTTGATAGTCTCTCTTTTAGTCAAATCCAATGAGAGTAAGCTTCACATAGTGTTCCTTCCCCCTTCCTTCTTTCCCTCAGTTGTAATAGGCCTTTTTTGCTTTCCATTGATATGTAAATCCATTTTACTTACCTTTTCCTCTTCTTCCAGTATAATTCCCTTTCCATCTCTAATTTCTTTTTTATAGCCTCACAATAAAATCAGATTATACCTTCATACTCTAAATATACCCATTACAGAATTATAGTTCTCAAGAGTTAAATATATCATCTTCCTATATAGGGATATAAACTTTTTAACTTATAAAAGAAACTTACTTTTTTTCTTTTCTTTTTTAAACTTTTTATGCTTCTCTTGTGTTTTGTATTTGAAGATCATATTTTTCTGTTAGTTCTGGTCTTCAGAAATAAAGGAAATTCATCTGTTTTATTGAATGTCCATCTTTTCCCCTGAAGCATAATGCTTAACTTTCCAGGATAGTTGGTGGTTGGCTGAAATGCAAGTTCCTTTGCCTTTTAGGATATCATATTCCAGGCCTTTTAATACTTTAAAGAAAGTGGAAGCTGTGAGGTTCTAAGTTATCTTGATTGTGCCTCCTTGATATTTGAATTGTTTCTTTCTGGATGCTTGCTATATTTTCTCCTTGATATGATAATGCTGAAATTTATCTATGATATTCCTTAGAGTTTTCATTTTGTGGTCTTTTTCAGGAGGTGATTGATGAATTCTTTCAATGGCTATTTTACCCTATGGTTCTAGGACATCAGGTTAGTTTTCTTGATGATTTTCTGAAATCTGTTGTTTAGACTCTTTTTTTCATCATGGCTTTCAGGAAGTCCAATTCTTAGATTGTCTCCCATCATTCTATTTTCCAGATCAATTGTTTGTTCAATGAAGTATTTTACATTTTCTCCTTTTTTTTTCA
The DNA here is from genome assembly GCF_048593235.1 of Sminthopsis crassicaudata. NCBI lineage: Eukaryota > Metazoa > Chordata > Mammalia > Dasyuromorphia > Dasyuridae > Sminthopsis > Sminthopsis crassicaudata. Next base: position 391,086,506 of record NC_133620.1, on the reverse strand, counting down.
TTTTTTGGGGGTTTTGTTTGACTGATTCTTGATGTCTCACCAAGTCATACATTTCTATTTGTTCATTTAGAATTTTTAGTAAGTTATTTCCTTCAGTTAGCTTTCTTATCCCTTTTTGCATTTGGCCAATTGAAATTTTAAACGAGTTGCTTTGTTCCTTGATTTTTTTTTTTTTAGTTCAGTAATTATATTTTATAAGTGAATTGGTTTCTTTTTCCATTTCATCAAATCTATTTTGTAAGGAGTTGTATGCTTTTTCCAATTTCCATTTCACTAAATCTATTTTCTTAGGAATGTTCTTCAGATAATTTTTGTTTCTTTTTCCAAACTCTCCTGTAATGTTCTTATTTTCTTCCCCCATTTTTCTTCCAACTCACTTTTCAGATCATTTTTGAATACTTCAAAGAGAACTTTGTGAGATGGACACCTACTCATATCACTTTTTGGGGCTTCATCTGCAGATGATTTGCTTTTACTTCTCAGGGTTTGAAGTCAGTTCTTTGTCTCTAAAAGGTGTAAATGTTCAGAGTTCTTGATTTTTTGATAATTTTTAAAGGTTGTGGTCTACACTTAGGATAATGAATATATTGTCTCAAGCTTCCTCTATAGGCAATAGTGGCTTCACACTATCCTGAGGTTGGTGCTGCTGACTTCCTTCCCATGCTAGATGGGCGTGGTGAAGTCTCATTTTATTCTGGGTTCAGTGGCTCACTATCTGCTTTTTGTAGTTGCATTGGATGTCTTACAGCTACTCTGCTTATCCATTGGCTTCTGAACCAAGACAGAATAACCTTTGCTGCTGTACTTTGGCTACAAATCTCTTTGGAGAATCCCCTGGCATGTGGACACCACACTGCCCTGGGTCTCTTCAACTGTGCTCAGTCGACACCTTTCCCATTCCTTTGCCCAATGGAAACAGACTTTTTTTAAAGTTCCTTCAAAATATCTTCTACTGGAAATTTACCAAATATTTGTATGTTCTGTCACTCCAAAATGAGTTCTGAGGCTTGATTTGGTATTGATCTGATGCAAACCAGGAAGAGCTCAGACTAAGATCTGTCAACTCTCTGCCATCTTGGCTTTGCCCCTAAATTTATTATTCTAAGATAAGATTACCTAAATATATTATTTACTCTTCTATTAACACAGAAAATCTATCTTTTTCTGTAAATATTCATACATTTTATTTAGATTGTTAGATTTATTGGCATATAATTAGGCAAATAAAGTTTAATAATTGTTTGAATTTCATCTTCATTTGTGATATATTTACCTTTTCTTATTTGATTTTAGTAATTTGCTTTTTTTTCTTTCTTTTTTTGGATAAAATTTACCAATGATTTATTTAGTTTATTGCTCTTTCCCCCATAAAACTAACTCCTACTTTTATTTATTAGTTCAATTGTTTTATCATTTTTAATTTCATTAATCAGTGTTTTGATTTTCAGGATTTCCCATTTGGTGTTTACTAGAGATTTTTTTTCCTAGGATTTTTATTGTTGTTGCTCATGCTAAATTCATTTATTTACTCATCACTATTTTATTAATGTGTTTAGAGATATATATTTCCCCTCCCATAAAATGTGGCATCTTGAAAGATGATTTATTTGAATCCCTATTATATTCCAATCAGTATTACTTTGATAGAATTATATCAAAATTCTGCATATAAGTCCCAAGAAATATAAGCTACATATTTATAGTTCACTTGCTTAAATATGTTAACTAAAGGCTTTCTACTTCATTTTTCCTTGTCATCATAGCTAAGCACAGTGTAGCAGAAGTGACAACTACATGGAAAGTCCCCCAAAATATTTGTGTGCCTCTAGACAAATCCCTTGTTCAACAGGAAGAGATGATCATCTTATGACCATGTAGGTCACTGACTATAAGAGATTGAACCATTTCTTCTTTTTTAACCTAAGGCAAAGTCTGCCAATATTGTGTGGAGATATTCCTTACTTCACCCAACTAGTGACCCTGATGATATATTATTTTGCTTATTTTAGCTTATTGTCACATGTTAATCAATGGAATTATTCTGTATTTGGTATAGCTGTTTTGGAGTGACTGGACTTCTAACCATATAAAAATAAGGACTTTCTGAGATCCATTTCATTAGATGGGACCATTGACTCTTTAATAAAGTGCCATTGGCTTTCTGCTCTGTCTCAGTCTTATTCTTGTAGATTGGATAAATTTAATCCCCACAATGTTGTTGTCTTTCTATTTAATTAAACTATTTTTTTATTTATAATTTGTTCTTTGACCCAATCATTTTTTTTTTATTTCAGGGCCAGTGCTCTATTTACTTTGCCATCTGGCTGCCCCTGACTCAAACATTCTTTAGGATTACATATTTTAGTTAGCAAATAAATATCAATTTATATTTCCCTAGCTCTAATGTAATTTTATTGTACTGTTTATAGGGTTCATTTAATATTTCTGCTTTTCTGCATTTAATAATAAGGTCTTTACGTCCTAATACATGTTTATTTTTTCTGCAGGTGCCATGGATAGCAGAAAAAAGTTATATTCCTTTGTATTTCTATTCAGTTTTCTTCAGAAGTTTATCATATCTAACTTTTCTAAGGTTCTCTTCTCCTTAACTTTTTTATATTTAGATTTACCCATCTCTGAGATGGAAAAGTTGAGATCTCCCATATTTTTACTGTTTCCTCCTGTAATTAATTTACTTTTTTCTTTATGAATTTGTATACTTTACTATTTGGCACCTGCATATTCAGTATTTATGTTACATCCCTAATACAGTTCCTTTTAGGAAGATAAAATTTTTCTGTTTATATATTTTAATTAGGACTGATTTTTCTTTCCTTTGAAATCATGTATAATCTTCTAATATAAAAAAGTAAACAGTTTAACCTTGCTGTGTCCCTTATGATCTCTCTTTTTTGTGTCTTTTTTATGTTTCTTTTGTGTATTGAATTTGAAATTCACAATGTATATTCAACTCTAATTTTTTTTCTTTATTAAGAATACTTTAAAGTCTCTATTTCATTAAATATATTTTCTTCCTCAAATGAGCTTATTCAGTTTTGCTAGGTAGGTTATTCCTTGTTGATTGTCCACTTTCTCACACTATTTTTGATTTGGAACTTTATGTCAATTTTGGATTTTGTTTCCCATATTGCAGGGGGTGATTAGAAGGAGATTGTATCTGTTAGGGTCTTTTTTACAAGGGTCAAGCCCAGTGCAAACAGGAAGTAAGAAGCCAGAAATGCTTGAGGTTTCCAGAGGATTTCTATGACCAGGAGATCATCTAGTGGGTGGGACTTTGCTCATATCGAGATAGCCTCATTAATGGAAGTGTCTCCTTCTCTGATTGACTTTATGTGTGAGACCTCACAAACCCTTCTTAAGCCTGGTTTAGCAAGAGGTCAGCCTCTTTGTCCCAGGGAAGCTGAGAGGATGGATAGCTGAGAGGTGAGGCTCCAGGTAGTGAGCACATGTGTCTCTTGCAGACCTGGTGTCCATGTGGGAGTTAATAGGTCAGGGCAATATGTGAGCAAGTATAATAAAGGACTTTAAGTTTGCGCATGGATGTCTTGAATGTACTATCGGTTATTAAACTATGGTTTGAGAAAACATAGCCAGAGACCTCTGAAGACCTCAGAAGAGGTAAGCCAGGTTACAGTTGGTTGACACTGCAAAAGGTCAATGAACAGAGATTCTCTGAATCCCTGAAATAGGAGAAACTGGCAATGTAAAGAGCTGCAGAGTAGTACTAGGGCATTTGCAAATGAAGTGACTAATCAGGGTTAAGTATTTTGCCCTTTACAATATCAAGTTTAAGACTCTGGTAATTTGGAAGTTTTCAGTGCTTCTAAGGTGGTATGGTTTGGGGAGACTTATGGTCATTGTTCTTTTGATCTGAACTCTGATTCTTCCCCAGGAAGAGTATTTGATTCCTTTGGCATGCAATGCATACTGCTCCTCAGGCCTCCCCTTTCTTTGGATTGGAAATAATGCCTTTTCTAAGGGCCAGAGATCCCTCAGGGCATGAAGTTATATTTTCCCTCAGGACTTCCATTTCTTGAACAAAGATGCTTCTTTCTGTCCTTAAACGATATCCTAAAATTTGGTATAGACAAAATAATTGCCAAACAGTTGTCCCACAAGGCTTCCACTCTCCCTTGATAGAACATGTTTCTTCTCTACTCTTCAACTATGACCCAGAAATGATAGTAGTGATGGAGACACCAAACAATGACTGTTTTTGTGTCTAGTATTAGCATTGGGATATACTATATTTTTTCTGACCAATTGCCAAATCCCCTTACCATTTCTCTTTTGGGGTCTTCCAAAGTTGCTACTGTTCTGTTGACAACAGTCTGGTTTTACATGCAGGTGTGATAGATGCAGATTCTTTTTTCAACCTAAGCTGAAAGAATGTCTAACTCTAATGTTTTGTTGACTCTTCTATTCCAAAATTCAATTTGAAGCTTTATTTTAAAGTTTTTTGGAAGGAACATTAGGAGAGATTTGGTGAATACTTCCCTACTCTGCCATCTTGGCTCTGCCCTTAGAAGTCATTTCCAAGAAAATTCTTTATTGGTTTTAGAGAGGGAAATGACAGAAAACCACATAATAAGCTCATCTTCTATACTCACTTTCAAAAAAACCTCCACAATTAATAAATCTTTCAGAAAATAAAAATCTCTTGAAAGAAATATAGTCCTGGAGGAGGAATAAAGTGGTTGAATTTGGAAATTTATTTATAGTAATTTATACTCTATAGAACCCACGTACACACATGCAAGCACACACACACACACACACACACACACACACACACACACACACACATACACTAATAACAGGATTTACTCTGGAACTACTGAAAATTATGTTGGGGATATGATATATTTCAGGAATGATAAGGGAATAATGCATATTACTAAAACCAAATGCTTGATTAGGTGGGGTATATATATACATATATACATATATATATGTATGTATATGTATATGTATATATATATGTATGTATGTATATGTATATGTATATGTATATGCATATATATATATATATATATATATATATATATATATATATATATATATATATATATGATCACAGAAGGGAAAGATCAATTTGTGGCAGTTAATTTTTAAGAATTAAAATTATGGGGGCAGCTAGGTGGCACAGTGGATAGAGCACCAGTCTTGAATTCAGGAGGACCGGAGTTCAAATCTGATCTCAGACACTTAACACTTCCTAGCTGTGTGACCCTGGGCAACTTAACCCCAGCCTCAGGAAAAAAAAAAAAAAAAAAAAACAATTAAAAATATGTTAGAGAGATTTAAAGTACTTGATCAGTGAAGATGTTGTTTTTGTTTTCTAATATTTGAATATCATTCCTTTGCATAGATGAGTTTTGTTATATGAGCTGAAGTCTAATAACATGTGGTTATAACATCATAAGGTATTCAGAATATTAAAAATATTACAGGATGCCATGGGTCAAAATATTTCCTTTGAAAATGTCTATGTTTTTTCAATATTTGATAGAATATAACCTATATTTTGAGGGATTCCATTATTTTTAAGTCTAGTTAGAAATACATACTTTATAGTTTGTATATATTTGCTTTCTTCTTGTTTCCTCATCCTTCCTCTAACCCACTTGTTCCACCTTCCCCTTGTTAAATTCCCCTTGTTAGTTCCTTGAGAAAAGCCTTTGTCTTTTTCATCTTTACATATCCTCATAACTTAGCACAGTTTTGGCCATATAGTAAGCTTTTAATAAATGTTTATTGACTAATAGATGAATTTGTAAATGATGTTTTAGTCAATATAATCATCCAATTTCCTCCAGTTCTGTTCAGTAGCAAGCATATATGTGAAGGAGGTAGCAAGCATATATAACTCAGGGTAAAATTTGGCAAGATGTAAATACCAATAGCATTCCATAACAGAGGATTATGTCTTTGATATTGAGAAGGGAAGAGATTATACTTAGCAAGCAGTTTTACTAGTTAGATGTTTGTGATGTACTTAGGTTTGGAATAGAATCATGTATTTTTTTTTTTTTTTTTTGTAACAGAAGTTTTAAAATACATGAAATGATATGAATTATTTATATTATATTATTTATATGATTATTTATAAATCCATATATTAAATTTGTATTGGTAACTTTGATGAGAATTAGATAAGGAGTATCTAAATGAAATTAGGTGTAATTGAGGTCTAGTGGCAAGTTCGGGGTACAGGGAGTCAAACAGAGCTCCCCTGCAACCCCTTTGAATTCGGTGCAAAGATACAAAGTTAAATGAGGTCTAGTAGCAGCACAAGAGTCCTCTGTAAAGGAATTTACAGACCCGAAAACCTAGATTGATAAAAGAGGTTTATTGTGGGGTTTGGAAGTAAGGTTGAAAAGCAGAAAGACACCAGGACCAAGGCTGGCACCGGTGGGCAGAAACCCCAACATGGCCAGTGCAAGGATGCCATGTTTGGGACTTCTGCAAAAATGGACTCCAAAGTTCCCTTTTTATAATCTGAAGGGGCTGTGGGTGGAGTCCCAGGTTTGCCTCTGGTTTAGGCTTCAACCAGGGTTAGAATTTGAATAGAATTCAATGGGTTTTTAGATAGGGAACTGAGGGTTGGGAAACCTGAGCAGATCATTAGAATGGGGGCTGGGACAGCCTGGATATCTCCCATTGGAATTCATGGGGGTTGGGAATCAGAAAGGAATCTTAACCCACATCAACTTCATAATACAACACACTTAATATCTAATAAGAGAAGGATAAGAGAGTATTCAAAGGGAATTTGTTCTTTGTTTGAATCTTGTATTATTTCTTGGATGATAGATTTATGTAAATGTTTGATAGATTTGTTACAACTTTAAAAATAGATAATTAAAAGATAAATTAAATCATATAGAATTGCAATTGATTTTAAGTAAAGGCATTTTTCCCCTTTAATAGGTACCTGATATTCCAAAATACTGGTGTTCTTTAAAAATCCTTTGTTCTTTATAGTTCTGTCTAATGTTTACCAAAATAACAAACATCAGACTGAGGCAAATTAAAAAGATTTAAAAGAAACTCAGTAGCTTAAGGCTTTATAACACACCAACAAGTTTATAAATAAATATTTCATATATCCCTCAGCTCAAATCTAATTCCCTTATTTCCCCATTTCTAATAGTACCTTTAAGATAAACAATGACTCTTCTGTGGATATAATATCACAAATTAATTTATCATTTGGCACAGGTTTTACTTTTGTAAATTGAATTAGTTACAGTCTTTTTTTTTTTTTTTTAAAGAAAATGAAGTTGTATTTGCTAAGGCAATAGACACTCAGACCTCCTTCCTTTAAATATTCAGATGTTTTCTTTTATTTTCATTTTAAAATTGTTATAATCAATAAAAATAGATGAATATATTTTAAGCAGTTTCTTTAAACAGATAATTTTATAACTTTACATTTTCTTTCAATTGCCTTTTATATCCAGTCTTGGGAAATATTGCTGGGTAGGTCTCCCTGTTATTGACATATAAGCTACTCTGTCCCTTGCTGCTTTCATAAAGCTTCCAGCATACACAGAGTGCTCATTCCTTTCATTCCTTTCAGATCTCTCAATGTCCTAGCCTAGACCTTTCTCAGCTGTCATTCACACCTGAATTTTTCTTAACAAAGATAATTTGAGGATAAGCCTTGTGTTACTTGCCTTAGCACTAGTTTGTACTATTGCTCTAGATTCAAAAATGATTAATTATGGATCAGAAGTCTACTGATACTTTCTATGTGGTTATATGAAATTAGAGGAAATAGTATAATGGTGTATATAAGATAAACTCAGTAAATGCCATTTAATTTCCACTCTTTGCAAAAATCAAGTAACAGTCTATAAAAATTATGGTAAATTAGAGCCAGTGGATTTTTTTGGCAATTCTATTCTGTGGCAGCCATGTAAAAACAGCTTTTGTGCACCAAGGAAAACTATTTTGGAAATAAACCTGTCAGACGGATTAAAAATATCATAATATAAGAAAAGAGAAAAATAATAGTTTAAACTTTTAGTATTGGCATAGACATACATGCATGTATATTTATATACATAAGTATATGTATATATACATAAATATATGTATGCAAGCACATATGTGTATATATATATATATATATATATATATATAGAGAGAGAGAGAGAGAGAGAGAGAGAGAGAGAGAGAGAGACAAAATGCACATATATAAGCATAAAATGCAGGTCTACACACATATACACAAGCACACACTTTTAAATACTCTAAAACACTACCTAAAAATTAGAGCATATCAAAGTTGAAAGGAAACAGAAGCTTTTTACTCAGATTTCTTTAAGAATTCCCTATTCAATATAGGCACCAGCACATTCCTGTTTTGGATGTTTCTAATTGTTAGACCTCTACATGAAACTTTTTCAAATTTCCTCATCTACTGGTGTTGTAACCCCTCTTATCTTGTCTATACCATTATTTTCTGACCCTAGTAGTTTGTGGGTTCTTTGGGGGGGGGAGGAACTGTTTCATTTTTCTTTTTTTTTTTTATTTTTAATCTCCATCCCTGAATACATATCATGATATTTAAAGGGGATTGTTTATTGTTTGTTAAATAGAAATTTTTTCTCCTTCCCTTACAATAAGCCTACATCTACATCAATTTCTTTTTTTTCTTTTTATTTTTTTTTATTTAGAATTTTTTCCCACAGTATATATGCATGAGTAATTTTTTAAAAATAATATTATCCCTTGTATTCATTTTTCCAAATTATCCCCCCCCTTCCTCCATTCCCTCCCCCCCCATGACAGGCAATCCCATACATTTTACATGTGTTACAATATAACCTAGATACAATATATGTGTGTAAATACCATTTTCTTGTTGCACATTAAGTATTAGATTCCGAAGGTATAAGTAACCTGGGTAGATAGACAGTAGTGCTAATAATTTACATTCACTTCCCAGTGTTCCTTCTCTGGGTGTAGTTATTTCTGTCCATCATTGATCAACTGGAAGTGAGTTGGATCTTCTTTATGTTGAAGATATCACTTCCATCAGAATACCTCTTCATACAGCATTGAAGTGTACAGCGATCTTCTGGTTCTATTCATTTCACTCAGCATCAGTTGGTACATCTACATCAATTTCTGTGCATTGCTCCTAATTGTATTTTTCTGAAAAAATCAGAACAAGTCAAATTCTTCTTCCATATAATGTCCTTCAAATACTTGACAATAGCTATTCTATTCCTACTAGATGATAGCTTCACTATCCAAAACATTTTCAAATTCCTGTAATATCCACATCAAATAAAATGGCTCCAGATATCCTGATTGAAATTCTCTTGATGCCACTTCAGTCTGTCAAAAACCTTTCTAAAATGTAGTACAAAGAAGTGAATATAATATACCATATGTGGTCTGACCAGGGCATGCTCTGATGATTGATTATTGCTTTTCCCTTTCTAGATACTATGCCTCAATGCAGCTTCATTAAAAATTAATCCAGAATTCTCCAAAAGGAGGAAATATTAAAACTAGACCTTAGAATGAGAGTGAACAATGCCTTCATTTTACTCATACAGACATATATGTATATATTTATATATGTGCATTATATATATACACACACATATATATATATATATATATATATATATATATATATATATATATATATATATACACACACACACATCCATCTATACGTCTTTAGACACAAATGGGTGTTTATATAATATGTGCACTTATTTATGCCCCTGCATGTGCATGTATTAAAAAAAAAACATATCTGCATAAATCTTTCAGATTAATTATAAACTTTTCTAGTAGCTTTTAAACAATTCCTTGTTTTTCTTTTCTCCTTAGGGAATGAAACTCAGTTTCTTCTGAAATCTGTTTGATTTATTAGCCATGTATCAAATCCACATTTCTTTTTGGTGTGATAGATCAAATCAAACTGCAAAATGAGATAGGAGCAAAGGACAAATTATCTGACAGAAGCTAAAAGAGAGGTCATATTATAGTCACTTCAAAATAAGAATTATGGGTGGTTGCAGAAAACTTGGAAAATATAAAGCAAAATGTATTAAGCAGGAAGAAATAAAGAAAAGCATGAACTATACAAGATCTTTCCTGCTTTTTCTAAATTGATGAAAAAACTTTAGAAAAGGATCATGTTTCATTTGACATTATTCTTTATTCATTCATCATTTCTTCTTTTCTTTTTACAGTTTTCTCCCCACTTTTACATTTCTTTCCTCTTGTTGAGCCTTCTATTTACTTTATTCATACCTTGCTTTGCTTGCTATCCTAAGACTTAATTTCTACCTTAGCAGAACTACAATAAAAGTATCTTCCAAACTTTTCTCTCTAAAACACAACACCACTAGCACCTAGAAGAAATAAAAATGCTTATCTCTCAAATACTTTTTGGCCATTATTTAATTCCCATCTCCCCATACTAATTTTAAAATTCCCAACAAAAGTGTGTGGAAGATTTTAAGAAGTATCTATAGACTGTTGATAAAATAAAAAAGGAGAAATATATGCAACTTGGGATATAAATCTGACACTTATTTTATATACCTCAAAAGATCTGTGATTTTATTAGTGAGTATTTTCTGGAATAATGCAGCTCTCCATCCTCATCCTTTTTGACTCTTGTTTTCCCATAAATCCTTCCTAGGGACTCTGTTTAATATGAGAATTCTTCCTAATATATAAGGATACTAGAGCTGCAAGGAATCTTTCTTTTTGTCATTTGATTACCTGAGTAGTCACCCTACCTAAGTACAAATCTTTAATAACACCTTTTATCATCATTTTAAATGCAATTGATCATTAACAATTCATTATTGATAGTATACTATAACCCACTTATACCCACCATACCTTTCTTTTATTACTACCTTTCGGCTGACAGACATCATTTTTCATAAGTTGTGATCTTTTAGGATGCATTTGTATTTCAATGAGAAATCTGGGATCACTGAAAATACTATTGAATCACAGAGGAAATTAAGTACATTTTCTTTGTCTTCCTTAATTTGTGGTCTAATTGTCTTCCTCAAAAGACTATCATAAATGTATTAAAAGATTAACTCAATGGACTGCCATCAAGCCACATTAGTAGTCTAGACAATGAATATTTTAAATTGGTTTGGAGTTTTTTGCATGTTAAGCTTTCAAGTGATCCTGAGTCTCATAGAGGAGGATGATAACAATCACTCTTGTTTTTTGAAATAAATTATATTGAATTTACTGGGGAACATTTGAAAACAAATAAACAAAAACATTGACATAGGCATGTCATACCAATTGAAATGATTTGAAAAATTAGCATATACTGTGATGATTCTAAATGATGCTCCAGGTATTTTAAATTAAGTGGGTTGGTATTTCATTTCCTCAGTCTCCAAGCCTCACTGGTATCAATAGAGGACAACAGTGAATTGACACTTTTTGTTTTCTAACTTCCTAAAAAATAAGGGCAAATCACATTACTTCTTAATCCTCAATTAATGTGTTTATAAATTAGGAGATGAAAATTGGTGACCTAGATGGTCATTTCCAAGCTTTAATTCCATAATTCCATAATTTTATGATTCACTGAAGGAAAGGGAATAGTGAGACCAAAATAAAGATGACAGGAAAGAAAGTATAATTGGGACACAAGCCAGAAGTTCCAAACGTCAGAAAAAGCTAATGTTAGTAATAAACTATAAAGACAGTATAAAGGTTTTCTTTTTTTTTTTTTTTTTTTAAATCTTCATATAAGAGGAAAGATCAAAGAACAGATAAGAACAGCTGCTCAGGGGTGAAAGGCAGTACTTCTCAATGAATTTCCCTGTTTGTTTTTTTTTTTTTTTCCTCCTCACAAATAGAATGGTTTAGACTGGGAAGCACAAAAGCATAAGGATTAACATTGAATTAAAACTCAAGATGATTACATAACATATTAAGAGAGAAACAGTCTTCTGTGAATTTAAATCACCAAATCAGATGTGTCTCAGCCAAGGGTATTTAAAGATCTGAAAATGTTTATTTTTAAGCTACTCTAAATAATTAAAAATATTGAAAATGTGAGAGTTGCCTCAATTTTGGTTATGAGTAAATATTCTAATTTTCAAAAACAAACAAATAAACAAGGGGAGAGGATAGAGTTTTGAAATCATAGACTAATGAATTTGATTTCAGTTTTTCACAAAAATTTTGGAATTTATTATTTTAAAGTAGTGAGTTCTGAGCAATTAGAAATGAAAGTAAGAACACTAAGATTGCCATGGTTTCGTAAAAAAAGCAAGTTATTCCTGGCTAAGTTCATCTTCTTTTTTTTTTTTTTTTTTTTTTTTTGATAGGATTTCTACATAGGTGTAACAAATGAATGTCAGGAACTCTGAATGCTTTCGTCATGTTATACAAAGTGTTTCATGCCATTCATAAAGATATAATTTTAAAAGAAAATTTTGATTTGAAAAGCTTTTTTTTTGGTATGTTTATACTTTGTTTAATGACTAGATAGCAAGTTTAGTATTTAATGGAATAATATCTTCATGGAAAACATGGAGAAGAGTCACTCACATTTTTAGCGTAGGTTCAGCAATTTTGTCAGTGAGTCAGAAGAAAACATATAAATTTCAGCTATTGATATTTGCTTTAACTTTAAATTCAATAATTTATTTTATCCTTACTCTTCATTCCTTTTAGCCTTCCTGTAGCATTTGAACTGTATTATATTCTCATTTTGTTATTCTCCTACTTTTTTGTCCATTCTTTTTCAGCTGTCTGTGGTGAATCAACCTCTTCCTTTGTTCTATTAAATATGGCACCTCCCCAAAACTTTTTCCTAGCTTCTAATTTCTTCTTTCTTTATACTCTATCAGTGATGTCATCAGCTCCACTGATTTAGTTATCGTCTTTGAGCAGTTAGCTCCCACAACAATGTTGGAAGACAATGAAGTTGTTTTGTTTTTCTTTTTCTTGAACAAAATAAAATCCCAAAGCAAAGAGGTTTTGCTGCTGACAGATGAGTATAATAAAGATAAGGATTCAACCAAGAGAAGATAATAATCTCTTTTCATTAACCTATATTTGGTTTCTATAGTATTGATGAAAATAATTTGCAAGATAGACCAGAAAAGAGCTTGCCTTATTCTTGAACTTAATTTAAGGAAAAATGTTGTGCTGTAATTATAACTATCTCCTCAGCTTAAATATCTATCTGGTCTAAGCATATAAAGTTCAAGCAAAAGAGGCACTATTTCTCTCATGAGGAAGGGTAGCTTTAGTTTATATTCCCTAGCTTAGCTCCTTTCAAACCATTGCTTACATTAAAAAAATTACACTAATTAATAGCAAAGTAATCTATCCAGACAAATAGCAGATAGATATCAAAATTATATAAATTAGAATATATCAATGAATACATCAGAGTGAATAAGTTCTTCAACTATTAGGGCAATTCAATCTCAATTCAAACAGGAAAGAAAGAATAATCTTAGCATAAGAGATTCTTTCTATCAGCCTCTAGAATTCAATTCAAGTTCAAAGACTTCATGGGACTGGCTTTCCATTAATGTCTGATATTTCTAAGTTTTTCCTTTTTTTTCTTAGAGTATTCTCTTTATACATATTTCTCCAACAAATATCTGGAACCAACTTAGTAGGACTCCATATATGTATTCAGTCATTCTTAGTATTCTTTCCATCACTTTTTTCCACCAGTTAGAAGTTATACTTCTTTCTACATCTAGAGTAGCACACAAAATACCTCAGGCTTGCATAGTTGCCATGTTACAAAGAATTGAATTTATTAAATGAATCCTTTTTAGAATGAGTAGAAGTTGTAAAAGGGCATATTTCAGCTCAATATTTTTTTTTATTCATTTTTCCAAATTATCCCCTCCTGCCCTCCACTCCCTCCCCCTGATGGCAGGTAATCCCATATATTTTACATGTGTTACAATATAACCTAGATACAATATATGTGTGTAAATACCATTATCTTGTTGCACATTAATTATTAGCTTCCGAAGGTATAAGTAACCTGGGTAGATAGACAGTAGTGCTAACAATTTACATTCGCTTCCCAGTGTTCCTTCTCTGGCTGTAGTTATTTCTGTCCATCATTGATCAATTGGAAGTGAGTTGGATCTTCTTTATGTTGAAGATTTCCACTTCCATCAGAATACATCCTTATACAGTATTGTTGTTGAAGTGTATAGTGATCTTCTGGTTCTGCTCATTTCACTCAGCAACAGTTGATTCAAGTCTCTCCAAGCCTCTCTGTATTCCTCCTGCTGGTCATTTCTTACAGAGCAATAATATTCCATAACCTTCATATACCACAATTTACCCAACCATTCTCCGATTGATGGACATCCATTCAACTTCCAGTTTCTAGCTACAACAAAAAGAGCTGCCACAAACATTTTGGCATATACAGGTCCCTTTCCACTCGTTAGTATTTCTTTGGGATATAATCCCAATAACAGCAATGCTGGGTCAAAGGGTATGCAGAGTTTGACAACCTTTTGGGCATAGTTCCAAATTTCTCTCCAGAATGGCTGGATTCTTTCACAACTCCACCAACAATGTATCAGTGTCCCAGTTTTCCCACATCCCCTCCAACATTCATCATTATTTGTTCCTGTCATTTTAGCCAATCTGACAGGTGTGTAGTGGTATCTCAGAGTTGTCTTAATTTGCATTTCTCTGATCAGTAGTGATTTGGAATACTCTTTCATATGAATGGAAATAGTTTCAATTTCATCATCTGAGAATTGTCTGTTCATATCCCTTGACCATTTATCAATTGGAGAATGGTTTGGTTTCCTATAAATCAGGCTCAGTTCTCTATATACTTTGGAAATGAGACCTTTGTCAGAACCTTTCCTTTTAAAAATATTTTCCCAATTTGTTACTTCCCTTCTAATCTTGTTTGCATTAGTATTGTTTGTACAGAAACTTTTTAGTTTGATGTAATCAAAATCTTCTATTTTGTGATCAATAATGATCTCTAATTCTCCTCTGGTCATAAATTCCTTCCTCCTCCACAGGTCTGAGAGGTAGACTATTCTCTGTTCCTCTAATCTATTTATGATCTCATTCTTTATGCCTAAATCATGGACCCATTTTGATCTTATCTTGGTATATGGTGTTAACTGTGGTTATGGTTGGGTAAATTGTGGTATATGAAGGTTATGGAATATTATTGCTCTGTAAGAAATGACCAGCAGGAGGAATACAGAGAGGCTTGGAGAGACTTGAATCAACTGTTGCTGAGTGAAATGAGCAGAACCAGAAGATCACTATACACTTCAACAACAATAATTCCTGACTATTCTTTGGCAGATGGATTCCCAAATACTTTATACTCTCAACATTTGTTTGGAATGGAATTTCTCTTTGTATCTCTTGCTGTTGCATTTTGTTAGTGATATATAAGAATGCTGAGGATTTATGTGGATTTATTTTGTATCCTGCCACTTTGATAAAATTCTGAATTATTTCTAATAGCTTTTTATCAGAGTCTTTGGGGTTCTCTAGGTATACCATCATGTCATCTGCAAAGAGTGATAGTTTGATTTCCTCATTTCCTACTCTAATTCCTTGAATCTCTTTCTCGGCTCTTATTGCAGAGGCTAGTGTTTCTAGTACTATATTGAATAGTAATGGTGATAGTGGGCAACTTTGTTTCACTCCTGATCTTACTGGGAAAGGTTGCAGTTTATTTCTATTGCATATTATGTTTACTGAAGGTCTTAAATATATGCTCCTGATTATTCTAAGGAATAATCCATTTATTCCTATACTCTCAAGAGTTTTTAGTAGGAATGGATGTTGGATTTTGTCAAATGCTTTTTCTGCATCTATTGAGATGATCATATGGTTTTTATTAATTTGATTATTAATATGGTCAATTATACTAATAGTTTTCCTAATAATAAACCAGACCTGCATTCCTGGTATGAATCCTACTTGTTCATAGTGTATTATCCTGGGGATGATTTTCTGAAGTCTTTTTGCTAATATCTTATTTAAGATTTTAGCATCAATATTAATTAAGGAACTTGGTCTATAATTTTCTTTCTCAGTTTTCAATCGACCTGGTTTAGGTATCAGTACCATGTCTGTGTCATAAAAGGAGTTTGGTAGGACTCCTTCATTCCCTATTTTTTCAAATAGTTTATATAGCATTGGGGCTAATTGTTCTTTAAATGTTTGTTAGAATTCACATGTAAATCCATCTGGTCCAGGGGATTTTTTCCTGGGGAGTTGATTAATAGTTTGTTCTATTTATTTTTCTGAAATGGGACTATTTAAGCAATTTATTTCCTCCTCTGTTAATCTAGGAAGCCTATATTTTTGGAGGAAGTCGTCCATTTCACTTAAGTTATCAAATTTATTGGCATAAAGTGGGCAAAGTAACTCCTTATTATTTCTCTAATTTCCTCTTCATTGGTGGAAAGATCCCCCTTTACATTTGTAAGACTAACAATTTGATTTTCCTCTTTCTTTTTTCTGATCAAATTTACCAAAGGTTTATCTATTTTATTGGCTTTTTCATAAAACCAACTCTTGGTTTTATTTATTAATTCAATAGTTTTTTTTACTTTCAATATTATTGATTTCTCCTTTTAATTTTTGTATTTCAAGTTTACTTTTTGGTTGGGGGTTTTTAATTTGGTCTTTTTCTAGCCTTTTAAGTTGCAAGCCCAATTCATTAATCTTCTCTTTCTCTATTTACTTCAAATAAGCCTCTAAAGATATAAAAATTTCCCCTTATTAGTGCTTTAGCTGCATCCCACAGATTTTGGTATGATGTCTCATCATTATCATTATGTTGGGTGAAATTATTAATTGTTTCTATAATTTGCTCTTTCACCCAGTCATTCTTTAAGATGAGATTATTCAGTTTCCAATTACTTTTTGGTCTATTTATCCCTAACTTTTTACTGAATGTAGCTTTTATTGCATTGTGGTCTGAGAAGAAGGCATTTATTATTTCTGCCTTCCTACATTTAATTTTGAGATCTTTATGTCCTAATATATGGTCAATTTTTGTATAGGATCCATGAACTGCTGAGAAGAAAGTATATTCCTTTCTATCACCATTCAGTTTTCTCCAAAGGTCTATCATACCTAGTTTTTCTAATGTTCTATTTACTTTTTAAATTTCTTTCTTATTTGTTTTGTGGTTTGATTTGTCTAAATCTGAGAGTGCAAGGTTGACATCTCCCACTATTATAGTTTTACTGTCTATTTCTTCTTGCAACTCTCTTAACTTTTCCTTTAGAAAGTTAGATGCTATACCACTTGGTGCATATATGTTTAGTATCGATATGGCTTCATTATTTATGCTACCTTTCAGCAGGATATAGTTTCCTTCCTTATCTCTTTTAATTAGATCAGCTTCTGCTTTTGCTTGATCTGAGATAATTATAGCTACCCCTGCTTTTTTGGCTTTACCTGAAGCATAATAGATTATGCTCCAACCTTTTTACCTTTACTCTATATGTATCTCCCTGCTTTAAGTGTGTTTCCTGTAAACAACATATTGTAGGGTTCTGATTTTTGATCCAGTCTGCTATCCGTCTCCGTTTGATGGGAGCATTCATCCCATTCACATTTACAGTTAAAATTACTAATTCTGTATTTCCTGCCATCATATTATCCCTAGATTATGCTTTTTCCCTTGACCCCCCTGAACCCCTTCCCCAATATTTAATTTACAGACCCCCCTTGTGACGCGCAACCCTCCCTTTTTTTTTTTAGTATCCCTCCCCCCTCCCTCCAAGTCCCTTCACTTATTCTCCTTTTCCTTTTCCCTTTTCCTCTCCCCCCTTTTAATGAGGTGAGAGAAAATTCTCTGAAAAACAAATATGTTAATTATTTACTCTTTGAGCCTCTCCTGATGAGAGTAAGATTCACACAATGATTCTCCCCCTCACTAAATTCCCTCACATATGGTGTATTTTCTATGCCTCTTCCTGGGATGTAGTTTCCCTCTTTTTATCATTCCTTCCCCTTTTTCTGAAACGACCTCCTTCCCTTTACTACACCCCCCTTTTTTTCTTTTATATCAGTAAAATCAAATTATCCTTGAATACTTTTTATATACCCACAACAGAGTTACAGTTCTCAAGGGTCCTGTGTACCTTTTTCTGTTTCTCTTCAGTCTTGTGGATGTAGATCAAATTTTTTTTTTAAGTATGGTTTTTTTCTTAGAAACATATAGAATTCCTCTCTTTCATTGAATGACCATCTTCTTCCATGGAAAAAGATGCTAAACTTAGCTGGGTAGTTCATTCTTGGTTGCAGTCCTTGATCTTTTGCCTTATGGAATATCAGGTTCCAGGCCCTTCTATCTTTTAATGTGGAGGCAGCCAGATCTTGAGTGACCCTTATTGTGGCACCTTGGTATTTAAATTGTATTTTTTCTAGCTGCTTGCAGGATTTTCTCCTTTGTGTGGTAATTCTGCGGCTTAGCCACTATATTCCGTGGTGTTCTTTTTTTAGGGTCTATTTCAGAAGGCGTTCAATGAATTCTTTCAATATCTACTTTCCCCTCTGTTTCTATTATCTCTGGACAGTTCTCTTTGATAATTTCCTGTAAAATAGAATCTAGGCTCTTTTTTTGGTCATAGTTTTCGGGAAGTCCAATGATCCACAGATTATCTCTCCTAGATCTATTTTCCAGGTCTATAGATTTTCCCAGTAAGTATTTGACATTGTTCTCCAACTTCTCATTTTTTTTGTTTTGTTTGACTGATTCTTGGGTTCTCTGTGAATCATTCATTTCTATTTGTTCCATCCTGACTTTTAAGGAGTTATTTTCTTCTTTCACAGTTTTTAGTTCTTTTTGTAAATGCCCAATTTCGTTTATAAATGAATTATTTTGCTCTATTGAATTTTTTTCCATTTCCCTAATTTTTTTTTGAGAATTATTTTCTTTTTCCAATTCAGAAATTCTATTTTCTTGAGACTTTTTTATCTTTTCCAATTCAGAAATCCTACTTTCCTGTGATTTTTTAACCTTTTCTAATTCACAAATTTTGTTTCCCTGCATCTCCTGTGAATTCTTTATTTTTTCCAACTCCAATTTCCAGACGTTGTTATTCTCTATCATAGCTTCCCTTTCCTTTCTCCATTTTTCTTCAAATTCTCTTACCTTTTTAATAGTGGAGAGAGTTATGTGATGGGCGGCAGGAATCGTTCCCCTTTAGGTTGTTATCTGCTGTCTCTCTGCTGTTAACTTCCTCAGAGTTGGATACCCGCTCTTTCTCTGTGTAGAAGGAATCTATGGTTTTTTTGGGCTTCTTGCTCATACTTAAAAAATCTTTTGGGGTCTGTGCCTGGGGTAGAACATTATTTATTTATTTATTTATCAGCTTCCTCCCAGACTGGATGGATGCAGTGGCTCTTGCGCCTGAGCTAAGAGAGCGCTCTGGGAGAGACTTCCCCACCCCCTCCCTGGAAGTGCCTCAGAGGTGATCAGCACTGCTGTGCTTTGAGGGCACTGTGTTCTAGGGGCTACCCTGAGGTTTGAGACTGAACAGTAAAGGCGACTCAAAGCCTAGCCTATGCGTCCCAGTGGGGCGTGGATGTCTGCAGCAGTTGACGTGAAAATCCCCTGCACTCAAACTGGAAGTGTCTGCCAGAAACCACGGTCCCTAGTTCAAAGGTTCCGCTTCTCTGGGACTTCCGTTCCACAGCCTCCAGCCAGTTGAGCCAGGCACTATGAGTTACCGCCCTGCCCATTTTTCAATCTCTTATCTACCCCCGGTGAAAGCCTGGATTGCCTTTGTCGGCCACACCCATAGTACCGAGATCTGCTGAGTCACCCCCGGGATCCAGGAAGATCCAATCTAGTTTTAAATTTTAAAGTGGCTTATATTTCTCCTCTGAACTGCTGTTTTATAAGCAGAGAAGAGCTAACAGCCTGTGCCAGATTCTTTTATGTCAGTGGATTCTCTGATCCCAGAGCCCTCCCCAGCGCAACCGGCGCAGTGTGCCACTACCCCACCATCTGCACTGGCCTCTCTTCTTTCTCCCCTGGGAGCTGACCTCTCCTGATGAAACTCCAGATTCTCTTCAGCTGGTAAGTCGTGCTTCCAGTCCTTGTGGATTCTATCAGTCCAGCGCTATTTCTGAGGCTGATTAAATCTAGTTGGTTGTGAGGGAAGAAAGGAGCTTACACAGTGGTGTGTATCTTCTCCGCCATCTTGGCTCTGCCCCAGCTCAATATTTTTTAAAAGTTACAAAATGAGAACCAAGTAAAAGTAGAATTATCTACTTAAGAAAATATTGCTTTCCTCAGCATTAGCATTCAAGTAAAGGATGAATGCTCACTTTTTGAGATGTTATAGAGGAGATTATTGTTTGAAAATAGTTTAGATTTTGATATCACTTGTCCCTTTCAACTATGAGATTTTTTGAGTTAAGGAACCAGAGGTAGAGGAAAAT
The DNA here is from genome assembly GCF_048593235.1 of Sminthopsis crassicaudata. NCBI lineage: Eukaryota > Metazoa > Chordata > Mammalia > Dasyuromorphia > Dasyuridae > Sminthopsis > Sminthopsis crassicaudata. The sequence continues at coordinate 391,066,022 of NC_133620.1, read as the reverse complement.
AAATGTGTTAACTATCTATATAGCTACTAAAGTAAGGTGGGAATTAGCATGACAAGAACTGGAATTAGAGACAAAACAAAGAGAGAAGAGAATCCAGGTCTCAAGAAACAAAGTATATTATTGGAAAGGTGTAAATCATGCCATATTTTGTCAGATTAGTGTCCCTGAGCCTTGTAGGAACCTCATATGATGCTTATTTTGCTAAAGTTTTATATGTTCTTTCTTAAGATGTAGTGAATTGAGAGACTACTAGATAATAGGTGGCTAACTGACATTTCAAACACTAAATAAACATAGGTAAGTAATAGTAACTTAGTAAAAATGATTTCATACCTTAATAATAATAAACAAAATAACTGATAGTTATATATCATTTTAATTTGGCAAACATAGCACTTTGCATACTTTATCTTCTTTGGTCCTTACAATAATCATGTGAGAAATAGATGCTATTAGTATCATTTATCTTACACAACGAAGGAAATTGAAATCGGCAAGATTGACCTTGACTAAAATCACAAAACTAGTAAATGTCTAGTATAGGACTGAACTCAGTATTATGATATTATCCTAATTTTTACACAGTTTGCACAATATCTATTCCATTCAACTATATGCTCCTTCAAAGCAGGGACTGTTTTTTCCCCCCTTTTTTTATTCCAGGCATTTAATATGATGATGAGGATGAGGAGGAAAATTTATTAAACATTAAATATGTACTAGACATTGTGCTAACTGCATTACAAATACTCTCTCCTTTGATCCTCACAATAACCATTGACTGTCTATATACTGTGTCATACTGTATCAGTTATAGATCATGAACAAGCACAGCCAATTTTAATTTTTAGCCTTTAAAATAAGAGCTTTGATAGATCAGTGAATGTTTGCAAAAGTAACAGACATTTTTATATGAACATGAAGACAATTGATATTATTATAGAGCAATTTAGAAGGAGTAATAGAGACCCATAATGGTCTTAGATAATTTTTTCTTCTGAATAAAGTTTTTTGTGATTTACTGGGTGCTACTACCATGTAAGACAATGTTGACAGCATCAAGATTTTTTTTTTTTTTTTTTTAATCATTTTGCGGCAAATGCAACTTGTGCAGGATTTGGAGGGAAACAAAGAGGACAATCAAGGGATCTAAGCTATGGCAAGGTAAATGATTACAGACTCAAATAACTTCTGCTAGTTGCAGATTTCCTATGTATACTTAAATCTTTAGAGGCTTTGGCCTCTAACAACAAAGAACATTTACATCAATCAGTGAGCAGAATATTTTAGCTCATTATAGCATTTCTGAATATATCCTCTTAAAATTACTTTAATGAATTTTAACCAACTAATTATACCCCAATAAGAAATAACTTGATTTTTGTGTTATTGTAATTATTATAAATCAAATGGCAATAGATATGGAAGAAAAGAAAGATACAAAGCAATTCTCCCATCACAGTGCTATGAAAACTAATTTTAATAATAAAAAACCAAGAATTAAATGAAGAGGACTTTGATGGAATAAGAATCAATATATCCCATTTGGAAATATGAGAAGTTTTGTATAAATTTAGTACTACTTAGAATATTGTGTTTGTGGGGGGGTTGAAGAAGCTCTTTCATATAGATCTGTTAGATCTTTGTGTTGTTTTTCCTCCCCTCTTTTTTTTTTTTTTTTTTTCATTTTCTCCTTGGGATTTTAGATGTTTTGGATTAAGAAAAAAAAGAAAGTTTAATTTAATAAAAATAGTTGTCAAAGAGACTTTATATTTTGATTCAATATAATTCAATCTTCAGTATTTAAATGATACTTTTATGATTTCATGGTTCAATATTCCTCAATCCAGTGACAAACAGGTGACTTCTCATATGTTATTTTCCCTTCTTCTTCATGCCTTTCTTTCTTTATAGAGGATTCACCCAATACTTTTTTTTTTTGTTTGTTATTTTGATGGTACTATTTGGTCTTATATATCTATTATTTCTCATCCTTCTCATATGACTATACAATTAAAATTTGTTTACCTTCAAGAATCAGCTGAAGGACTACTTTCTTCATGAAGCCTTTTATGATTCGCACAATTTATAGAGCAGCCTTACGCCACAAATATCTTGTAGTGTATAAATTTTGTATTTACTCATACATATAAATAGTGTTCCTTTACCACCCTTAACCTCTACCCTATCAGAAATAAACTCCAGTGGAAAGGAATTATTTCCCTTCTTTATGTCCCCAGTCCTTAGTAAATAAAGCTCCTCACATGTATTAAGAACTCAATAGGGGAGCTAGGTGGTGCAGTGGATAGATACCAGCTCTGAAGTCAGGAAGACCCACGTTCACATCTGGTCTTACACACTTTATACTTCCTAGCTGTGTGGTACCGGGCAAGTCACTTAATCCCAATTGCCTCAGGAAAAAGCAAAAAAAAAAAAAAAAGAACTCAGTATCCCTTTGCTTCCTTGCTTGATATTAAATGTCCTTGATATCTTTTACACTGTCTTTCACAAATGTGTTTATTAAAAACTTTGAGGGATATAGTTTCTGCAAAATTTAATAATTTCATTAATAAGGTCAGCATAGTTATTAATAAATTTAGTTTTCTCTCTTAGACCAAAGACCCTTCATGGAGAAGTATTCAGTTTATTTGCTCTTGACAAAGTGGGTGTTCCAGTGAGAGTGTCAATCAATTCTGATTGATTAACAATTAATGAGAAAATATAAGAAGAGGACAGGCTATATTATGATGCGGATCTTGTGATATCCACTTTCTGTCTGTGCAAATACAATGAGCAGGAATGCACCCTTTTGTCCAAATTTAGAATTTCTCTTATTTTCTGATAAGAAATAGCCTGGGTAAATCTCTGCCTAAGATATCTCACACTGGCTGAGATGATGAAGTACAGAAGAGAGAAAAAAAAGTTGGTCTTAATACAATAACTAATTATTAAATGTAAGGGAGAAATACTCATTTCTCACACTGGTAATAACATACAACCTACTTACATATTTCTTTTTTTTTTTTGGCTGTTTCTTAAGTTACTTATAATTTTGAGTGTCCCTTAATTATAGTATTCTATGAATCATAGCTATATATCATACATGATTCATATCCATATAGTTCCACAAATATAGATAGTAATGATATAATGGTATGGATTTTTATAACAAGGGCAAAAGACTCCAAATTAGTAATTGGATGAGACCTCTGAACATGCTATTTCAAAAGATTAAAAAATAAAGAATAAATTTCTGATTATGCAGTATAAACAAAAGCTGTTATAGGAAAACAAATCCACACATTTACTAAATACCTTCTTATGTGACAAGAAAATGACAGATCAACAAAGTTATTAATAGCCAGAGAAAACTTCATCATCCATGAAATATACCAATACCAGACAAATTTCACTATCACAAATTTTATTCTATTTAGAGCAAAATAGAAAGGATGAACTTAAGAAAGAACATATGAGGAAAAAAATCCAGAAATACTCAATTCCTATTTAGTTTTGATCTTCTCCACTTAGGAAATTGGATTTTGAATGATAAAAGGTTAGAGCAACATAATCATATTAATAATTTACATTATATTTTGCTTACAATTTAAACAGTGCTTTCACTATAGAAATCCTTTGATTTAGATAGATTATTTAAAAATAAATACTGTTATAGCAGAGAAAACTGAGACACAGAAAATTTTGATTTAAACAATTTTATGATTCCAAGTCTTGCCACTAATTGTATTTTTTTCTTCAGTATACCATTATTAAAGCTAAATGCAAAAGAGATGACGGTGTAAGACCTAATCAACTTTAAATGTGATAAAGATTTTTGTACTTAACTTCATTCAAGTGTAAAAGGTAATTATAGACATGATATTAGGGTTATTTTTTTAATTGGTTGGGGATTTTATCAAGAAATTTTTTTTATTTGCAATTGGTAAAATAAGGTAGAAATGTATGACAAATTTAGGGAATAAATCACATTTTATCTATACCCAATAGAATTCTCAAGCTCTTTATTTTTAAAAGCATATTATTATTTAATCTCACTTTATAGTTTCTTTTTGAAATAGAAACTATACCAAATAGACTCTGGAACCAAGAGAATTACATTTTCTGTCTGTGGATAGCATAGATATTTGTATTAATAGGAGTTATGGTTAATGTATGATCCAATTTTCTTCAGTTGGTCATTCCCAGAGGATTTTCCTTTATGATCAATGGTTTTATCAGCAGAATAATGAACAGTCCTCTGTACCAAAGCCAACTCCTATGCATTCCCCACTGTGTAGTATAGATGTTATTTATTTGGAGGAAAGGCAGTCAACAAACCCAGTTCCTTGGTAGCCATCTTTACTAGTGTTTCTCACACTTTTCCTGCCAAGTGTTTGCATAATATGGTTTGAACTTGTTGCCCTATGTGAAAAGCCTATTCTCAAGGACCCTTCTAAAGCTATATTCCCATTCAGCTTCTGTGAGTAACTGCTTTCCAGGTGAAGTCTACTGTGCCACCATGTTATTCCAGGAAACATGAAGAATTGGGTGATCTATTCTGTGCAAAATAGTAGAATTAGAGGCTTCTGGATTAGCTCCTTTAACAAGCAATCACCATATAGCAGCTACAACTGCCTGTTGAATGTCATTCTTTATCTAATCACTCAACACTTTGTCAAAGGTAAAGGAATCACCAATTTTTTTTTTGCTTTTATCACACAGCCAGTTAAGTTTGCAAATTTCTCAAATTTTGCATTATTGTCTTCACACAAATGCATGCAGAATGATTTAATTCTGATCCTTCTCTTGGATCCTTCATCTTGCTTTATTTGAGGATCATCTGTGCCCAATATAATATACTAGGAGCAATGTGGATCACTTGTGGAGATAGCACTGGCCTTGAGAGGATGGAAAGTGTGTTGTGTTAAGAGTCATGTGACCACTCAGTGTGTTCATATACATATATGTATGCATGTATGTATTTATATGTCTATCTATCTTTTATCTCAGTCTGCCTATCTACTTTCTGACTATCTATTTGTCTATTTAACAGACCCTTACTATGAGTATCATATAGAACATCAAGCATTGTTCATTTCTTTAGTTTTTTGGTAGCTAGACTTTGCAGTGAATATAATTTTGGACATGGAGTCAGAAAGATCTGAGTTCAAATGTGATCTTAACTTTACTAGCTATGTGACATTACAAAAGTCAACTAGTCTATATGTGTTTCTTTTTCTAATATGTAGAATGGGACTAATAACAGCATCTATATTCTAGGTTTGTTGTGAAGATCAAAAGGGATGATAATTGCAAAGTGCTTAAGAAAGTGCACTTAATTAAGGGTATAGAAAAATGTTCATTCCCTCTAATAATATATGATTCACTCTAATAACAGAGTTAATAAACTAAACTCTTAAGTAGTTATGGATATTTTAAAGGAGGATTTGCAATTATTCAAATCCTGATGAGTTTGTAAAATGTCATTTACAAGTATATCAGAAGGATTTCACCATATAGAACAGAGATTCTTCACCTGTTCTTTAATTTGTTTTTTAAAAAGTCATTCTCCAATAAACTGGCATTTACTTTGTTTACTGTGACAACAACAAATAAGTGTTGCTATGAAAAGTGCTGTGCATTGGGACCTTCCTATCTTTGATTTCCTTGTGTATACTTATAGTAATAAGACAGCTAGATCAGAGTATAGGTATTTAATCACTTTTTTTGTATTGATACAAATTGTTTTTCCTAACAGTCAAATCAATTCAACACTCCCTCAACAATGTTTGCACTTTTGTTTTTCTTTCTTTCCTTTTTTGACATTCAAAAAGCATTTATTAATACTTTTACTATTTTGCATAGATGTCAAACATTGTAAAAAGGAATAGTATGGTAACCACTAGTAAATTGTTTCAAAGAATTAACATACCCCCATTAATTTCTCTAAGACTTGGTTTCTTGATTTTCCATGTTTCTTTCATAATTAACTATTTCTGTCTTTTTCTAGTTGTGAAATCAAACCTCAGAATTGCTTTTCTTCTATTTCTGTCATAATTATTAGTGATTTTCTTTCACATGACAGTTAATAGTTTGAGATTTTATTCATGCAAAATATATTTAATTTCACATAATCAAAAGTATATTTTATTTTTGTGTTCATGTTTGATTAAGACTCTCCTCCCCTTCTAACCAGTTGTACTTATAAAAATTATTTGATTTCCTTATTTGCTTTTTGATGTAACTTTTATATTATAGTTAGTTGTGTTTTTTGAGTATGTAGTATAAGATGATATGAAACTTATTTGTGCCAAACTGCTTCCCAAATTTCCCATCAGTTTTCTATCAAATAGGAAATTCTTCATCAATTACTTTATTTTCTTAGATTGATAGAACATTTGGTTATGGAATTGAATTATTTATGCACTTATCTAGTCTATTTATGATTTTTACTTTCCAATGTAATTTGATGTCTGAAGGTGAAATTCTCCTTTCTACCTTTAAAATTATTCCCTTTGAGATTCCATACATTTTATTACTCTGAATGAATTTCATTATTGTATCTACCATATTTACCATTGGAGTTCCCATTAGAACTCAGATTTCTGTCTCTGGGATTCTGCACTTTGATTGATGAATCCTCTCTTACCAGGTCCTGAACTTGCCAAGGCAGTTTTTGGACAACTTTAAGACTCATTAATAGGAAAGAAAGAATGAAGGAAGGAAATAAGAATTTAGGTGACAAATATGTACCAGAAACTATTATAAGCTATTTGCATATATTATATTATATGATCTTCATAAGAACCGTAAGAGGTAGATACTGTTATCATTTCATTATACCATCAAGTAGCCTGAGGAAGATGGAGATTAAGCAACTTGCTTAGATTCACATAGTCAATAAGTGAATCTGAATTTGTATTCAGGTTTACCTGATTCTAAGACCTATATTTTTATTCCTTGCATCACCTTTGGGTAGCTAATCATATATCCTCTGAATCACTTTCCAATTCTTCATTACTTCTACATATTTTCTATGCCAATTAGAATGTAAATTTACTGGATACAAGACTGTCTTGCTTAAATATCTGTCCTTAGCACTTGGCACAGTTCCTAGTACAAAATTAAACTTTTAATAAATGCTTTTTCTCATTCATTCATTCATCTAATACTTTAAAGTAGTTTTTGGTATTTTGATTAGCATAGCACAAACTCAAACTTTAATTTGCATCATAATTTTTGTAATATTGGCATGGTGCAAAACTTAAGCAATAAATATTCCTTTAATTATATGTTTAATTCCTTATATCTTTAAAAAGTGTTTTATAATTGTATTTATATATTTTCCATGTGCTTTGGTAGAATAATTCCAAGAAATTGGATGAATTTTTTATTATTTTGAACAGGATTTTATTTTCCATTATTTTCTCCTGGAATTTGTCATTGTTATCAAAAACACTGATGAATTTGTGCATTTTATTTGAATTCCAACATTTGAGTGAAATGATTATTTTCATTAGCTAAGCAAAAAAAAAAAAAAGAAAGAAAAATCATTTCAGTAGTAGAATAGTAGAATCAGGATAATTCTATATCCTTATTTATATTTATGCCTTTTCTCTTATATTGTTTATATTGTTAGCAGCATTACTGTAATTGCTTCATATAACAAGCATTATGGCATAAGAAATAGGTGTATATTCAATTTACATTTGCCTTTTTATTGCCTTCCAATATTTCCATTTTTCAAATACACAAACACATATAATACACATACATTTAATTGAGAATAAATAGATAAATAGGGACTGGAACTATTCATCTGGAATTATTTTTTGTGTAATACAAGTTTATTCTTAAAATTGGGTTGATTGAGACTCATTTCATAATCTATAAAGTTAAGAATTTTATATTTTATAGGCAAACTTTTATTGAAATTATTTTGTTTATATAAATATTTTTGCATATAGTAAGTTCTTTTTAATAACTACTAGAGCCTATTATTATCATTCTTTTTATCATAGTTAATACTTTGTTCAGTTTTTCAAGCTATCATTATTAGATCATTTGATGTATCTTGTACCTCACTTTCTTAATCTTGAAAATGAAGAATGTGATTATATGATTTCTGAGATCTCTGGCAATTCTAACCCGTTGGTCATATTATTATTAAGATTTTTTTCCAGACATGTCACACCTTTGGCTCACAATCACTTTGTGGTCAATTCTAAACCTCCTATGCTTATCAAATAAAATGTTGCTGAATACAGTTTTTCTTTATTCTGCATGCTGATAATTTGATTACTCAATATCAATATTACATTAGTAGTTGGCAAATTTCATATTGGTTTATATTTACCCACTTGAGATTTCTTTGACCTTTTATTCTCCCTTAAATGGTATTAATTATTTCTTTACTTCATATTTTCATTTTGCTAATGTTTTAGTTTGTTTCAGTTGTTTTGAGACTTAAATATATATATATATATATGTATATATATATATATATTGTAATGAATCAAAGTAATAATGTATAAGGAACAGGTATTTCATGGTAGATTGTTTTAACTCATATCAAGAAAAGGATTAGTTCTAACTTGAGGCACCCAAATACATAGGAAAAGAGGAACATAAAAAGAGGGGAATCATAGTAAAGGAGACCATTAAATCTAGGTTACCAAAGAGGGATGATACAACTAAATCTTTGTCACTCTTCTTGGAAGTTACCATGCCAAAACTAAAATGATCCACTAGTCGAAACTAAGGGAACAAAGGTATTCATTGGTTCATATATAGTTTTCTTTCAGATTTCTCACTCAGGGAAGATGCCAGTTTTGTCACTCCTACTTTATGGAAAGAAATAGCTGGATTATTGCCATTTTCCCTTTGGAACAAGCCATTCTTTAATGGTGGCCTTAGATTTTTATTTTAAAAAATGTAAAAATCGCTCCATTGTAATCCAAGTTTAATGCTTGCACTGTTCCCAATTATAACTTATTAGTTGGGAATCAATTCCAATGAGAGTATACATACAAAGAGTAGGGGTTTTGCTCAAAGATATCATAGGTTAAGTATTATACAATCTAGAGGGGTATACGGAGTGCATAGTGATTGGCACTGCCTTGAAAATAGATGAGTTATAAATAGTTCATTAAAAGACATTCTCAAAAATTATAGTGGAACATAGAACAGGGTTCAAAAAAGTAGGAAGGATAGCCTTTACTAGGTAACATTTAATCACTAAATATTTCAGGATTGTCATAGCTTGCCCCTATTACTTATCATTTGTTACCTGAATTATCATTGTTACTGAATTTGAAAGTTTCTTTTTTTTAATTAATTTTATAATTATAAAAAAATTTTGACAGTATATAAGCATGAGTAATTTTTAATAACGTTATCCCTTGTATTCATTTTTCCAAATTTTCCCTTCCTTTCCTCTACTCCCTCCCCTAGATGACAAGCAATCCCATGCATCTTAAATGTGTTACAGTATAACCTAGATACAATGTATGTGTGTAAATCCATTTTTCTTGTTGCATGTTTAAGAATTGGTTTCCGAAGGAATAAGTAATCTGGGTAGAAAGACAGTAGTGCTAACAGTTTACATTCAATTCCCAATGTTCCTTCTCTGGGTATAGTTGTTTCTGTCCATCATTGATCAACTGGAAGTGAGTTGGATATTCTTTATGTTAAAGATATCGACTTCCATCAGAATATATCTTCATACAATATTGTTGTTGAAGTGTATACTGATCTTCTGGTTCTACCCATTTCAGTCAGCATCAGTTCATGTAAGTCTCTTCAAACCTCTCTGTATTCATCCTGCTGGTCATTTCTTACAGAGCAATAATATTCCATAACATTCATATACCATAATTTACCCAACCATTCTCCAATTACTGGATATCCATTCATTTTCCACTTTCTAGCCATTACAAAAAGAGCTGCCACAAACATTTTGGCACATACAGGTCCCTTTCCCCTCTTTAGTATTTCTTTGGGATATAAGCCCAGTAGTAACACTGCTGGGTCAAAGGGTATGCACAGTTTGATAACTTTTTGGGCATAGTTCCAAATTGCTCTCCAGAATGGTTGGATTCTTTCACAACTCCACAAAAAATGTATCAGTGCTCCAGTTTTCCCACATCCCCTCCAACATTCATCATTATTTGTTCCTGTCATCTTAGCCAATCTGATAAGTGTGTAGGGGTATCTCAGAGTTGTCTTAATTTGCATTTCTCTGATCAATAGTGATTTGGAACACTCTTTCATATGAGTGGATATAGTTTCAATTTCATCATCTGAGAATTGTCTATTCATATCCTTTGACCATTTATCAATTGGAGAATGGTTTGATTTCCTATAAATTAATGTCAGTTCTTTATATATTTTGGAAATGAGGCCTTTATCAGAACCTTTAACTGTAAAAATATTTTCCCAATTTGTTACTTCCCTTCTAATCTTGTTTGCATTAGTTTTGTTTGTACAGAAGCTTTTTAGTTGATCTAATCAAAATCTTCTATTTTGTGATCAATAATAATCTCTAGTTCTCCTCTGGTCATAAATTCCTTCCTCCTCCACAGGTCTAAGAGGTTGACTATCCTCTGTTCCTCTAATCTATTTATGATATCATTCTTTATGCCTAAATCATAGACCCATTTTGATCTTATCTTGGTATATGGTGTTAAGTGTAGGTCCATATCTAATTTCTGCCATACTAATTTCCAGTTTTCCCAACAGTTCTTTTTCAAATAATAAATTTTTATCCCAAATGTTAGTATCTTTGGATTTGTCAAATACTAGATTGCTATAGTTGTATCCTATTTTTTTCTGTGTACCTAATCTGTTCCACAGTCTATTTCTTAGCCAATACCAAATGATTTTGGTGACTGCTGTAGATCAGGTATAGCTAGACCACCTTCATCTGGCTTTTTTTCATTAATTCCCTTAAATTTCTCGACATTTTATTCTTCCATATGAATTTTGTTGTTATTTTTTCTAGGTCATTAAAATAGTTTCTTGGAACTCTGATTGGTATAGCACTAAATAAATAGTTTGGGGAGTATTGTCATCTTTATTATATTTGCTTGGCCTATCCAAGAGCACTGAATGTCTTTCCAATTATTTAAATCTGACTTTATTTTTGTGGCAAGTGTTTTGTAATTTTGCTCATATAATTCCTGACTTTTCTTTGGTAGATGGATTCCCAAATGTTTTATCCACTCGACAGTTGTTTTGAATGGAATTTCTCTTTGTATCTTGCTATTGCATTTTGTTGGTGATGTATAAAAATGCTGAGGATTTATGTAGATTTATTTAGTATCTAGCAAATTTGCTAAAGTTCTAAATTATTTCTAGTAGCTTTTTAGCAGAGTCTTTGGGGTTCTCTAAGTATACCATCATATCATCTGCAAAGAGTGATAGTTTGATTTCCTCATTACTTACATTCCTTTAATATCTTTCTCAACTCTTATTGTCAAGGCTAGCATTTCTAATACAATATTGAATAGTAATGGTGATAGTGGGCAACCTTGTTTCACTCCTGATCTTACTAGGATAGATTCCAGTTTATCTCCATTACATCAGTAAGCATAATTTACTGATGATCTTAAATATATGCTCCTGACTATTTTAAGGAATAATCCATTTATTCCTACACTCTTAAGCATTTTGGTAGGAATGGATGTTGGATTTTATAAAATGTTTTTTCTGCATCTATTGAGATGATCATATGGTTTTTATTAATTTGATTATTAATATGGTCAGTTATACTACTAGTTTTCCTAATATTAAACCAGCCCTGCATTCCTGGTAAAAATCCTACTTGATCATAGTGTATTATCCTGGGGATGATTTTCTGAAGTCTTTTTGCTAATATCTTATTTAAGATTTTAGCATCAATATTCATTAAGGAAAGTGGTCTATAGTTTTCTTTCTCAGTTTTCAATCTACCTGGTTTAGGTATCAGTACTATGTCTGTGTCATAAAAGGAGTTTGGTAGGACTCTTTCATCCCCTATTTTTTCAAATAGTTTATATAACATTGGGGCTATTTGTTCTTTAAATGTTTGGTAGAATTCACATGTAAATCCATCTGGTCCTGGGGATTTTTTCTTAGGGAGTTGATTAATAGCTTGTTCTATTTCTTTTTCTGAAATGGGACTATTTAAGCAGTTTACCTCCTCCTCTGTTAATCTAGGAAGCCTATATTTTTGGAGGTAGTCATCTATTTCACTTAAATTATCAAATATATTGGCATAAATTTGGGCAAAGTAACTCATTATTACTCTAATTTCCTCTTCATTGGTGGAAAGATCCCCCTTTTCATTTTTAAGACTAACAATTTGATTTTCTTCTTTCCTTTTTCTGATCAGATTTACCAAAGATTTTTCTATTTTATTGGCTTTTTCATAAAACCAACTCTTAGTTTTATTCATTAATTCAATAATTTTTTTTACTTTCAATATTATTGATTTCTCCTTTTAATTTTATTATTTCAAGTTTAGTTTTTGGTTGGGGGTTTTTAATTTTGTCTTTTTCTAGCTTTTTAAGTTGCAGGCCCAATTCATTAATCTTCTCTTTCTCTATTTTATTCAAGTAAGCCTTTAAAGATATAAAATTTCCCGTTATTACCGCTTTAGCTGCATCCCACAAATTTTGGTATGATGTCTCATCATTGTCATTATCTTGGGTGAAATTATTGTTTCAATAATTTGCCGTTTCACCCAGTCATTCTTTAAGATGAGATTATTCAGTTTCCAATTACTTTTTGGTCTATTTACCCCTAACTTCTTATTGAATGTAGTTTTTATTGAATTGTGACCTGAGAAGAAGACATTTACTATTTCTGCCTTCCTGCATTTAATTTTGAGAACTTTATGTACTAATATATGGTCAGTTTTTGTATAGGTTCCATGAACTGCTGAGAAGCAAGTATACTCCTTTCTATCACCATTCAGTTTTCTCCAAAAGTCTATCATACCTGTTTTTTCTAATGTTTTATTTACCTCTTTAATTTCTTTCTTATTTGTTTTGTGGTTTGATTTATCTAATTCTGAGTGTACATGGTTGAGATCTCCCACTATTATAGTTTTGCTGTCTATTTCTTCTTGCAGTTCTCTTAACTTTTCCTTTAGGAAGTTAGATGCTATACCAGTTGGTGAATATATGTTTAGTATTGATATGGATTCATTGTCTATGCTACCTTTTAGCAGGATATAGTTTCCTTCCTTATCTCTTTTAATTAGATGCTTGATCTGAGATAAGAATGGCAACCCCTGCTTTTTTGGTTTTACCTGAAGCATAATAGATTCTGTTCCAACCTTTTACCTTAACTCTGTATGTATCTCCCTGCTTTAAGTGTGTTTCCTGTACACAACATATTGTAGGTTTCTGACTTTTGATGCAGTCTGCTATCCGCCACTGTTTAATGGGAGTGTTTATCCCATTCCCATTTACAGTTAAAATGATTAATTCTGTATTTCCTGCCATCATATTATCCACAATTATGCTTTTTTTCCCCTTGACCCCCCTGAACCCCTTCCCCAGTATTTAAATTATAGACCCCACTTGTGACACTGACGTCCCTTTTTAGTTTCCCTCCCCCCTCCTTTTAAGTCACTTCCCTTTTCTTGTACCCTTCCCTTATTCCCCTTTTCCTTTTCCCTTTTCCTCTCCCCCCTTTTAATAAGATGAGAAAGAATTCTCTGAAAAACAAATATGTCAATTATTTACTCTTTGAGACTACTCTGATGAGATTAAGATTCACACAATGTTTCTCCCCCTCTCTAAATTCCCTCAGATGTGGTAGATTTTCTATGCCTCTTCCTGGGATGTAGTTTTTCTCTTTTTATCTCTCCTTTCCCTTTATCTGATACTATCCCATTCCCTTTACTACTTCCCTTTTTTATGTTATATCAGTAAAATCAAATTATCCATGTGGACTCTCTCTATATCCACAACAGAGATACAGTTCTCAAGAGTTCTTTTTAGTTCTTTTTACCTTTTTCTGCTTATGATTCCTGTGGATGCAGATCAAATTTTTTGTTTAAGTCTGTTTTTTTTTTTTTTTTTTTTTTTTTAAGAAACAAATGGAATTCTTCTGTTTCATTAAATGACCATCTTCTTCCATGGAAGGAAATGTTAAACTTAGCTGGGTAGTTTATTCTTGGTTGCAATCCTTGATCTTTTGCCTTTCGGAATATCAGGTTCCTGGCCTTGCGATCTTTTAATGTGGAGGCAGCCAGATCTTGAGTGACCCTTATTGTGGCCCCTTGATATTTGAATTGCTTTTTTCTAGCTGTTTGCAATATTTTTTCCTTTGTGTGGTAGTTCTGCAGCTTAGCCACAATATTCCATGGAGTTCTTTTTTTTAGGGTCTTTTTCAGAAGGTTTTCGATGAATTCTTTCCACGCCTATTTTCCCTTCTGTTTCTATTATCCCTGGACAGTTCTCTTTGATGATTTCCTGTAAAATAGAATCTAAGCTCTTTTTTTGATCATAGTTTTCGGGAAGTCCAATGATCCTCTGATTTTCTCTCCTAGATCTATTTTCCAGGTCTGTAGATTTTCCCAGTAAGTATTTGACATTATTCTACAGCTTTTCTTTTCTTTTCTTTTCTTTTCTTTTTTTTTTTTTTTTGTTTTGTTTTGTTTGACTGATTCTTGATTTCTCAATGAATCATTCATTTCTATTTGTTCAGTCCTGATTTTTAATGAGTTATTTTCTTCATTCACATTTTTTAGTTCTTTTTTTTTTTGTATGCCCAATTGAGTTTTTCAATGAATTATTTTGCTCTGTTGAATTTTTTTCCATTTCACTAATTTTTTTTTAGTGAATTCTTTTCTTTTTCCAATTCACAAATCCTACTTTCCTGTGATTTTTAAAAAACTTTTCTAATTCACAAATTTGGTTTCCCTGCACCTCCTTTGAATTCTTTATTATTTCCAACTCAAATTTCAGGACATTGTTATTCTCTATCATAGTTTCTCTTTCTTTTCCCCATTTTTCTTCAAACTATCTTAACTTTTTAATAGTCTCTTCTAGGAGAGAGTTATGTGTTGGGGGGCTGTTATCAATCCCCTTTAGTGTGTTATCTGGAGACTGTCTGCTGTTAGCCTCCTCGGGGTTGGATACCTGCCCTTTCTCTGTATAGAAGGTGTCAGTAATTCTCTTCAATTTCTCACTCATTGTTAAAAATCTGTGTGGGATCTGACCTTTGGGTAGGAAACTTATTTATCTGCTTCCTCCCAGATGGAGATAGGTTGGTCTTGTGTCTGGAGTAAGAGAGAGCACTGGGAGAGAGTTTTCCTCCTCCCTGGAAGTGACTTAGAGATTTTTAGCACAGCTGCGTTGTGAGGAGTGCCCAGTGAAGGACCCTTGTTGTGTGGCCTAGCAACTTCCCTGAGACTAAAGGCTGAACTGTAAAAGTGTCACAAATCCCAGCCAAAGCTTCCAGTGGGGCCGTGGATATTAGCAGCTGATGGGAAAAGTCCCTGTGCTCAAACTGGATGTGTGTGCCCAGAAAGCACAGTTCCTGTTGTGAATGTTCCACTATTATGGGAGTTCTGCTGGTGCTGGAGTTTTTGCTATAAGGAGAATTCTACTGCCTCAGGTTGAACCCCACACTATGTGGATTACAGGCTGCCCTGAACTGTGTCCCCCCTCTGTTCAGGTTCTTAACTGCCCCAAGGAAAAGCCTCGGACAGCTGCAGGCGGTTGCACAGCCATGATGAGATCTGTTAGGTCGCTTCTAGTTTGGGGTGATTATATTATCTGGCTATTGCTTTAATGTGGCATTGATTTCTCTTCTGATCTGCTATTTTTAAAAGCAGAGTAGAGCTATCAGCCTATGCCAGATTCTTCTATCTCAGTGGCTTCTCTGATCCCAGCCCATTTGGCACAGTGTGCTAGCCCCAATCCAACACTGTCTGTGCTGATCTTTTTTTTTTTTTTTTTTTTCCTCCCCTCAGAACCGACCTTTTCTGTCGAAATTCCAGAATATCTTCGGCTGGTAAGTTGTGCTTCTAATCCTTGTCGTTTTTTATCAGTCCAGTGTTATTTTTGAGGTTGATTTAGTATTGGTATTGAGGGAAGAAGGGAGTTTATAAATTTGCGTGTATCTTCTCTGCCATCTTGGCTCCGCACCCATATGAATTTGAAAGTTTCAAAAGAAGATTTTGAGAAACCAATTTTTAGAAATTGTGTTGAAGGGCTTCCTATGGCTGATAGAATAGTGCAAAAGCAGAATGTTATATTTGCATTCAGAAGTCACACATTTTAATCTTTGCTTAGTCAATTATGACATAAGATTTTAAGACACAACACTTTACATCTTGGGATCTCAGTTTCCCCATATGTTAAATGCTGAGTCTGATAATCAATCATAATTCCATGTTCCTATATTTTTATAGGTGTTGTTGTTGGTTAGATAACTTCTAAAGTCCCTTAAGACTACAATTGCTATGCTCTCATAAAAAAGTAAGACAATTTTTGCTATCAGCTCAAAAGAAAACAGGTTATATTTGGATCTTTTCAATTGCAGCTTCAAAGTATTTTCATACATGAAGGGCAACTGTATCTATTTTAAAGGTTTTGTAAGCCAAAAACAAAACAAAACAAAACAAAATAAACTTGTTAGTGTGGTATCAATGGCAAGCACATTTATTTTCCATTTAAAGAGAACAGTTTAAGTTGAATTACAAAGATATATTGTGATTAGGTGGCCTCTAAAAAAGGAGAGAACCAGATGAATTGCTTTAAAAAATTCTAAAGAGTATAGACATAAGACTCACAGTGAGTTGGGTTGTTGAAAGTATCATGCAGAGAGAAATAAATGTATTGTACCTTAGGATAAAAGGTGATGCAAATGACATTCAGGGGCAACAGGAAGTAGTAGGAGCATTTAAAAGGTCTCATTCATTCACAGCCTCATAGATGTATAAAATTGAATCCTCTAAGGAAAAGAAGAGACTAAAAGAAAATCATATAATCATTGAGATAGCGAATTACATTGTACATCTTATAAATGCTACTTATATATAATGTTAAAAGCAGATCATTACCTGGATAGAATATTTGATCTTTAAAGATAATGATTAATATTTTTTCTTTTCTTGCCCCCTTCATTGTTACTTACATGTTCAAATAGTAAAGAATGATGTTTCTAAAAGAAAAGGTTACATCTCAGTTTATTTTCTTGACTATTTTGATGTGGTGAGAATTTTGGAAGAATTTTGGAAGAATTTGAATAAGTTTGAAATCTTGATAGGAAACATGGTTGATACTTTTGAAACTAGTTAACATGCTGTACTGAATCAAATGTGTTCTTTAAACTAGTATTTTGAGCTAAACATGACTCATGCCAGTCTCCTAGCAGAGTACCAATTACCACTTCAGTAATCAAGAAAGGTTTTATTTAAGAGATGGCACCCTAGTGTGTAATTGTAAGAGGCAGAAGTAAGGAGAAGATACATTCTAGATATGGAAAATAAGTAAAGGTACAAATGTACAAGGAACAACTAGCAGGCCCAATAAAATGGCAGCAGAGGCTGATTTTTTTTTTTTTTTCTTTTTTTTTTTTTTTTTATTATATATATATATATATATATATATTTTATAATATTATCCCTTGTATTCATTTTTCCAATTTACCCCCCCTCCCTCTATTCCCTCCCCCCGACGACAGGCAATACCATACATTTTACATGTGTTACAATATAGTCTAGGTACAATACATGTGTGCGAATATCACTTTCTTGTTGCACAATAAACATTAGAATCCGAAGGTACATGCAACCTGGGCAGACAGATATTAGTGCTAACAATTTTCATTCCCCTCCCAGTGTTTCTTCTCTGGGTGCAGCTACCTCTGTCCATCATTGATCAACTGGAAGTGAGTTGGCTCCTTTATGTTGAAGATTTCACTTCCATCAGAATACATCCTCATACAGCATTGTTGTTGAAGGTACAGTGATCTTCTGGTTGCTCATTTCACTCAGCATCAGTTGATTTAAGTCTCTCCAGACCTCTCTATATTCCTCCTGCTGGTCATTTCTTACCGAGCAATAATATTCCATAACCTTCATATACCACAATTTACCCAACCATTCTCCAACTGATGGACATCCATTCATCCTCCAGTTTCTAGCTACAACAAAAAGAGCTGAGAGGCTGATTTTTAATAGTAATAAGACTGGAATAGTAAGTAGGAGTCAGATTATGGAGAGATTTTAATGATTGTCTGAAGAATGTATTTTATCCTAGAGGCAGAAGAGAACCAATGAATATTTTTGAGTAGTTATGGTGACATGATCAAATCAGATTTTTATTAATATAAATTTAGTAGCTGCATGAAAAAGGGATTGTGAAGAAGATGTATTTTAACCTAGAAAATTTTGCTAATTATTTGAACTGTCATTATTATATTGAGATGTTCATTGTTATTTGATGTTATTTCATAGGATTGAATTTTATTTAAAATAAAGGAAATGGAGGGACAGAATGATCTTTTAGTGAGTAGAGGAGATCAAGGTACAATCAATTCTTCTGCTTACTGTGCTTTATGAATACTGAGACATCAATGTCTGAGAGGTTTTTCTCATATATAATATATATAAAAAGCCACAGCCTGCATTTTCTCAGGGGAAAAATGCTGAAAGCTTTTAGACCTATGATAGGTCACTCAATTTCAGTAGTATCATTTCAAATATCATTTCAAAATACAAAACCTTTCTTATATTTGCAAACAGTCATTATCAAATGAATGATTTGTATTAAACTCCCTTATAGTAGTTGTTCTTTTATGTTATTTTTGGACAGTGAAACAAGTAGACCTTGTCATATGCTCCTAGATTGCTTGATACTAATGTTATCTTGTTGCTTGTCCAACATTATTACTATTAAGAAACATTGGAGAAGTCTTCTATAGAAGGTGGGATTTTGGTTGGAATTTAGAGGAAATCAGAGAGGTCAGTAGTTAGAAGAGAGAGAGTATTCCATGCATGGGGATAGTCAGAGGGAATGTTTGGAGTCAAGAGATGCAGTGTCTTGTTTGTGGAATAGTAAGGAGGTCAGAATCACTAGATCAAATAATATGTTTTGGGGAATAAGGTATAACAATACTGGAGAGGTGGCAGGGAGATGAGGAAGGACATTCAGTTATGAAGAGCTTCAGATGTCAAACAAATCATTTTGTTTTTGGTCCTAGAAGCAATAGGATGGTATTGAACTTTATTGAGTAGAATGACCTGATCAGATCTGTGCTTTAGGAATATTTTAGTAGTTGAATTGAGGATGGATAGATAGAAACGGGGAGAGATTTGAGGCAGGCAAATCCACCAGCAGGCTCTTGAAATAATCAACACATGAAATTATGAGGACCTGTGCTAGAGAAATGGCAGTGTCAGAAAAGAAAAGGAAATATATCCAAGAAATGTTGCAAAGGTGAAATCTATGGGCCTTGAAATCAGCTTTGACATTGGTCATATGGTGTGGCAAGAGATAATGAGGAATACAATTCAATACAATCTAATAAACATTATTAAGTACCTAGTATGTGCCAGGAACTGTGTGATAAGTGCTGGTTATACAATTAACTTAAAAACAAAAATCAAAAAACAAAAAAACAAAAAAAAAAAAACACGTTCCCTGTTCTCAAGGAGCTTATAATTGAATGGGGTGGGGAAACAACACACAAGAAGAATGCCAAAATGCTCCCCAAATTAATTTACTTATTAAGTGCTAAAGCTACCAAACTACCAAAAATGTTATATAGAGTTAGAAAATTTTATTAAAAATTTCTTCTTGAAGGATAAAAGGTCAAGAATATCAAAGTAATCAGTGAAAAAATAGTGAAGGAAGGTAAACTAACAGTATTAGATTTCAAATTATATTCCAAACCAGTAATTATCAAAACAATATTATATTGGGTAAGAATGGAGTAGTTTATCAATGAAATATATTAGGTACACACCATATAGAAGTAAATAGCTAGAGCAAGCTAGTGTTCGATAAATACAACAAGAAATAAATAAAACAAGATAGGATCATGGGAGGCAAAATGGATAAGTTTAGTATGATAAATTAAAAAAGGCTTTGCATAAACAAAATCAATTCAGTCAAAATTAAAAAGAAAAAGGAGGACTTATGGAATATAAAATACATCATTCACTTTATTTTTATTTTTTTTTTTTTTTGCAACATGGCTAATGTGGATATATGGCATGTCTTCAAATTTATAGTAGATATTGTGTTTCTCTTTTTCTTGTTTTTGTTTTTCTGTTTTAATATATTTATATATCATATGTTCTCTGTCTCTCTGTATATATGTTTAAATCTTGTATGGTTCAGATAAAAATGAGGTCCATGAGATACCCAAATCTCACTATTTCTTCTATATTTATATTCAACACTATGGTTATGTGAGATAGCAAGACCCTTTCCTTTATTTCTTAGTTCTTCTATAATATATATTTCCCTTTTATTTTCTTTGTCAAAAAACCTAAAAAACAGAAAAGAAAAAAAACCCCAACAATTCCTACCTACTGTCAATCTCACTTAACTCTCTCTATTACCCTTGAAGGAAGCTCACCTCTGAAAAGATATATTTTTCAATCGCATATGAATACAAGTGCTTTATGATTCTTTATATTCTATGATTCTGTTCAGATGCATTTAAGTTTCTAGTTATCACTTCACTCATGTATTTTCATTTCAAAGTATACACTAAGTTCTGACTCTTTCATCAAATGCTTGGAAGTCTTGTATTAAAAGGCTATTATTTCCACTGATAGGATCAAATTTATTTATTTTTTTAAATTAATTAACTTATTTTTAAATTTTTTAAAAGATTTTTATTTACAAAATATATGCATGGGTGATTTTTCAACATTGACACTTACAAAACCTTCTGTTCCAAATTTTCTCCTCCACCCCACCAGCCTCCCTCCCTTATATGGCAAATAGTTCCATACATGTTAAATATGTTAAAATACATGTTAAATCCAATATATGTATACATAGTTTATACAGTTATCTTGTTGAACAAGAAAAAATCAGATCAAGAAGAAAAACAACTGAGAAAGAAAACAAAATGCAAGCAAACAACAACAGAAAGAGTGAAAATGCTATGTTGTGGTCCACACACAGTTCCCACATTCCTCGCTCTGGGTGTAGATGGCTCGCTTCATCACTGAATGATTGGAATTGTTTTGAATCATCTCATTATTGAAGAGAGTCATGTCAATCAGAATTGATCATTGTATAGGCTTGTAGCATAGCCATGTATAATGATCTCTTGATTCTGTTCATTTCATTTGACATCAATTCATGTAAGTCTCTTTGATACTCTCTGAAATCATTCTGTTGGTCATTTCTTACAGAACAAAAATATGTCATAACATTCATATAACATAATTTATTCAACCATTCTTCAATTGGTGGACATCTGTTCAGTTTCCAGTTTCTTGCAACTACAAAGAGGGCTTCCACAAACATTTTTGTACATGTGGGTCCCTAACCGTACTTTAAGATCTCTTTAGAATATAAGCTTTGTAGAAACACTGCTGGGTCAAAGGGCATGTGAAGTCTGATAAGTTTTTGAGCATAGTTCTAAATTCTTAGTTCCATCAGAATGGTTGGATCCATTCACAGCTCCACCAATAATGTATCAGTGTCCCAGTTTTCCCACATCCTCTCCAACATTCATCATTATCTTTTCCTGTCATCTTAGTCAATCTGAGAAGTACGTAGTGGTATCTCAAAGTTGTCTTAATTTGCATTTTTCTGATCAATAGTGATTTGGAGCACCTTTTCTTTTTTTTATAGCCAATTAATTTTTTTTTAATTTTATAAATTTTTTGACATTATATATGCATGAATATTTTTATAACATTATTCCTTGTATTCATTTTTCCCAATTATCCCCTCCCTCCCTCTACTCCCTCCCCTTGATGACAAGCAATCCCATATATTTTACATGTGTTACAGTATAACCTAGATACAATATATGTGTGTAGATACCATTTTCTTGTTGCACATTAAGTATTAGATTCCAAAGGTATAAGTAACCTAGGTAGATAGACAGCAGTTCTAACAGTTTACATTCATTTCCCAGTGTTCCTTCTCTGGGTATAGTTGTTTCTGTCTATCATTGATCAACTAGAAGTGAGTTGGATCTTCTTTATGTTG
This sequence comes from Sminthopsis crassicaudata, assembly GCF_048593235.1. NCBI lineage: Eukaryota > Metazoa > Chordata > Mammalia > Dasyuromorphia > Dasyuridae > Sminthopsis > Sminthopsis crassicaudata. Next base: position 391,043,835 of record NC_133620.1, on the reverse strand, counting down.
AAGATATCCACTTCCATCAGAATACATCTTCAAACAACATTGAAGTGTACAGTGATCTTCTGGTTCTATTCATTTCACACAGCATCAGTTGATGTAAGTCTCTTGGAGCACCTTTCCATATGACTAGAAACAGTTTCAATTTCTTCATCTGAAAATTGTTTGCTCATATCCTTTGACCATTTATCAATTGCTTGAATTCTTATGAATTTGACTCAATTCCCTATATATTTTAGAAATGAGATCTTTATCAGAACCTTCAAATATAAAACATGTTTTCCCAGTTTGTTGCTTCCCTTCTAATATTGTTTGCATTAGTTTTGTTTGTACAAAGGCTTTTTAATTTAATATAATCAAAATTTTCTATTTTGTGATCAATAATGATCTCTAGTTCATCTTTGGTCATAAATTTATTCTTCCTTCACAAGTCTGAGAGATAAATTATCCTATATTCCTCTAATTTATTTATAATCTCATTCTTTATGCCTAAATCATGGATCCATTTTGATCTTATCTTGGTATATGGTGTTAAGTGTGGATCCAAATCTAATTTCTGCCATACTAATTTGCTAGGAATAGTTATAATTTATCCCCATTACCTATGATACTACTGATGGTTTTAAATATATGCCACTGACTATTTTAAGAAAAAGTCCATTTATTCCTATACTCTTAAGCATTTTTAGTAGGAATGAATGTTGGATTTTATCAAATGCTTTTTCTGCATCTATTGAGATGATCATATAGTTTTTGTTAATTTAGTTATTGATATAGTCAATTATGCTAATAGTTTTCCTAATGTTGAACCTGCCTTGCATTATCCTGGTATAAATCTTACTTGATCATAGTGTATTATCCTGGGGATGATTTTCTGTAATCTTTTTGCTAATATTTTATTTAAGATTTTAGCATCAATATCCATTAGGGAGATTGGTCTATAATTTTCTTTCTCAGTTTTCAACTTACCTGGTTTAGGTATCAGTACCATATCTGTGCCATAAAAGGAATTTGGTAGGACTCCTTCATTGCCTATTTTTCAAATAGTTTATATAGCATTGAAGTTAATTGTTCTTTAAATGTTTGGTAGAATTCATATGTATATCCATCTGGTCCCGGGGATTTTTTCTTAGGAAGTTGATTATTAGCTTGTTCTATTTCTTTTTCTGAAAGGGGATTATTTAGACTACTTACTTCTTCCTCTGTTAATCTGGGCAAGCTTTATTTTTGAAGGTATTCTTCCATTTCATTTAAGTTATCCAATTTATTGGCATAAAGCTGGGCAAAGTGACTCCTCATTATTGCTCTAATTTCCTCTTCATTAATGGTGAGTTCTCCCTTTTCATTTTTTTTTTATGAGAGTATCCCATTATTTTTTTATTTATTTTTTTCTTTTTAATTTTTTATTATATATATATTTTTTATAATATTATCCCTTGTATTCATTTTTCCAAATTATCCCTCCCCCCGATGACAGGCAATCCCATACATTTTACATGTGTTACAATATAGTCTAGGTACAATACATGTGTGTGAATATCATTTTCTTGTTGCACAATAAACATTAGATTCCGAAGGTACATGCAACCTGGGCAGACACATATTAGTGCTAACAATTTACATTAACTTCCCAGTGTTTCTTCTCTGGGTGTAGCTACCTCTGTCCATCATTGATCAACTGGAAGTGAGTTGTTTTTTCTTTATGTTGAAGACTTCCACTTCCATCAGAATACATCCTCATACAGTATTGTTGTTGAAGTGTACAGTGATCTTCTGGTTCTGCTCATTTCACTCAGCATCAGTTGATTTTAGTCTCTCCAGGCCTCTCTGTATTCCTCCTGTTGGTCATTTCTTACAGAGCAATAATATTCCATAACCTTCATATACCATAATTTACCCAACCATTCTCCAACTGATGGACATCCATTCATCTTCCAGTTTCTAGCTACAACAAAAAGAGCTGCCACAAACATTTTGGCACATATATGTCTCTTTCCGCTCTTTAGTATTTCTTTGGGATATAATCCCAGTAGTAGCGCTGCTGGGTCAAAGTGTATGCACAGTTTGATAACTTTTTGGGCATAATTCCAGATTGCTCTCCAGAATGGCTGGATTCTTTCACAACTCCACCAGCAATGTATCAGTGTCCCAGTTTTCCCAATCCCCTCCAACATTCATTATTATTTGTTCCTGTCATCTTAGCCAATCTCACAGGTGTGTAGTGGTATCTCAGAGTTGTCTTAATTTGCATTTCTCTGATCAGTAGTGAGTTGGAACACTCTTTCATGTGAGTGGATATAGTTTCAATTTCTTCCTCTGAGAATTGTCTGTTCATATCCTTTGACCATTTATCAATTGGAGAATGATTTGGTTTCTTATAAATTAGGGTCAGTTCTCTATATATTTTGGAAATGAGACCTTTGTCAGAACCTTTCCTTTTAAAAATATTTTCCCAATTTGTTACTTCCCTTCTAATCTTGTTTGCATTAGTATTATTTGTACAGACACTTTTTAGTTTGATGTACTCAAAATCTTCTATTTTGTGATCAATAATGATCTCTAGTTCTCCTCTGGTCATAAATTCCTTCCTCCTCCACAAGTCTGAGAGGTAGATTATCCTCTGTTCCTCTAATCTATTTATTATCTCCCTCTTTATGCCTAAATCATGGACCCATTTTGATCTTATCTTGATATATGGTGTTAAGTGTGGATCCATATCTAATTTCTGCCATACTAATTTCCAGTTTTCCCAACAGTTTTTTCCGAATAATGAATTTTTATCCCTAATGTTGGTATCTTTGGGTTTGTCAAAGATTAGGTTGCTATATATGTACCCTTTTTTGTCCTTTGTATCTAATCTGTTCCACTGATCTGCCGGTCTATTTCTTAGCCAATACCAAATGGTTTTGGTGACTGCTGCTATATAATATAGCTTTAGATCACGTACACTTAGACGACATTCCTCTGAGTTTTTTTTCATTAGTTCCCTTGCAATTCTCGACCTTTTATTCTTCCATATGAATTTTGTTGTTATTTTTTCTAGGTCATTGAAATAGTTTCTTGGGAGTCTGATTGGTATAGCACTAAATAAATAGATTAGTTTGGGGAGTATTGTCATCTTTATTATATTCACTCGGCCTATCCAAGAGCACTGAATGTCTTTCCAATTATTTAAATCTGATTTTATTTTTGTGGCAAGTGTTTTGTAGTTTTTCTCATATAATTCCTGACTTTTCTTTGGTAGATGGATTCCCAAATACTTTATACTCTCAACATTTGTTTGGAATGGAATTTCTCTTTGTATCTCTTGCTGTTGCATTTTGTTAGTGATATATAAAAATGCCGAGGATTTATGTGGATTTATTTTGTATCCTGCCACTTTGCTGAAATTTTGAATTATTTCTAGTAGCTTTTTAGCAGAATCTTTGGGGTTCTCTAAGTATAGCATCATGTCATCTGCAAAAAGTGATAGTTTGATTTCCTCATTTCCTACTCCAATTCCTTGAATCTTTTTCTCGGTTCTTATTGCCGAAGCTAGCGTTTCTAGTACTATATTGAATAGTAATGGTGATAGTGGGCAACCTTGTTTCACTCCTGATCTTACTGGGAAAGGTTGCAGTTTATTTCTATTGCATATTATGCTTACTGAAGGTCTTAAATATATGCTCCTGATTATTCTAAGGAATAGTCCATTTATTCCTATACTTTCAAGAGTTTTTAGTAGGAATGGATGTTGGATTTTGTCAAATGCTTTTTCTGCATCTATTGAGATGATCATATGGTTCTTATTAATTTGATTATTAATATGGTCAATTATATTAATAGTTTTCCTAATATTAAACCAGCCCTGCATTCCTGGAATAAATTCTACTTGATCATAGTGTATTATCCTGGAGATGATTTTCTGAAGTCTTTTTGCTAATATCTTATTTAAGATTTTAGCATCAATATTCATAAAGGAGATTGGTCTATAATTTTCTTTCTCAGTTTTCGATCTACCTGGTTTAGGTATCAGTACCATGTCTGTGTCATAAAAGGAGTTTGGTAGGACTCCTTCATCCCCTATTTTTTCAAATAAGTTATATAACATTGGGGCTAATTGTTCTTTAAATGTTTGGTAGAAATCACATGTGAATCCATCTGGCCCTGGGGATTTTTTCCTGGGGAGTTGATTAATAGCTTGTTCTATTTCTTTTTCTGAAATGGGACTATTTAAGCAATTTATCTCCTCCTCTGTTAATCTAGGGAGCCTATATTTTTGGAGCAACTCATCCATTTCACTTAAGTTATCAAATTTATTGGCATAAAGTTGGGCAAAGTAACTCCTTATTATTTCTCTAATTTCCTCTTCATTGGTGGAAAGATCCCCCTTTTCATTTGTAAGACTAACAATTTGATTTTCCTCTTTCTTTTTTCTGATCAGATTTACCAAAGGTTTATCTATTTTATTGGCTTTTTCATAAAACCAACTCTTGGTTTTATTTATTAATTCAATAGTTTTTTTACTTTCAATATTATTGATTTCTCCTTTTAATTTTTGTATTTCAAGTTTTTAATTTGGTCTTTTTCTAGCCTTTTAAGTTGTAAACCCAATTCGTTAATCTTCTCTTTCTCTATTTTCTTCAAATAAGCCTCTAAAGATATAAAATTTCCCCTTATTACTACTTTAGCTACATCCCACAGATTTTGGTATGATGTCTCATCATTGTCATTATCTTGGGTGAAATTATTAATTGTTTCTATAATTTGCTCTTTCACCCAGTCATTCTATAATATGAGATTATTCAGTTTGCAATTACTTTTTGTTCTATTTATCCCTAACTTTTTACTGAATGTAGCTTTTATTGCATTGTGGTCTGAGAAGAAGGCATTTATTATTTCTGCCTTCCTACATTTAATTTTGAGATCTTTATGTCCTAATATATGGTCTATTTTTGTATAGGATCCATGAACTGCTGAGAAGAAAGTATATTCCTTTCTATCACCATTCAGTTTTCTCCAAAGGTCTATCATACCTAGTTTTTCTAATGTTCTATTTACTTTTTTAATTTCTTTATTGTTTGTTTTGTGGTTTGATTTGTCTAAATCTGAGAGTGCAAGGTTGAGATCTCCCACTATTATAGTTTTACTGTCTATTTCTTCTTGCAACTCTCTTAACTTTTCCTTTAGAAAGTTAGATGCTATACCACTTGGTGCATATATGTTTAGTATCGATATGGCTTCATTATTTATGCTACCTTTCAGCAGGATATAGTTTCCTTCCTTATCTCTTTTAATTAGATCAGCTTCTGCTTTTGCTTGATCTGAGATAAGGATAGCTACCCCTGCTTTTTTGGCTTTACCTGAAGCATAATAGGCTCTGTTCCAACCTTTTACCTTTACTCTGCATGTATCTCCCTGCTTTAAGTGTGTTTCCTGTAGACAACATATTGTAGGGTTCTGCTTTTTGATCCAATCTGCTATCCGTCTCCGTTTGATGGGATAGTTCATCCCATTTACATTTACAGTTAAAATTACTAATTCTGTATTTCCTGCCATCGTATTATCCCCAGATTATGCTTTTTTCCCTTGACCCCCCTCATCCCCCTACCCGATATTTAATTTACAGACCCCCCCTTGTGACACGCAACCCTCCCTCTTTTTTTTTTTTTTTAGGATCCCTCCCCCCTCCCTCCAAGACCCTTCACTTATTTTCCTTTTCCTTTTCCCTTTTCCTCTCCCCCCTTTTAATGAGGTGAGAGAAAATTCTCTGAAAAACAAATATGTTAATTATTTACTCTTTGAGCCTCTCCTGATGAGAGTAAGATTCACACAATGATTCTCTCCCTCACTAAGTTCCCTCAGATATGGTGTATCTTCTATGCCTCTTCCTGGGATGTAGTTTCCCTCTTTTTATCATTCCTTCCCCTTTTTCTGAAACGACCTCCTTCCCTTTACTACAACCCCCTTTTTTTCTTTTATATCAGTAAAATCAAATTATCCTTGAGTACTTTTTATATACCCACAACAGAATTACAGTTATCAAGGGTTCTGTGTACCTTTTTCTGTTTCTCTTCAGTCCTGTGGATGTAGATCAAATTTTTTGTTTAAGTCTGGTTTTTTTCTTAGAAACATATAGAATTCCTCTGTTTCATTGAATGACCATCTTCTTCCATGGAAAAAAATGCTAAACTTAGCTGAGTAGTCCATTCTTGGTTGCAGTCCTTGATCTTTTGCCTTATGGAATATCAGTTTCCAGGCCCTTCTATCTTTTAATGTGGAGGCAGCCAGATCTTGAGTGACCCTTATTGTGGCACCTTGGTATTTAAATTGTTTTTTTCTAGCTGCTTGCAGGATTTTCTCCTTTGTGTGGTAATTCTGCAGCTTAGCCACTATATTCCGTGGTGTTCTTTTTTTAGGGTCTATTTCAGAAGGAGTTCGATGAATTCTTTCCACATCTACTTTCCCTTCTGTTTCTATTATCTCTGGACAGTTCTCTTTGATAATTTCCTGTAAAATAGAATCTAGGCTCTTTTTTTGTTCATAGTTTTCTGGAAGTCCAATAATCCGCAGATAATCTCTCCTAGATCTATTTTCCAGGTCTATAGATTTTCCCAGTAGGTATTTGACGTTGTTCTCCAGCTTCTCATTTTTTTTGTTTTGTTTGACTGATTCTTGGGTTCTCTGTGAATCATTCATTTCTATTTGTTCCATCCTGACTTTTAAGGAGTTATTTTCTTCTTTCACAGTTTTTAGTTCTTTTTGTAAATGCCCAATTTCATTTTTAAATGAATTATTTTGCTCTATTGAATTTTTTTCCATTTCCCTAATTTTTTTTTTTTGAGGATTATTTTATTTTTCCAATTCAGAAATTCTATTTTCTTGAGACTATTTTTATCTTTTCCAATTCAGAAATCCTACTTTCCTGTGTTTTTTTTAACCTTTTCTAATTCATAAATTTTGTTTCCCTGCATCTCCTGTGAATTCTTTATTTTTTCCAACTCCAATTTCAGGACGTTGTTATTATCTATCATAGCTTCCCTTTCCTTTCCCCATTTTTCTTCCAACTCCCTTAATTTTTTAAGAGTTTCTTCTAGGAGAGAGTTATGTGATGGGGGGCAGGAATCGTTCCCCTTTAGGTTGTTATCTGCTGTTTCTGTGCTGTTAGCTTCCTCGGGGTTGGATACCGGCTCTTTCTCTGTATAGAAGGAATCTATAGTTTTTCTGGCTTTTTTGCTCATATTTAAAAAATCTTTTGGGGTCTGTCCCTGGGGTAGGAAATTATTCATTTACTTCTTTACCAGCTTCCTCCCAGACCGGATGGATGCAGAGGCTCCTGTGCCTGAGCTAAGATAGAGCTTTGGGAGAGAGTTCCCCACCCCCTCCCTGGAAGTGCCTCAGAGGTGATTAGCACTGCTGTGCCCGAGGGCGCTGAACAGTAAAGGCAGCACAAAGCCCAGCCTATGTGTCAGGGTAGGGAGTGGATGTATGCAGCAGATGACATGAAAAGCCCCTGTGTTCAAACTGGAAGTGTCTGCCAGAAACCGCGGTCCCTAGTTCAAAGGTTCCGCTTCTCTGGGACTTCCTGGAGCTGAGTTCCACTCCCTCCAGCTAAACTAGGCAGTGTGTGTTGCCTTGGGCCGTATCCACCCACTTGTCAATCTCTTAACTATTCTCAGGTGGTAGCTGAGGCCACACCCCCTGGTGCCGAGATCTGCTGAGTCACCTCCAGGATCCGGGGAAAATCTAATCTGAGTTTTTAAAGTATTTTGGCTTTCTCTTCTGAACTGCTAAATAATTAGCAGAGAAGAGCTAACAGCCTGCGCCAGATTCCTTTATCTCAGTGGCTTCTCTGATTCCAGAGCCCTTCCCACCGCGATGGGCAGAGTATGCTAGCACCCAGCCGTCTGTGCTGGCCTCTCTTCTTCCTCCCCTAGGGACTGACCTTTTCTGTTGAAACTCCAGATTCTCTTCAGCTGGTAAGTCGTGCTTCCAGTCCTTGTGGTATCTATCAGTCCTGGGCTTATTTTGAGACTTAATTTATCTAATTGGTTGTGAGGGAGTGAGGACATTCACAGAGTTGTGTGTTTCTTCTCCGCCATCTTAGCTCCACCCCTCCCTTTTCATTTTTAAGATTAACAATTTCATTTTCTTCTTTCCTTTTTTTAAGGATTTGTCTATTTTGTTGGTTTTTTGATAGAACCAACTCTTAGTTATATTAATTAATTCAATAGTTTTTTTACTTCCAATTTTATTAATCTCTCCTTTTATTTTTAGAATTTCAAGTTTAGTGTTTGTCTGGGTTTTTTTAATTTGTTCCTTTTCTAGCATTTTTAGTTGCAAGCCCAATTCATTGACATTCTCTTTCTCTATTTTATGCAAGTAGGCTATATGAAATTTCCCCTTATTCCTGCTTTGGCTGCATCCCACATATTTTGGTATGATGTCTCATTATTGTCATTTTCTTGGGTGAAGTTATTAATTATGTCTTTTATTTGCTGTTTCACCCAATCATTCTTCAGAATGAGATTATTTAATTTCCAATTATATTTTTGTCTATTTTCCCCTGAATTTTTATTGAATATAATTTTCATTGCATTGTGGTCTGAAAAGGATGCATTTACTATTTCTGCCTCACTGCATTTGAGTTTGAGGTTTTTATGTCCTAATATATGGTCAATTTTTGTATAGATTCCATGAACTGTTGAGAAGAAAGTGTACATCTTTCTTTCTCCATTTAGTTTTCTTCAAAGCTCTATCATATCTAACTTTTCTAGTGTTCTATTTACCTCTTTGACTTCTTTCTTATTTATTTTGTGATTTGATTTATCTAATTCTGAGAGTGCAAGGTTGAGATCTACTACTATTACAGTTTTGCTTTCTATTTCTTCTTGCAGCTCTCTTAATTCCTCTTTTAAGAATTTAGATGCTACACTATTTGGTGCATATATGTTTAATATTAATATTGCTTCATTGTCTATGCTACCTTTTAGCAAGATATAGTGCCCTTCAATATATATATTTCTATTTTATTTTTCCAACTCACTAATTCTGTTTTTCAAGGATTTTATTTCTTTATCCCCTCTGTCTTTAAATGAGTGGGATGACGTATCCACACTTTCTTGCCACGCTTCCCTTTCCTTTTCCCATTTTTCTTCTTGCTCTCTTGTGAGAGCCTTTTTAATTTCTTCTCTTGTGTGTTGAGGAGCAGATCATATCCCCCTTTGGGGATTCATCTGGAGACAGGATGTTTTTAGTCTCCTCAGGTTTTAATGTCTGCTCTCTATCCATATACAAGCTATCAATAGTTGGAGTCCATTTAAATTTTTTGCTCATTTTGTCAAAGAAGAATCAAAGAAAATAAACTCCCCCAAAACAAATGCAGTCATGCAGTCTGCTTTTTTTTTTTTTTTTTTTTTTTTTTTTTTGCAGGGGGGAGGCTGGATGTTATTACCAAGCTTCCTCTACAGACTGAAGGGGTGCAGCAGCAAGGCACTAGCAGGACAGCGATGTCTGGACTGTGTCTGTACTCTAAGAGTGTGCTGTCACTCTGGATGGGTGTGGCCAGGTCCCGAGAGACCCTAGCTTTTGGGGGTTATAGTCTTTACCCCCTTTGTTTTTAACTTCTCTGCTTGCCTACTGGCTTTCTGCCAGAGCAAAGTAGCCAACACTGTGGTAAAGCTCTTTCCACAGAAACAGCTGAGATCACATCCTACCCCCTCTAGTTTGCTTATCTCTGAGCTGCGTTACTCTGTCTCCTGTCCTGCTGCTGCCTGCCTTCAGTTTGTGCCCGATGTACATCCCCACCCACAAGCAAAAACAGACCTTTTCTGTCAAATTTTGAGGAAATCTTCTCTTGGTAATTATTTGTGTTTTGTGTTTTGTTTGTTTGTTTCTTTGTTTGTTTTTGTTTTGCTTTGTTTTCAGTTAAGCACTAATTTTGAGGCTTGTCATGAGATAAATTATTCTGAGAGAAAAGACAGAGCTTAAGTAGATGTGTATGTCCTCTCTGCCATCTTGGCTGGAAGTCCTTATGAATGCATTTTGATGTTATTTTGGCATATGGTGTTATGTGTGGGTCAATGTCTAGTTTCTGTCATTCTAATTTCCAGTTTTCCCAGCAGTTTTTGTCAATAGTGAATTTTTATCCCAAAAGTTGTGATTTTTAGATTTGTCAAACACTAGATTACTATAGTCACTGACTATTCTGTCCTGTGAACCTAACCTATTCCACTGATCAACTACTCTATTTCTTAGAGAATACCAAATGGTTTTGATGAACATTGCTTTATAATATAGTTTTAGATCTGGTACAGCTAGGCCACCTTTGTTTACTTTTTTTCTCATTAATTCCTTGAAATTCTTGACATTTTGTTCTTCCAGATGAATTTGTTGTTACTTTTACCAGGTCAATTGGATTTATTTTTGCAGAGTAACTTAGTCTTGATCACAATCACAAACCTTTCTCTTTTGCTCTTTGTTATATTTTCCCAAGCTTTTTTTTTCCTTTACAGAAATTATACCATATTTATATATAATCTTGACAGTAGTTCTTTAGCACTTAAACTCATTGTTTCTGACTTTTTTATATTTTTTCCCTTTGATTTGAAACCCTGAATTTTGATTATAGACCTCATAAGTGGTTTTAGCTTGGGATATCCTTAAGGAAGTGCCTAATAGGTTTTTGACATTTTACTTTACCTTCTATTCTAATGGATCTGGCTTTAATAGAGAAATATAGCTTATTGTAGTGGAAAAGACAAGGGACTCAGAGTCAAGAGAATATGGGTTCAAATCCTCAACAGACAAAATTACAAGTGGTGTGAACCTGGACAAATCTCTCTTTGCCTTAGTTTGTCCATCAGTGAAATGAAAGGGGGGGGGTTTAGATATAATATCCTTTATGGATTTGTTAAAGGTATTCTGACATTCATATCCTGTTAATTTAGTTTCATTTTGGGGAAAATCAGGCATTTAGAAGTCATATAATAGTTTTAAAAAAGAGATTTACTTAGTCCTAAAATAACAAAGATATTCTGTAACTGCTATAATATCTGTCCTCCTTATAACAATAAGATCTTCAGAGATCCATCATAAAAGAAGAGTCTCAACTTCTTGGGGAGAGCTCTTCATATTAGCTGATCAGAAAAATGTCTCAAAAGACCTGGGTTTCATTGGGTCCCAAGGTCAGTTTTGTCTCCTGTTTGAGAAAAATAATCCTTATAATGAAAAGGAGACGGGAACCTGTGGTAGATGCTGAACATAATAGAGGTGCTTTTTAGCTCTTAGATCAATGAGTATATTTTTGTTACATCATTGAATCCTGACTACTATACTTAATTTCATTCTGTGTCCACTACTTGGTTCCAATGTTTTAAATATTTCCTCCTAGACTCTAATTTCATTTTTCTTTCTTGCTACATTTCATTCTAGCCATTGGACAATGCCTAATAAAAAAATGTGACATGTTTCCTAATTATCTATTTAGCCTTCTTTGACTTAGTTGTGTGTTGTGAATGTGTTGTGTTATGGTATGAATATTTAATATTTCCAGTCTTAGTTATTCTATTAGGAGTTTGTTGTGGTCAATTCTCTTTTGTATTTTTTGAAGGATTATATGGGTCTAGTTTGACCCACTCCTTCTGCCCTTTCAATGCCATTGCTAAACTGGATATGCAGCACTAAGCCAACTAGTACTGCTTTCAGAGTTTCCTAAAATTGTAATGGGAATTCTGGCCAACACTAGTCTCTCTCCATCTTTGTTTTAATGTCATTCCCAAATGATATTTGATCCCAACCTTATAGGCATCTAGTAGATATTGATAATTATTATGGTCTCAGGTCTTCTGAAAAGTTCTCTTCCATTGCTGTTTCTGAAATAGCTCTAAATTATTCATTTGCTTTCTGTTTCCTGCCCTGTCTTACTATATAATGATATCTGGGGATCTGATGTACCACTAACTTGTGTTAGTAGGCTAAACCAGGATCTAACTTCAGAACCCACCTTGTTCATAATGAATAAAAGCCTGTTTTGAGGAGTTTGGCTCTCCTAGTGGGGGGCTCCTTTCCCAACCTTTGCTTTCCAACCATTTTACCTGAATTCAGTGCATTATCTGATGTAATTTTTGTATTATCATCTGATGATTCATATTTTGTGCAGTTTTGAACTGAATAGCAGAACTGTCTTCTGTTTCTCTTGGTGTTATCTATCTGGATATTAGCCTTTTTGTGTGGGATAGTTAGGCTTTTGCATAACCTTTTATGTAGTCCCCTCAAATGGCATGATAGCTTAAGAGCTGAACTAGTTTCAGAAGGGAACTAGATACTTCCTAATTTTTGGAAATTTAGAGTAAGGACTAAGGGCAAACTAAAACTTTGTTGTTGTTGTTTGCTTGTTTGTTTGCTTTAGATTTGGAAATGATTGATATGACTCAGCAAAAAAAGTTTCAGAAATTATGCTAAGCAATGGTGATACAAATAAGGCAGAACCTGTCCTTAAGGAAATGAAAATCCATTAAATTAAAATGAAACTACATATAGAATAAATTACAATTAATCTCAAAGGGAAGGTAATCAGAATGGGTAGGAATGAGAAAGTCCTTTATGGTCAATGTATAATGACTACAAAAATGTAACTAAAAACCAAAGAATTTTAAAAAGAAACTTATGAATACACAATTTTACTCTAGAGAAGATATATAATAACAACAACTTATATTTATGTAGCACTTTACATTTTGCAAAATGCTTGACAGATATCATGTCATATAAATATGACATAATATTTGAGCACTATGAAAAGAGTTATAACTAGTCCACTTTCCTGATGGTCTTGTAGTATGTGGCTAAACATATTGTTTAACAAAGATTATGTAAATCTCTCCAGTAGAAGAATAGAGGACAATCTGACTGTTTCCTAAAGACTAATTTGTTCTTTGTGTGACAGTTGTATTGAAATCCGTATACACATAGCCATGGTGGGACTTTTAACGAATTTTGTGTAGATGTCAGATAAAAATAAATGTCTTTTTTATTAATTTAATAATTATAACATTATTTTGTGACAGTACATATGCATAGGTAATTTTTTTTTTACAACATTATCCCTTGTATTTCCTTTTGTTCTGAATTTTTCCCCTCCTTCCCTCCACCCCCTCCCCTAGATAGCAGGCATTCCCATAAATATTAAATATCTTATAGTATATCCTAGGTACAATATGTATGTGCAGAACCAAATTTTTGTTGTTGTTGTTGCAAAGGAAGAATTGTATTCAGAAGGTTGAAATAATCTGGGAAGAAAAACAAAACAAAAAAAGGCTCACAGTTTACACTCATTTCCCAGTGTTCCTTTTCTGGTTGTAGCTGATTCTGTCCATCATTGATCAATTGGAATTGGATTAGCTCTTCTCTATGTTGAAGATACCCACTTCTATCAGAATACATCTTCATACAGTATCATTGTTGAAGTGTACAATGATCTCCTAGTTAAGCTTGTTTCACTCAGCATCAGTTCATGTAATTCTCTCCAAGCCTCTCTGTATTCCTCCTGTTGGTCATTTCTTAGAGAATAATAATATTCCATAACATTCATATACCATAATTTACCCAACCATTCTCCAATTGATGGACATCCATTCATTTTCCAGTTTCTAGCCACTACAAAAAGGGCTGCCACAAACATTTTGGCACATACAGGTCCCTTTTCCTTCTTTAGTATTTCCTTGGGATATAAGCCCAGTAGTAGCACTGCTGGGTCAAAGGGTATGCACAGTTTGATAACTTTTTGGGCATAATTCTAGTTCATAGTTCATAGTTCTTCCAACATTCATCATTATTCGTTCCTGTCATCTTAGCCAATATGACAGGTGTGTAGTGGTATTTCAGAGTTGTCTTAATTTGCATTTCTCTGATCAATAGTGATTTGGAACACTCTTTCATATGAGTGGAAATACTTTCAATTTCATCATCTGAAAATTGTCTGTTCATATCCTTTGACCATTTATCAATTGGAGAATGGCTTGATTTCTTATAAATTAAAGTCAATTCTCTGTATATTTTTGAGATGAGGCCTTTATCAGAACCTTTAACTGTAAAAATGTTTTCCCAATTTGTTACTTCCCTTCTAATCTTGTGTGCATTAATTTTGTTTGTGCAAAAACTTTTTAATTTGATGTAATCAAAATTTTCTATTTTGTGATCAATAATGATCTCTAGTTCTCCTTTGGACACAAATTCCTTCCTCTTCCACAAGTCTGAGAGGTAAACTATCCTATGTTTCTCTAATTTATTTATGATCTCGTTCTTTATGCCTAAATCTTGGACCCATTTGATCTTATCTTAGTATGTGGGTCCATGCCTATTTTCTGCCATACTAATTTTCCCAGCAGTTTTTGTCAAATAATGAATTCTTGTCCCAAAATTTGGGATCTTTGGGTTTCTCAAAGACTAGATTGCTATTTTTATTCACTATCTTGCCCTGTTAACCTAATCTATTCCTTAAATAAGTCTATTTCTTAGCCAATACCAAATGGTTTTGGCGACTGTTGCTTTATAATATAGTTCTAGATCAGGTATAGCTATACCACTTTCATTTATTTTTTTTTTCATTACTTTCCTTGAAATTCTCAACCGTTTATTATTCCATATGAATTCTGTTGTTATTTTTTCTTGGTCATTAAAATAGTTTCTTGGGAGACTGATTGGTAGAGCACTAAATAAATAGATTAGTTTAGGGAGTATTGTCATGTTAATCATATTTGCTTGGTCTATCCAAGACCACTGAATATCTTTCCAATTATTTAAATCTGACTTTATTTTTGTGGCAAGTGTTTCATAATTTTGCTCATATAATTCCTGACTTTCCTTTAGTAGATATATTCCCAAATATTTTATACTATCGACGATTATTTTGAATGGAATTTCTCTTTGTATCTCTTGCTCTTGCATTGTGTTAGTAATGTATAAAAATGGTGAGGATTTCTGTGGATTTAAATTGTATCCTGAAACTTTGCTAAAGTTCTGAATTATTTCTAATAGCTTTTTATCAGAGTCTTTGGGGTTCTCTAAGCATACCATCTTTTCATCTGCAAAGAGTGATAGTTTGATCTCCTCATTTCTTACTCCAATTCTTTGAATCTCTTTCTCGGCTCTTATTGCTGAGGCTAGTGTTTCTAGTACTATATTGAATAGTAATGGTGATAGTGGGCAACCTTGTTTCACTCCTGATCTTACTGGGAAAGGTTCCAGTTTATCGCCATTACATAGGATGTTTACTGACAGAATTAAATATATGCTCCTTATTATTTTAAGGAATAGTCCATTTCTTCTTATACTCTCAAGCATTTTTAGTAGGAATGGATGTTGGATTTTATGAAATGCTTTTTCTGCATCTATTGAGATGATCATATGGTTTTTATTAATTTGATTATTAATATGGTCAATTATACTAATAGTTTTCCTAATATTAAACCAGTCTTACATTCCTAGTATAAATCCTACTCGATCATAGTGTATTATCCTGAGGATGATTTTCTGAAGTCTTTTTGCTAATATCTTATTTAAGATTTTAGCATCAATATTCATTAAGGAGATTCGTCTATAGTTTTCTTTCTCAATTTTCAATCTAACTGGTTTAGGTATCAGTACCATGTCTGTGTCATAAAAGGAATTTGGTAGGATTCCTTCAATCCCTGTTTTTTCAAATAGTTTATATAACATTGGGGCTATTTGTTCTTTAAATGTTTGGTAGAATTCACATGTAAATCCATCTGGTCCTGGGGATTTTTTCTTTGGGAGTTGGTTAATAGCTTGTTTTATTTCTTTTTCTGAAATGGGACTATTTAGACTACTTATTTCTTCCTCTGTTAATCTGGGCACGCTATATTTTTCAAGGTATTCTTCCATTTCATTTAAGTTATTGAATTTATTGGCATAAAGTTGAGCAAAGTAGCTCCTAACTATTGTTCTAATTTCCTCTTGATTTGTAGTGAGTTGTCCCTTTTCATTTTCAAGACTAACAATTTGCTTTTCTTCTTTCCTTTTTTTAATCAGATTTACTAAGGGTTTGTCTATTTTGTTGGTTTTTTCATAGAACCAACTCTTAGTTATATTAATTAATTCAATACTTTCAATTTTATTAATCTCACCTTTTGTTTTTAGAATTTCAAGTTTCATGTTTGACTGGGTGTTTTAAATTTGTTCCTTTTCTAGCAATTTTAGTTGTAAGCCCAATTTGTTGACCCTCTCTTTCTCTATTTTATGCAGGTTGACCTCTAGATATATTAAACTTCTCCTTATTACTGCTTTGGCTGTATTTCACACATTTTTGTATGATATCTCATTATTGTCATTTTCTTGGGTGAAGTTATTAATTATGTCTATGATTTGCTGTTTTACCGAATCATTCTTTAGTATAAGATTATTTAGTTTCCAATTATTTTTTGGTCTATTTTCCCCTGGCTTTTTATTAAATGTAATTTTAATTGCATTGTGGTCTGAAAGGCATGCATTTACTATTTCTACTTTACTGCATTTGATTTTGAGGTTTTTATGTTCTAGTATATGATCAATTTTTGTATAGGTTCAATGAACTGCTGAGAAGAAAGTATAATCCTTTATGTCTCCATTTAGCTTTTGCCAAAGATCTATCATATCAAATATTTTTAGTATTCTATTTACCTCTTTGACTTCTTTCTTATTTATTTTGTTTTTTAATTTATCTAATTCTGAGAGTACAAGGTTGAGATCTCCCACTATTATAGTTTTGCTGTCTATTTCTTTTTGCAGCTCTCTTAATTTCTCTTTTAAGAATTTAGATGCTGCACCACTTGGTGTGTATATGTTTAATATTGATACTGCTTCATTATCTATGCTACCCTTCAGCAGGATATAATGCCCTTCCTTATCTCTTGTAATTAGATCGATTTTTGTTTTTGCTTGATCTGAGATGAGGATGGCTACCCCTGCTTTTTTGACTTCACCTGAAGCATAGTAGATTCTGCTCCACCCTTTTACTTTTATTTGGAATGTATCACCCTGTTTCAAGTGTGTTTCCTGTAAACAACATATAGTAGGTTTCTGACTTTTAATCCAGTCTGCTAACTGTTCCTCTTTATGGGGGAGTTTACCCCATTCACATTCATGGTTAGAATGACTAATTCTATATTGCTTGCCATCCTGTTAACCCCTGCTTATGCTTTTCTCCTTTCCTTCCCTCTTAACCTCCTACCCAGTATTAAACTTGTGAACACCACTTGCTTTTCACAGCCCTCCCTTTTTTGTATCCCTTCCCCACTTTAAAATTCCTCTTCCTATTTTACCCTTTTTTCTCACAATTTCTGTATTGCTTTCCCCTTAGCTTACTCCTTCCCTCTCACTTTTCAATGACGTAGAAGAAGTTTCACCATAAATCGACTATGTCTACTGATACACACTATGTTCATCTCCCTCCTTCCTTTCTTTCAGAGATTATAGGTTACCTTTGCCTCTTCATGAGATGTAGTACCACCATTTTACCCTTTTTTATGGGTATAATTTCCCTTCCACCTCTAGTTTCTAGGACAAATTATACATGTGTTCTTTATATATCTTTATGGCAGAAATATAGTTCTCAAGATTTCTTTTTACCTTTTTAGAAATCTCTTAATGTCTTAAACTTATAGTATCAACATTATTTAGGACATAAAATAGCCAAATGTTTTAGTAAAGGAGGGCATGATTGATGAAGATTAACATATTTTACTATCTTAGCCAAGTAAGCTAATATTGCTTCAGTTTCTTCTCATATTTGCCATCATGTTGACATAGCATTAGTTTAAAGTCTGGGGAATTGTTTTCTCTGTTCCACATGTTTTTACCCCAAGAAGGTAAACCTAAGGCTTTAATAACATTTTCAATGATGTGACAATTTGTTTTGCTTTAATATGCTTTTAAATTTCCTAATCAGAATTTTAAAAAAAGGAATTGAAAATTATACTTTTTTTTTTTAATCTACCACTGTGTTTTGTTATTTTATTTGTGTCCAACTTTTGGCAAATATGATGAAGTAATTTGCCATTTCCTTCTCCAGTTCATTTTATAGATGAGAAATAAAGACAAAGTGGGTTAAATGACTAACCAGGGTCACACAGCTAGTAAGTATCTAAGGCCAGATATGAACTCAAGAAAATATCTTTGTCACTGTAAGCTTAGCTTTCTATCCCTAGTTAACCCCAGATACTGTCTTATGTCCTTATTCTCTGATTTTAGTTTGGATTTCGCAGATTGTTGTTGTTGGTTGTTGTTTGTTTGTTTGTTGTTGTTGTTGTTGTTGTTGTTGTTGTTGTTGTTGTTTTCAAATGATGAATGAGAAAGGTGGCATGGAGAAAGGGTGTGCAAATTTTATAATAATATTTATGTAAAAGAAACTCAGGGGCATAAACTCTATTGAATAAAAATAAAAGTATTTTTGTATTATTAATAATAAGAAAAGTAGCAATAATAACACTAACAATAATGTGTCCCATTGTATATTATGTCTAATTAAAGGAGTAGATGCATGAAGAAGAATATCTGATAGATAAGACTAAAATATGATCCTTTCCTACAATGGAATAGGATTCATAATGAGGCTTATTTAATTATCTGTGAAGTGAGTTATTTTTAACTCCACATTCTAGTTGATCTCTTTCAAACATTTGCTCTCTAGTTCCTTGGGATTGCAATATCCTCCTATATGCAATTTTTATTAACACCTTCCTACTTTCTCAGCTTCATTTGGAATTCCTATCACCTTTTATTTTATAGTCCTATTGCTACGTTCTACAAATGTGTCTCTAATAAACTTGATTAGCTTCACCATATTACCAACCAAGGATATACTTCATAATCCTGTCCTTCCTGGGTGGGGGATTCTCATTATTTTTGAAGGCTGTTTCCTGTTGTGAAGGAATAGAAACAAATGACAGGAGGGGGAAAATATAGTTCTTTAAAGCAGAATACACCAAAATAAAATGAAAATCCTACCTAAGAGAATGTCCTTAATGTCTAAAAATGTGAAGGGTATATTACTTTCCATAATGATTCCATTAGGTTATACAATCCGCCAAAAGAAGGAACTGAAGTTAAACACATACATGCACACACACACACACACACACACACACACACACACAGACATACATGCTTCAATTATTTCTTTCATAATCATTGATTACTATTGAGTTTTATGATATATTTTGCAAACTTTACCTTCCAAAGAAAGAAAAATAACTTAATAGGGTTGGAACAGGGGCAGAGAAGGAATGATTTAATGATTAAAAATGTCTTAAGTCAGTACTTACTTCTATGAAGGTGCCAGGAGGTTGAAGTATTTTTAAGGACAAGAAGTAAAGGGAACAGGCATAAAACAATTAAATTAGCCCTCATGAGATTTGACCAGGACCCTAAAACAGATGCTCTTACTGCTTTTATTTTTATATTCAAAGCCACAGGGACCTTGAGCAACTAAAAATGATCAGAACCTCATTTTTATACTTCATCAAATAATGATACATTGGACAATTCTTTAGCTTTAGGTTTATATTGAGAGACCTGAGGGTGACTCACTGGGAAAGTAAATTGTCAGGTATTGGATCATAAGAACCCTGCGTAAGGCAAGATGGTCTTACCTTGCCAGTTACTTTCTTGATTACTGATTGTCTGACCCTCTTAAAAATGTAAGAGCAAATTGGACAGGAGTTTGAGACAGAATATTTGTAGACCACAAACCTCCAGGGATTTCTTAATGGGATTTAAGTTACTGAGATGTCTCCTTTTCTTCTAAAAATAAAGTAAAACTCCTTTCTTTTTGTTAGAGCATATATTTTTTATAACTATAAAATATTACAATAATGTTACATACTTATCTAAAGAAGATAACGAGCAAAACTGATATGTAATAAGGGAAACTTTCTAAAAACTTTCTCAGAATATAAATAGTTGCTGATTAATTTTCAATTAATTTCAATAGAAATTTCCCTCTTTCAGAAATGAAATTTCACTAGCATATTGCATACGATGAGGTTAGAAAAATCTATCTATGCAGATTGACACCTTCTCTGCAATTTGTAGTTTTAAAAAGCTAGGTTAGTCCATTGATAAAATAACTGACTTATCTAGTGACATAAAGTTAGATTGTCTCAGAAGTAGTAGTTAGATCTAAGAGTCCAGCTGACAGTCCAGCCCATGAAACTGATTTTCAATATGTCAAATATAACATAAATTAGTATTGAAGATCATGGTAAGAATCGGATTTCTTTAATTTCTACCAGTATTGGGGACTTCCGGCCAAGATGGAGGGCATGGAGACAGACAGCTGGTTGAGCTCCACATTTTCTCTCAGGATTTACTTCATGACAAGCCTGGGAATTAATGCTTGACCAGAAAAGAAACCCACAAATAATCACCAACAGAAGACATCCTTGATATTCTCCAGAGAAGATCTGTTTGCTTGGGGGAGGGGACAAACATACTGGGTGCAGACTGAGGCTAGGCAGTGCACTCCAGGCAGGCAGCTCACACAGCTCAGCCTGGGGTGAGGGAGGAGTGGGAGGATATGATCTCTTCCATTTCTGTGAAAAGACTTTTACCCCAGTGTGGATATTTCATCTTGGCAGCAAGGCAGGGTGTAAACACTGGAGGTGAAGAATAAAACCCCAGAAAGCTAGCATCTCTCAGGACCTGGCCACCCCCAGCCCCACCAGGAGTGACTCAGCCCGTTCTTAGAGCCATAGAGTGCAGACACAGTGAGCAGCCATTGCTGTCCTGTTAGTGCCTTGCTGCTCTCTCCCGCAGTCTGTAGAGGAAGCCCGGGCACACCAGCCCCCCGAGGAATCTCCTAAGGGCAATATGATCTGCTCCTCAATATATAAGACTTTCATAGAGGAAATAAAAAAGGCTCTCACAAGAGAGATAGAAGAGAAATGGGAAAAGGAAAGGAAAGCTTGGAAAGAGAGTCTGGAGAAGTCATCCCACACATTTAATGACACAGTGGATAAAGAAATCAAGTCACTGAGAAACAAAATTAGTGAGTTGGAAAAAGAAAACAGCTTTCTAAAAATTAAAATTCATGAAATGGAAAAAATTCCATAGAAGATAAAAACTCAATTGGACAATTACAAAAATATATAAAAAAAGTGAGTGAAAAAAATACATCATTGAAAATTAGACTTGCACAAGTAGAAATGAATGACTCAAGGAGAAACCCAGAAGTAGTCAAGCAAAACCCGAAAAATGAAACAATTGAAAAGAATGTCAAGTACCTTATTGGAAAGACAACAGACCTGGAAAACAGATCCAGGAGAGACAATTTGAGAATAATCGGATTCCCTGAAAAATGTTAGGAAAAAAAGAGCCTGGACACTATTTTCCAGGAAATTATCAAAGAGAACTTCCCAGAAATTTTGGAAATAGAGGGTAAAATAGACATTGAAAAAATTCATCGATCACCTACTGAAAGGGACCTTAAAATCAAAACGCCAAGAAATATAGTGGCCAAGTTCAAGAACCATCAGATGAAGGAAAAAATATTGAAAGCTGCTAGAAAAAAGCAATTCAGATATGGAGGAGCCACAATAAGGATAACCTAGGATCTAGCAGTGTCTACATTAAAAGAATGAAGGGCCTGAAAGATGATATTCTTAAAGGCTAAGGAACTTAGTATGCAGCCAAGTATAACTTACCCAGCAAGAATGAGCATCGTTTTCCAGGGAAGAAGATGGATATTTAATGAAAAATATGAATTCCATCTATTCTTGATGAAAAAAAACAGACCTACACAAAATGTTTGATCTTCAAATACAGAACTCAAGAGATTTCTAAAAAGATAAAAAGAAATCTTGAGAACTATATTTCTGCCATAAAGATACATAAAGAACACATGTATAATTTGTCCTAGAAACTAGAGGTGGAAGGGAAATTATATCATAAAAAAGGGTAAAGTGGTGGTACTACATCTCATGAAGAGGCAAAGGTAACCTATTATCTCTGAGAGAAAGGAAGGAGGGAGATGAACATAGTGTGTATCAATAAACATATTCGATTTATGGTGAAACTTCTTCCACTTCATTGAAAAGTGAGAGGGGAAAAAAAGCTAAGGGGAAGGCAATACAGAAATTGTGAGAAAAAAGGGTAAAATAGGAAGAGGAACTTTAAAGTGGGGAAGGGATACAAAAAAAGGGAGGGCTGTGAAAAGCAAGTGGTGTTCACAAGTTTAATACTGGGTAGGGGGTTAATAGGGGAAGGAAAGGAGAAAAGCATAAGCAGGGGTTAACAGGATGGCAAGCAATATAGAATTAGTCATTCTAACCATAAATGTGAATGGGATAAAATCCCTCATAAAGAGGAAGCTGTTAGCAGACTGGATGAAAAGCCAGAATCCTACTATATGCTGTTTACAGGAAACACACCTGAAACAGGGTGATACATTCCAAATAAAAGTAAAAGGGTGGAGCAGAATTTACTATGCTTCAGGTGAAGTCAAAAAAGCTGGGTTAGCCATCCTCATCTCAGATCAAGCAAAAACAAAAATCGTTCTAATTACAAGAGATAAGGAAGGGCATTATATCCTGCTGAAGGGTAACATAGATAATTTCTACCAATATTAAAGGTGGTTCATTTCTTCTTTTTTTCTTTTTGAGTGTATAGTGACTATTTTCGAAATTTAAAAGTCCAAACTATTCTTCCATAAATAATTAAGAAATAAGCATTTATATTGCTTATTGTGTGCCTGCACTATGGTAATCCCTTAGGATACAAAGAAAAGCTAAAGCTTCACTCTTGCCCTCAAGGAAGTCTTATTCTAATGGAGGCAACAGCATGTAAAAAATATCTATACAAAAAACAACCAAAAAAAAAAAAAACACTATAGCACAAAGAAAAGAGGTTTCAGAGCAGGAATATAGCAATGGTGGCAAAGAAAGGCAGGCTACAAAAGGTGGGATGTGAGATGTCTTGAATGATTCCATAGCATCTAGGAGAGATTAATGAGGAAGGAGACCATTCTAATCATGGGACATATCCAGTGCAAAGGCAGAAAGTTGAGGTGAATGCTAAGTGGGAGCAACAGTATGAAGACCAGTATCATTCAATCAAAGACTTATGTAGAGATGAGCTAAGTGTAAGAAGACTGCAGAAAGATAGGAAAGGGCTAGTTTTGAAGGACAACAAATTTGATCATATAGGTGATATGGCCTCATCAGAGTGTATTAATTAGGAGGATAATATGGTTAGAACTATACTTAGGAAAAAAATCACTTTAGCAGGGGATTGTGCACTTTGAGCAGAAAATGGATTGAGAGAGACTTGATCCAGGGAGAACAATTAGAAAGTTATAGTAGTACTACAGGTATAAGGGGATATTGTAGCTGTGGTGTGAACATAGAGAATAACAGTAAGACATTGTAGTGTTACAATATAAGACAGAAACATTCAGGATGTGACAACAGATTGGATGTGGAGTTAGTGTTAGTGAGGAGTTAAGGATAACAATAAATTGGCAACTCTGAATGGCTGAGGGTTATGTTGCCTTCATCAATGACAGAGGAGAATTTTGGAAGGAAGATGAACAATTCTCTTTTGTACATACTAGGTTTGAGATAGTCAAAAGACAGTTGATGATCTGAGACAGAAACTTAGGAGAGAGGGTAGGACTAAATATATAAAATTGGGAATAATCTATCTATCTGTCTATCTACCTATCTACCTATATCTATACCTTTATATCTATACATCTATCTATATATTTATATCTATATCTATATATGTTAAGTTATTTCAGTCATGTCAGAGTATTCATGACATCATTTGGGGTTTTCTTGGCAAAGATACTAAAGTGGTTTGCCATTTCCTTCTCCAGCTCATTTTACAGATGAGAAAACTGAAGCAAACAAGGTTAAATGACTTGCCCAGATTCATATAACTAGAAAGTATTTGAGGCCAGATTTGAATTAAGGTCTTCCTGACTTCAAGCCGAATGTTCTATTAACTGTACCTTTCCTCTCTGTCTCTCTGTCTCTCTGTCTCTCTGGCTCTCTGGCTCTTTCTGTCTCTCTCTGTCTTTCTCTCTGTCTTTGTCTCTCTCTTTCTCTCTCTCTCTCTCTCTCTCTCTCTCTCTCTCTCTCTCTCTCTCTCTCTCTCTCTCTCTCTCTCTCTCTCTCTTTCTCTCTCCTCTCTAAAAACATACAAATTCATAGAATCTAAGTGTCACTGAATACAGGAACAAGTAATTTAATTTATGAAATATTTAAAGTAGAAATTGTCTCCGCTGAGCCTTCATTCAGCCTCTGCATGATCATTTCCAAAGACAGAAAGCTTACTAGTTTATGAGGCATTCCCCTTTCTGACAGACTTAATAATTATGATAATAATTGATGAAATCTCACATATACATAGAATTAACTTTATTACTTGGGCAAGTTACTTTGTCTTGCTAGATCTCTTTTATTCGCAAAATGAGGGCATCAATGTGCAAATTAGTCCAATAGTAATTTTCTAAGTTTACTAAGATTTACACATTGCTCTCTTAAAATATTTTAAGGCAAGTAGGAGTAATTATCTTTATTTTACTTATGAGGAAACTGAGGCACAAAGAGTGTTATTAATTTGCAAATTGATAAACCTCTGTACCTCAGATACTACAGCTAGTATGTAAACTAAGACTGGAAATTAATTTATACTTTGAACTTTTATTTTTTAATTAAACCTTTTTCTATTTGAAAATATATGGAATGACAATTTTCAACATTCACCCCTGAAAAACCTTGTGTTCCAAATTTGTTTTTCCCTCCATTTTTTCCATCCCCTCTCCCAGATGGTTCTTCCACATCCCCTCCAACATTGCTTATTATATGCTCTTGTCATCTTAGCCAAGAGGTATATAGTGGTGCCTCAGAGTTGTCTTATTTTGAATTTCTCTGATCAATAGTGATTTAGAGCACATTTTTCATATGCCTAGAAATGATTTCAGTTTCTTTATCTGAAAATTGTCTGTTCACATGCTTTGATTATTTATCACTTGGAGAATAGCTTGAATTCTTATAAATGTAGGTTAATTTTCTATATATTTTAGAAATGAGGCCTTTATCAGAACCTTTGAATGTAAAATCCCCCCAATTTATTGCTTACCTTCTAATGTTGTCTGCAGTGATTTGCTTCTACAAAGACTTTTTAATTTCATATAATTAAAATTATCCATTTTACATTTGATAATGTACTCCAGTTCTTCTTTGACTATAAATTCCTTCCTTCTCCACAGATTTGAGAGGTAAACTATTCTTTGTTCTTCTGATTTGCTTATAATATCATTCTTTATGTCTAGATCCTGAGCCCATTTGGACCTTTTCTTGGTATTAGGTGTTAGGTGTGGGTCAATAACTGGTTTCTAGCAAACTGATTTTCAATTTTCCCAGCAATTTTTGTCATATAGTGAATTTTTATCACAGAAGCTTTAGGTTTTCCAAACCCTAGATTACTACGGTCATTGGCCACTGTGTCTTGTGAATTTAATTCCACTAATCCATTATACTATTTCACATACATATATTTAACCAGTAACAAATGGTTTTGATGTCTGCTGATAACAGGCAATCCCATAATTTTACATGTGTTACAATATAACCTAGATACAATACATGTGTATAAATACCATTTTCTTGTTGCACAATAAGCATTATATTCCAAAAGTACATGTAATCTGGGCAGACAGATATTAGTGCTAAGAATTTACATTCATTTCCCAGTGTTCCTTCTCTGGGTGTAGTTATTTCTGTCCATCATTGATCAACTGGAAGTGAGTTGGATCTTCTTTATGTTGAAGATTTCCACTTCCATCAGAATACATCCTCATACAGTATTGTTGTTGAAGTGTATAGTGATCTTCTGGTTCTACTAATTTCCCTCAGCAACAGTTGATTTAAGTCTCTCCAAGCCTCTCTGTATTCCTCCTGCTGGTCATTTCTTACAGAGCAATAATATTCCATAACCTTCAAATACCATAATTTACCCAACCATTCTCCAATTGATGGACATCCATTCAACTTCCAGTTTCTAGCTATAACAAAAAGAGCTGCCACAAACATTTTGGCACATATATGTCTCTTTCCGCTCTTTAGTATTTCTTTGGGATATAAGCCCAGTAGTAGCACTGCTGGGTCAAAGGGTATGCACAGTTTTATAACTTTTTGGGCATAGTTCCAAATTGCTCTCCAGAATGGCTGGATTCTTTCACAACTCCACCAGCAATGTATTAGTGTCCCAGTTTCCCCACATCCCCTCCAACATTCATCATTATTTGTTCCTGTCATCTTAGCAAATCTGACAGCTGTGTAGTGGTATCTCAGAGTTGTCTTAATTTGCATTTCTCTGATCAGTAGTGACTTGGAACACTCTTTCAAATGAGTGGATATAGTTTCAATTTCTTCATCTGAGAATTGTCTGTTCATATCCTTTGACCATTTATCAATTAGAGAATGGTTCGGTTTCTTATAAATTAGGGTCAGTTCTCTATATATTTTGGAAATGAGACCTTTGTCAGAACCTTTGTTTTTAAAAATATTTTCTCAATTTGTTACTTCCCTTCTAAGCTTGTTTGCATTAGTATTATTTGTACAGAAACTTTTTAGTTTGATGTAATCAAAATCTTCTATTTTGTGATCAATAATGATCTCTAGTTCTACTCTGGTCATAAATTCCTTCCTCCTCCACAGGTCTGAGAGGTAGATTATCCTCTGTTCCTCTAATCTGTTTATGATTTCATTCTTTATGACTAAATCATGGACCCATTTTGATCTTATCTTGGTATATGGTGTTAAGTGTGGATCCATATCTAATTTCTGCCATACTAATTTCCAGTTTTCCCAACAGATTTTTCCAAATAATGAATTTTTATCCCTAATGTTGGTATCTTTGGGTTTGTCAAAGATTAGATTGCTATAGATATATCCTTTTTTTTCCTTTGTATCTAATCTGTTCCACTGATCTACCGGTCTATTTCTTAGCCAATACCAAATGGTTTTGGTGACTGCTGCTATATAATATAGCTTTAGATCAGGTACACTTAGACGACATTCCTCTGAGTTTTTTTTCATTAGTTCCCTTGCAATTCTCGACCTTTTATTCTTCCATATGAGTTTTGTTGTTATTTTTTCTAGGTCATTGAAATAGTTTCTTGGGAGTCTGATTGGTATAGCACTAAATAAATAGATTAGTTTGGGGAGTATTGTCATCTTTATTATATTCGCTCGGCCTATTCAAGAGCACTGAATGTCTTTCCAATTATTTAGATCTGACTTTATATTTGTGGCAAGTGTTTTGTAATATTTCTCATATAATTCCTGACTTTTCTTTGGTAGATGGATTCCCAAATACTTTATACTCTCAACATTTGTTTGGAATAGAATTTCTCTTTGTATCTCTTGCTGTTGCATTTTGTTGGTGATATATAAAAATGCTGATGATTTATGTGGATTTATTTTGTATCCTGCCACTTTGCTGAAATTTTGAGTTATTTCTAGTAGCTTTTTAGCAGAGTCTTTGGGGTTCTCTAAGTATACCATCATGTCATCTGCAAAAAGTGATAGTTTGATTTCCTCATTTCCTACTCTAATTCCTTGAATCTCTTTCTTGGCTCTTATTGCCGAGGCTAGAGTTTCTAATACTATATTGAATAGTAATGGTGATAGTGGGCAACCTTGTTTTACTCCTGATCTTACTGGGAAAGGTTGTAGTTTATTTCTATTGCATATTAGGCTTACTGACGGTCTTAAATATATACTCCTGATTATTCTAAGGAATAATCCATTTAT
Organism: Sminthopsis crassicaudata; assembly: GCF_048593235.1. Classification (NCBI taxonomy): domain Eukaryota; kingdom Metazoa; phylum Chordata; class Mammalia; order Dasyuromorphia; family Dasyuridae; genus Sminthopsis; species Sminthopsis crassicaudata. Next base: position 391,016,044 of record NC_133620.1, on the reverse strand, counting down.
TCCTGTACTCTCAAGAGTTTTTAATAGGAATGGATGTTGGATTTTGTCAAATGTTTTTTCTGCATCTATTGAGATGATCATATGGTTCTTATTAATTTGATTATTAATATGGTCAATTATATTAATAGTTTTCCTAATATTAAACCAGCCCTGCATTCCTGGAATAAATCCTACTTGATCATAGTGTATTATCCTGGAGATGATTTTCTGAAGTCTTTTTGCTAATATCTTATTTAAGATTTCAGCATCAGTATTCATTAAGGAAATTGGTCTATAATTTTCTTTCTCAGTTTTCGATCTACCTGGTTTAGGTATCAGTACCATGTCTGTGTCATAAAAGGAGTTTGGTAGGACTCCTTCATCCCCTATTTTTTCAAATAATTTATATAACATTGGGGCTAATTGTTCTTTAAATGTTTGGTAGAATTCACATGTGAATCCATCTGGTCCTGGGGATTTTTTCCTGGGGAGTTGATTAATAGCTTGTTCTATTTCTTTTTCTGAAATGGGACTATTTAAGCAATTTATCTCCTCCTCTGTTAATCTAGGGAGCCTATATTTTTGGAGGAAGTCATCCATTTCACTTAAGTTACCAAATTTATTGGCATAAAGTTGGGCAAAGTAACTCCTTATTATTTCTCTAATTTCCTCTTCATTGGTGGAAAGATCCCCCTTTTCATTTTTAAGACTAACAATTTGATTTTCCTCTTTCTTTTTTCTGATCAGATTTACCAAAGGTTTATCTATTTTATTGGCTTTTTCATAAAACCAAGTCTTGGTTTTATTTATTAATTCAATAGTTTTTTTTACTTTCAATATTATTGATTTCTCCTTTTAATTTTTGTATTTCAAGTTTAATTTTTGGTTGGGGGTTTATAATTTGGTCTTTTTCTAGCCTTTTAAGTTGTAAACCCAATTCGTTAATCTTCTCTTTCTCTATTTTCTTCAAATAAGCCTCTAAAGATATAAAATTTCCCCTTATTACTGCTTTAGCTACATCCCACAGATTTTGGCATGATGTCTCATCATTGTCATTATCTTGGGTGAAATTATTAAGTGTTTCTATAATTTGCTCTTTCACCCAGTCATTCTATAATATGAGATTATTCAGTTTGCAATTACTTTTTGGTCTATTTATCCCTAACTTTTTACTGAATGTAGCTTTTATTGCATTGTGGTCTGAGAAGAAGGCATTTATTATTTCTGCCTTCCTGAATTTAATTTTGAGATCTTTTTGTCCTAATATATGGTCTATTTTTGTATAGGATCCATGAACTGCTGAGAAGAAAGTATATTCCTTTCTATTGCCATTCAGTTTTCTCCAAAGGTCTATCATACCTAATTTTTCTAATGTTCTATTTACTTTTTTAATTTCTTTCTTATTTGTTTTGTGGTTTGATTTGTCTAAATCTGAGAGTGCAAGGTTGAGATCTCCCGCTATTATAGTTTTACTGTCTATTTCTTCTTGCAATTCTCTTAACTTTTCCTTTAGAAAGTTAGATGCTATACCACTTGGTGCATATATGTTTAGTATTGATATGGTTTCATTGTTTATGCTACCTTTTAGCAGGATATAGTTTCCTTCCTTATCTTTTTAAACTAGATCTACTTCTGCTTTTGCTTGATCTGAGATAAGGATAGCTACCCATGCTTTTTTGGCTTTACCTGAAGCATAATAGATTCTGCTCCAACCTTTTACCTTTACTCTGTATGTATCTCCCTGCTTTAAGTGTGTTTCCTGCAGACAACATATTGTAGGGTTCTGATTTTTGATCCAATCTGCTATCCGTCTCCATTTGATGGGAGCGTTCATCCCATTCATATTTACAGTTAAAGTTACTAATTCTGTATTTCCTGCCATCATATTATCCCCAGATTATGCTTTTTCCCTTAACCCCCCTGATCCCCCTCCCCGATATTTAATTTACAGACCCCCCTTGTGACGCGCAACCCTCCCCTTTTTTTTTAGTATCCCTTCCCCCTCCCTCCAAGTCCCTTCACTTATTCTCCTTTTCCTTTTCCCTTTTCCTCTCCCCCCTTTTAATGAGGTGAGAGAAAATTCTCTGAAAAACAAATATGTTAATTATTTACTCTTTGAGCCTCTCCTGATGAGAGTAAGATTCACACAATGATTCTCCCCCTCACTAAATTCCCTCAGATATGGTGTATTTTCTTTGCCTCTTCCTGGGATGTAGTTTCCCTCTTTTTATCATTCCTTCCCCTTTTTCTGAAACGACCTCCTTCCCTTTACTACACCCCCCTTTTTTTCTTTTATATCAGTAAAATCAAATTATCCTTGAATACTTTTTATATACCCACAACAGAGTTACAGTTCTCAAGGGTCCTGTGTACCTTTTTCTGTTTCTCTTCAGTCTTGTGGATGTAGATCAAATTTTTTTTTAAGCCTGGTTTTTTTCTTAGAAACATATAGAATTCCTCTCTTTCATTGAATGACCATCTTCTTCCATGGAAAAAGATGCTAAACTTAGCTGGGTAGTTCATTCTTGATTGCAGTCCTTGATCTTTTGCCTTATGGAATATCAGGTTCCAGGCCCTTCTATCTTTTAATGTGGAGGCAGCCAGATCTTGAGTGACCCTTATTGTGGCACCTTGGTATTTAAATTGTATTTTTTCTAGCTGCTTTCAGGATTTTCTCCTTTGTGTGGTAATTCTGCGGCTTAGCCACAATATTCTGTGGTGTTCTTTTTTTAGGGTCTATTTCAGAAGGTGTTCGATTAATTCTTTCCACATCTACTTTCCCTTCTGTTTCTATTATCTCTGGACAGTTCTCTTTGATAATTTCCTGTAAAATAGAATCTAGGCTCTTTTTTTGGTCATAGTTTTCTGGAAGTCCAATGATCCGCAGATTATCTCTCCTAGATCTATTTTCTAGGTCTATAGATTTTCCCAGTAAGTATTTGATGTTGTTCTCCAGCTTCTCATTTTTTTTTTTTTTTTTTTTTTTTGTTTTGTTTGACTGATTCTTGGGTTCTCTGTGAATCATTCATTTCTCTTTGTTCCATCCTGACTTTTAAGGAGTTATTTTCTTCTTTCACAGTTTTTAGTTCTTTTTGTAAATGCCCAATTTCGTTTATAAATGAATTATTTTGCTCTATTGAATTTTTTTCCATTTCCCTAATTTTTTTTTTGAGAATTATTTTCTTTTTCCAATTCAGAAATTCTATTTTCTTGAGACTTTTTTATCTTTTCCAATTCAGAAATCCTACTTTCCTGTGTTTTTTTAACCTTTTCTAATTCACAAATTTTGTTTCCCTGCATCTCCTGTGAATTCTTTATTTTTTCCAACTCCAATTTCCGGACGTTGTTATTCTCTATCATAGCTTCCCTTTCCTTTCCCCATTTTTCTTCAAACCCTCTTAACTTTTTAATAGTCTCTTCTAGGAGAGAGTTATGTGATGGGGGGCAGTAATCATTCCCCTTTAGGTTGTTATCTGCTGAGTCTCTGCTGTTAACTTCCTCGGGGTTGGATACCCGCTCTTTCTCTGTGTAGAAGGAATCTATAGTTTTTCTTGCTTTTTTGCTCATACTTAAAAAATCTTTTGGGGTCTGTCCCTGCGGTAGGAAATTATTTATTTATTTCTTTATCAGCTTCCTCCCAGACTGGATGGATGCAGCAGCTCCTGCACCTGAGCTAAGAGAGAGCTCTGGGAGAGTGTTCCCCACCCCCACCCTGGAAGTGCCTCAGAGGTGACTAGCACTGCTGTGCCTTGAGGGCGCTGTGTTCTAGCGGCTTCCCTGAGGTTTGAGACTGAACAGTAAAGGCGACACAAAGCCCAGCCTATGCGTCCCTGTGGGGCGGGAATGTCTGCAACAGGTGACGTGAAAAGCCCCTGCGCTCAAACTGAAAGTGTCTGCCAGAAACCGTGGTCCCTAGTTCAAATGTTCCGCTTCTCTGGGACTTCCGGAGCTGAGTTCTACACCCTCCAGCTAAGCTAGGTGGTGTGTGTTGCCTTGGGCCGTATCCGCCTACTTGTCAATCTCTTTAACTAGTCTCAGGTGGGAGATTAGGCCACACCCCCTTGTGCTGAGATCTGCTTAGTCACCCCCAGGATCCAGGGAAAATCTAATCTTTCTGAATTTTTAAAAGTAGTTTAGATTTCTCTTATGAACTGATATATTATAAGCAGAGAAGAGCTAATAGCCTTTGCCAGATTCTTCTATTTCAGTGGCTTCTCTGATCCCAGAGCCCTTCCCAGTGCAATCAGCGCAGTATGCTAGCACCCAGCCGTCTGTGCTGGCCTCTCTTCTTCCTCCCCTGGGAACTGACCTTTTCTGTTGAAACTCCTGATTCTCTTCAGCTGGTAAGTCATGCTTCCGGTCCTTGTGGTATCTATTAGTCCAGCCCTATTTCTGAGGCTGATTTATATAATTGATTGTGAGGGAGTAAGGACGTTCACAGAGTCGTGTGTTTCTTCTCTGCCATCTTGTCTTCTAAATCTATTTTTCAGGTCACTTGTCTTTTCAATGAATTTCCAATTTTACTTTTTCCTGTATTTTTTATATTTTTTTGTTTTGTTTGACAGATTCTTGATGTCTCATTGAGTCATTCACTTCCATTTGTTCAAATCTAATTTTTTTTTTGTGTATGAATTATCTTCCTCTTTTTTTTTTCCTCCTTTTATATTTGGCCAATTGAAGTTTTATGTGAGTTGTTTTGTTCATTTTTGTCTATGTCACAAATTCTGTTTTTCAATGAAATATCTATTTTGTGTGGAGTTATATGCCTTTTCCTTTTCCTCAAATCTATTTTAAGGAGTTATGTGATTTTTCCATTTCAATAAAACTAATTTCTAAGGAGTTTTCTTCAAATAATTGGCCGGGCAGAACCAACATGGCAGAGAAGATACACGCAATTTTGTGAGCTCCCTTCTTCCCTCAATACCAGTTAGTTAAATCAGCCTCAAAAATAACGCTGGACTGATAGAACCACAAGGACTGGAAGCACGACTTACCAGCTGAAGAGAATCTGGAGTTTCAACAGAAAAGGTTGGTTCCCAGGGGCAGAAAAAAAAAAAAAAAAGCCAGCACAGACAGGGTTAGGTACTAGCACACTGTGCCAATCGAGCTGGGGAGAACTCTGGGATCAGAGAAGCCACTGAGATAGAAGAATCTGGCACAGGCTGTTAGCTCTTCTCTGCTTATAAAACAGCAGTCCAGAAGACAAATCAAGCCACTTTAAAATATAAAGCCAGATCCTAGAACCACCCCAATCCGGAAGTGACCTAACAGATCTCAGCACGGCTATGAAGCCTTCATCTGCTGTCCGGGGCTTCACCTTGGGGTAGTTAAGAGCTTGAAAAGCGGGGATACATCCCAAGGCAACATATAATTCACATAGTGCTTTGCTTGGCTGGAGGCTGTGGAACTCAGCCACAGAAGTCCCAGAGATGCAGAAACTTTGAAATAGGGACCACAGTTTCTGGGCAGACACTTCCAGTTTGAGTGCAGGGGCTTTTCATGTCAGCTGCTGATATTCACACCCCATGGGACGTATTGGCTGGGCTTTGTGTCGCCTTTACTGTTCAGTCTTAAACCTCAGGGAAGTCTGTAGGACACACAGTGGGGTCCTTCACTGGGAAACCCCCCAGCGCAGCCTCAGCCGTATTAATCACCTCTGAGGCACTTCCAGGGAGGGTGAGGGGAACTCTATCTCAGAGCTATCTCTTTGATAAGGCACAGGGGCCACAGCATCCATCCAGTCTGGGAGGAAGCTGGTAAAGAAATAAATGAATAAACTTCTTACCCCAAGGATAGGCCCCAAAAGCTTTTTTAACCACGAGTAAAAAACTAAAGAGAACCATTGATTCCTTCTACATAGAGAAAGAGCGGGTATCCAACCCCGAGGAAGTTAATAGCAGAGAGTCAGCAGATAACAGCCTAAAGGGGAACGAAACCTGCCCCCCGTCACATAACTCTGTCCTAGAAAAGATTATTAAAAAGTTAAGACAGTTTGAAGAAAAATGGGGAAAGGAAAGAGAAGCTATGATAGAGAATAACAACCTGCTGAAATTTGAGATGGAAAAAATAAAGAATTCACAGGAGATTCAGGGAAACAAAATTTGTGAATTAGAAAAGGTTAAAAAAATCACAGGAAAGTTGGATTTCTGAATTGGAAAAGATAAAAAAATTCTCAAGAAAGTAGGATTTCTGAATTGGAAAAGATAAAAAAATGTCTCAAGAAAGTAGGATTTCCGAATTGGAAAAAGAAAATAATTCTCTAAAAAAAAATTAGGGAAATGGAAAAAAAATTCAATAGAGCAAAATAATTCATTTAAAAACTCAATTGGGCATATACAAAAAAAACTAAAAACTGTGAATGAAGAAAATAACTCCTTAAAATTCAGGATGGAACAAATAGAAATGAATGATTCATTTAGAACCCAAGAATCAGTCAAACAAAACAAAACAAAACAAAACAAAACAAAACAAAACAAAACAAAACAAAAAAAAAAAAAAAAAAAGAAAAGAAAAGCTGGAGAATAATGTCAAATACTTACTGGGAAAATCTATAGACCTGGAAAATAGATCTAGGAGAGATAATCTGAGGCCCATTGGACTTCCCGAAAACTATGACCAAAAAAAGAGCCTAGATTCTATTTTACAGGAAATCATCAAAGAGAACTGTCCAGAGATAATAGAAACAGAATGGAAAATAGGTGTGGAAAGAATTCATCAAACACCTTCTGAAAAAGACCCTAAAAACAAAAAAACAAAAAAAACAAAAAAAAAAAAAACTCCATGGAATATTGTGGCTAAGCTGCAGAATTACCACACACAGAAAAGAATATTGCAAGCAGCTAGAAAAAAGCAATTCAAATATCAAGGGGCCACAATAAGGGTCACTCAAGATCTGGCTGCCTCCAAATTAAAAGATCACAGGGACAGGAATCTGATATTCCGAAAGGCAAAAGATCAAGGATTGCAACCAAGAATAAACTACACAGCTAAGTTTAACATTTTCTTCCATGGAAGAAGATGGTCCTTCAATGAAATAGAGGAATTCCATGTGTTTCTAAGAAAAAAACCAGACTTAAACAAAAAGCTTGATCTACATCCACAAGACTGAAGAGAAACAGAAAAAGGTACACAGAACCATTGAGAACTGTATCTCTGTTGGGGAAATATGGAAAGTCCACATTGATAATCTGATTTTACTGATATAAAAAAAGGGGGGAGTAGTAAAGGGAAGGGAGTAGTATCAGAAAAAGGGGAAGGGGTGATAAATAGTTGGAAACTACATCCCAGGAAGAGGCATAGAAAATATACCATATCTGAGGGAATTTAGAGAGGGGGAGGAACATTGTGTGAATCTTACTCTCATCAGAAGAGGATCAAAGATTAAATAATTGACATATATGTTTTTTCAGAGAATTCTCTCTCACTACTGTAACTTTGTTGTGGGTATATAAAAAGTACTCAAGGATAATTTGATTTTACTGATATAAAAGAAAAAAGGGGGGTGTAGTAAAGGGAAGGAGGCCGTTTCAGAAAAAGGGGAAGGAAAGATAAAAAGAGGGAAACTACATCCTGGGAAGAGGCATAGAAGATACACCATATCTGAGGGAATTTAGTAAGGGGGAGAATCATTGTGTGAATCTTACTCTCATCAGGAGAGGCTCAAAGAGTAAATAATTAACATATTTGTTTTTCAGAGAATTTTCTCTCACCTCATTAAAAGGGGGGAGAGGAAAAGGGAAAAGGAAAAGGAGAATAAGTGAAGGGACTTGGAGGGAGGGGGGAGGGATACTAAAAAAAAAAAAAGGGAGGGTTGCGCGTCACAAGGGGGGTCTGTAAATTAAATATCGGGGAGGGGGATCAGGGGGGTTAAGGGAAAAAGCATAATCTGGGGATAATATGATGGCAGGAAATACAGAATTAGTAACTTTAACTGTAAATATGAATGGGATGAACGCTCCCATCAAACGGAGACGGATAGCAGATTGGATCAAAAATCAGAACCCTACAATATGTTGTCTGCAGGAAACACACTTAAAGCAGGGAGATACATACAGAGTAAAGGTAAAAGGTTGGAGCAGAATCTATTATGCTTCAGGTAAAGCCAAAAAAGCAGGGGTAGCTATCCTTATCTCAGATCAAGCAAAAGCAGAAGCTGATCTAATTAAAAGAGATAAGGAAGGAAACTATATACTGCTGAAAGGTAGCATAAATAATGAAGCCATATCGATATTAAACATATATGCACCAAGTGGTATAGCATCTAACTTTCTAAAGGAAAAGTTAAGAGAGTTGCAAGAAGAAATAGACAGTAAAACTATAATAGCGGGAGATCTCAACCTTGCACTCTCAGATTTAGACGAATCGAACCACAAAACAAATAAGAAAGAAATTAAAAAAGTAAATAGAACATTAGAAAAACTAGGTATGATAGACCTTTGGAGAAATCTGAATGTCAATAGAAAGGAATGTACGTTCTTCTCAGCAGTTCATGGATCCTATACAAAAATTGACCACATATTATGACATAAAGATCTCAAAATTAAAGGTAGGAAGGCAGAAATAATAAATGCCTTCTTTCCAGATCACAAGGCAATAAAATCTACATTCAGTAAGAAGTTAGGGGTAAATAGACCAAAAGGTAATTGGAAACTGAATAATCTCATCTTAAAGAATGACTGGGTGAAACAGCAAATTATAGAAACACTTAATAATTTCACCCAAGGTAATGACAATGATGAGACATCATAACAAAATCTGTGGGATGCAGCTAAAGTGGTAATAAGGGCACATTGTATATCTTTAGAGGCTTATTTGAAGAAAATAGAGAAAGAGAAGATTAACGAATTGGGCCTCCAACTTAAAAAGCTAGAAAAAGACCAAATTAAAACCCCCAATGAAAAATCAAATTTGAAATACAAAAATTAAAGGAGAAATCAATAATATTAAAAGTAAAAAAAAAACTATTGAATTAATAAATAAAACCAAGAGTTGGTTTTATGAAAAAGCCAATAAAATATATAAACCTTTGGTAAATCTGATCAGAAAAAAGGAAAGAGGAAAATCAAATTGTGAGTCTTACAAATTAAAAGGGGGATCTTTCCACCAATGAAGAGGAAATTAGAGAAATAATAAGGAGTTACTTTGCCCAACTTTATGCCAATAAATTTGACAACTTAAGTGAAATGGATGACTTTCTCCAAAAATATAGGCTTCCTATATTAACAGAGGAGGAGATAAATTGCTTAAATAGTCCCATTTCAGAAAAAGAAATAGAACAAGCTATTAATCAACTCCCCAGGAAAAATCCCCAGGACCAGATGGATTTACATGTGAATTCTACCAAACATTTAAAGAACAACTAACTCCAATACTATATAAACTATTTGAAAAAATAGGGATTGAAGGAGTCCTAACAAACTCCTTTTATGACACAGATATGGTACTGATACCTAAACCAGGGAGATCGAAAACTGAGAATATTATAGACCAATTTCCTTAATGAATATTGATGCTAAAATCTTAAATAAGATATTAGCAAAAAGATTTCAGAAAATCATCCCCAGGATAATACACTATGATCAAGTAGGATTTATACCAGGAATGCAGGACTGGTTTAATATTAGGAAAACTATTAGTATAATTGAACATATTAATAATCAAATTAATAAAAACCATATGATCATCTCAAGAGATGCTGGAAAATACTAAAAACGCTTGAGAGTATAGTAATAAATGGAATATTCCTTAGAATAATCAGGAACATATATTTAAGACCGTCAGTAAGCATAATATGCAATAGAAATAAACTGGAACCTTTCCCAGTAAGATCAGGAGTGCAACAAGGTTGCCCACTATCACCATTACTATTCAATATAGTACTAGAAATGCTAGCCTCAGCAATAAGAGCCGAGAAAGAGATTCAAGGAATTGGAGTAGGAAATGATGAAATCAAACTATCCTTCTTTGCAGATGACATGATGGTATACTTAGAGAACCCCAAAGACTCTACAAAAAAGCTATTAGAAATAATTCAAAATTTCAGCAAAGTTGCAGGATACAAAATAAATCCACATAAATCCTCGGCATTTTTATATATCACCAACAAAATGCAACAGCAAGAGATACAAAGAGAAATTCCATTCTAAACAAATGTTGAGAGTATAAAGTATTTGGGAATCCATCTACCAAAGAATAGTCAGGAATTATATGAGAAAAATTACAAAACACTTGCCACAAAAATAAAGTCAGATTTAAATAATTGGAAAAACATTCAGTGCTCCTGGATAGGCCGAGTGAATATAATAAAGATGACAATACTCCCCAAGCTAATCTATTTATTTAGTGCTATACCAATCAGACTTCCAAGAAACTATTTTAATTACCTAGACAAAATAACAATAAAATTCATATGGAAGAATAAAAGGTCGAGAATTGCAAGGGAACTAATGAAAAAAATGTCATATGAAGGTGGCCTAGGTGTACCTGATCTAAAGCTATGTTATATAGAAGCAGTCACCAAAACCATTTGGTATTGGCTAAGAAATAGACCTGTCGATCAGTGGAACAGATTAGGTACAAAGGACAAAAAAGGGTACATCTATAGCAATCTAGTGTTTGACAAACCCAAAGATCCCAAATTTTGGGATAAGAATTCATTATTTGACAAAAACTGCTGGGAAAACTGGAAATTAGTATGGCAGAAACTAGGCATGGACCCACATTTAACACCACATACTAAGATTAGATCAAAATGGGTCCATGATTTAGGCATAAAGAATGAGATCATAAATAGATTAGAGGAACAGAGAAAAGTCTACCTCTCAGACTTCTGGAGGAGGAAGGAATTTATGACCAGAGGAGAACTAGACATCATTATTGATCACAAAATAGAAGATTTTGATTACATCAAACTAAAAAGTTTCTGTACAAACAATACTAATGTAAACAAGATTAGAAGTGAAGTAACAAATTGGGAAAATATTTTTAAAGTTAAAGGTTCTGATAAAGGTCTCATTTCAGAACTGACCCTAATTTATAAGAAATCAAACCATTCTCCAATTGATAAATGGTCAAAGGATATGAACAGACAATTCAAAGATGATGAAATTGAAACTATATCCACTCATATGAAAGAGTGTTCCAAATCACTACTGATCAGAGAAATGCAAATTAAGACAGCTCTGATATACCACTACACACCTGCCAGATTGGCCAAGATGACAGGAACAAATAATGATGAATGTTGGAGGGGATATGGGAAAACTGGGACACTAATACATTGTTGCTGGAGTTGTGAAAGAATCCAGCCATTCTGGAGAGCAATTTGGAACTATGCCCAAAAAGTTATCAAACTTTGATCCAGCATTGCTGCTATTGGGCTTATATCCCAAAGAAATTCTGAGGAGTGGAAAGGGACCTTTATGTGCCAAAATGTTTGTGGCAGTTCTTTTCGTAGTGGCTAGAAACTGGAAGATGAATGGATGTCCATCAATTGGAGAATGGTTGGATAAATTATGGTACAGGGAGGTTATGGAATATTATTGCTGTATAAGAAATGACCAGCAGGAGGAATACAGAGAAGCTTGGAGAGACTTACATCAAATGATGCTGAGTGAAATGAATAGAACCAGAAGATTGCTGTACACTTCATTGTTGTATGAAAATGTATTCTGATGGAAGTGGATATCTTCAACATAAAGAAGATCCAACTCACTTCCAGTTGATCAGTGTTGGACAGAAACAACTATACCCAGAGAAGGAACACTGGGAAGTGAATGTAAATTGTTAGCACTACTGTCTATCTACCCAGGTTAATACCTTTGGAATCTAATACTTAATGTGCAACATGAAAATGATATTTACACACATATATTGTATTTAGGATATATTGTAACACATGTAAAATGTATGGGATTGCCTGTCATCAAGGGGAGGGAGTAGAGAGAGGGAGGGGATAATTTGGAAAAGTGAATACAAGGGATAATTTTATAAAAAATTACTCATGCATATATACTGTCAAAAATTATAAATAAAAATTAAAAAAATAATTTCTGTGTTTCCTTTTCCAAACTCTCCTGCAAAGTTCTTATTTCCCTTCCCCATTTTTGTTCTAATTCTCTTTTAGGATCCTTTTTGAATTCTTCCAAATGAACCTTGTGAGATGCAGACCAACTCATGTCACCCTTTGAGGTTTCATCTGGAGATGATTTGCCTTCGTGTCTTCAGAGTTTGAAGTGTGTTCTTTTCTGTCACCATAAAAGCTATCTGTGATTGGAGTTCTTTTTGCTTTTTTTAATTAACTTTTTAAAGGTTAATGCCTGATTCTAGGGCAAAGAGAATATTGTCCCAAGCTTCCTCTACAGGTGATAGCAGCTTTTCATAGGCCTGGGCTGCTTCTGCTTACTTCCTTCCTGTGCTACTTGGGCATGGCCAAGTCCTGCATTGTTCTGAACTTCAGACGCTCACTATTTGCCTTTTGTTTTTGCATTGCATATCTCACAGCTAAGCTTCTGAGCCATGAACTCCTGAACTAGGCCAGATTAGACACTACTGCTATAGTTTGGCTAAGAGTCTTCTGTTAGTTTCCCTTGTGCATAGATGTAACACAATTCTGGGTGCCTGTGCTATGCTTGTGCCCGGCTGCCTATCCATGTGCCTGATTGAAAAAGACCTTTTCTGAAGCTCTTCCAAAATATATTCTGCTAGAATTTTGTTATTCTCCAAATATTTGTGGGTCTTATCATTTCAAAGCCAATTCAGAGGCTTGATATGATGGATGCCAGGAAGAACTCAGACAAAGACCTATCTAATCTCTGCCATCTTGGCTCCGTCTCTCATTTTGAAGTTTTTTTTTTTTATGATTTATGTTATTTTTTTAAAGCTCTTTGTTTTCAAAACATATGCATAGTATGCATATGTTTAACATTGACCCTTGCAAAACCTTGTCTTCCAAAATTTTCCCTTTCTTTCCCTTACTGCCTCTCATAGAACGCCATAATCCAATCTATGTTACACATGTCCTATTCTTCTCTACATATTATTACAATTATTGTGCTGCACAAGAAAAATGAGATCAAAAATGAAAAAAAAAATAGAACGAAAATGCAAGCAAACAGCAATTAAACGAGTGAAATTAGTGTGTTGTCTTACTATGAACTTTCAAGCTGACGTTGTCTAATGTTTATTAATTGGTCTTACTTTGTCCAACGTCTTTTCTTAGAAGCTAAGCTGAATCACTGAGTCATCTTTCATACCTAACCGTTATTTGAAAACAGCAATTTGAAGACTTCAATTAAGTCCTTGAAACAACATCAGTTTTGTTTTATTCTAGACTAAATATACTTAATTCCATCATATAATAAGAGGAATTCTACCTCTTATTTCATAGTTATGACTTGTCATGATACTTTCCTTATTAAGTCTCTTCTTGTGTGTTTCCATTTCTTAAAATCCCTCATAATCCCTAATTTCCAGAACAGAGTTTTATACTCCTTACAATCCAAATAAGGCATATTACAACCAGACTTTCTCCTCCCATGTTATGGAATTTATAGGTATATAAGGTAATATTAACCTCATGTAGATGCCTTATAACATGTATGAAGGAAATGTCCTAAATAAATGAATGAAAATTTATGAGGTATGTGAACTAATGTATAGGTGAAGTCGATAAAGTAAATTAAGTATTATGTGGAGTAGTTAAGGAAGATTTCAAAGGAAAGACCTTTGGATGTTTTTCACAATGTAGGTTAGGTAATACATGTTTATTAAATAAAGGATGGCAGAATGTTGCCATGACAACATTGATGAAATAACAAAAAAAATAGGATAAGTATTAACAGAAATGCTGGATCTGAAGATTCAGAAACTGATTTCAAATTCTGTTTTTTCCTTGAATTTTTTTTGACTTCTTAGAAAATAGCTTATGAATTTAAAATAAATTAAAATATAAAAAAAAAAACCCTAGGGATTGTATTAGATGAAGTCTCATGGGCAATGACAGTATATTCTGTGAAATAAGGATTTTTAATATTTTCAATAACACATAAGTGTTTAGCATTCTACTGAAGTTTATGGAATCCTTTTCAAAATAATGTTTTTAAATGCCTAAAATAAAATAATTAGGAATTATAAAGTAGACCAATTATATTAAAATACAATTACCAAAATATATATTAAAATGTGTATTGATCATGTGGACCCTTAAAATAGAGTAAAACATAGGCATTGAAAAGATGTTATTTTAAAATGACATCACCTAAGGAGAAAGTTTTATGACAATTATATGAAATTATATAAAATTAAAATGTTCACAACCACTTTTTTAAAAGAATGCTTGCATTATTTCTTGAAATTTTAAATAAAATTGATTCCAGAATTATATCATTATTAGATTTTGTTCAAACACACACATCAGAAGTTGTTGCCAAGACACTTGTTTGAGAGTGAAATATGTTAAAAATGATGTCAGAACTATAGAGTGAGAAAAATTGATGTTACCAACTAAAGAGTTAAGTTTTTATTACTTTAAAAGCCAAGTGATCTCTCTCTCTCTCTCTCTCTCTCTCTCTCTTTGTATGCATGAGACTGAAAATGTACAGAGGGACTTAGAGTTTGAATCACAAAAAAAATAAGGTAGAAGGAGTATTTTTTACAAACCATAGAAAATTGACAGACAACAGTTATTCCTAGAATGAAAGTCACATAATAGTGAAAGTTCTTATTACTAAATAGAATATCTTATCTGGTATTCTCTTCTATGCATAACAGTATTTAATTTAGTTCCTGTTGCAATCCCTGCTAACATGGAAACTTACATTGGTTAACTGGGCACCATCAAGCAATTAACCAATTAATAAATATATATGAATTACTTGATGTGTGCTAGGACTTGTGTTGGTTTGTGGAGATAAATTTCATTTAAAAATTTTTTTGGATTTTATTGCATTTTATTCCATTAATTATTTACTAATTACATTTTTAAAAAATTATAGCCTTTTATTCATAAGATATATGCATGGGTGATTTTTCAGCATTGACAATTGCCAAACCTTTTGTTCCAATTTTCCCCCTGCTTCTCCCCATCCCCTCCCCTAGATGGCAGGTTGACCAATACATGTTAAATATGTTAAAGTATAAGTTAAATACAATATATGTATACATGTCCATACTATTATTTTGCTGTACAAAAAGAATCGGACTTTGAAATAATGTATAATTAACCTGTGAAGGAAATCAAAAATGCAGACAGAAAAAATAGAGGCATTAGGAATTCTATGTAGTGGTTCCTAGTCATTTTCCAGAGTTCTTTCTCTGGGTGTGGCTGGTTCAATTCATTGCTGCTCTATTGGAACTGATTTAGTTCGTCTCATTGTTGAAGAGGGCCACGTCCAACAGAATTGATCATCATATAGTATTGTTGTTGAAGTATATAGTGATCCTGCTCATTTTACTCAGCATCACTTCATGTAAGTCTCTCCAGGCCCTTCTGAAATCATCCTGCTGGCTATTTCTTACAGAACAATAATATTACATAATATTCATATACCACAATTTATTCAGCTATTCTCCAATTGATGGACATCCACTGAGTTTCCAGTTTCTGGCCACTATAAAGAGGGCTGCCACAAACATTCTTGCACATATAGGTCCCTTTCCCTTTCTTAAAATCCCTTTGGGATATAAGCCCAGTAGTAACACTGCTGGATCAAAGGTTATGCACAGTTTGATAACTTTCTGTGCATGGTCCACTCTCCAGAATGACTAGATGTATTCACAATTCCACCAACAATGTATTAGTGTCCCCGTTTTCTCACATTCCCCTCCAGCATTCATCATTATCTTTCTCTGTCATACCAACCAATCTGACAGGTGTGTAGTGGTATCTCAGAGTTGTCTTAATTTGCATTTCTCTGATTAATAATGACTTGGTGTATCTTTTTATATGGCTAGAAATAATTTCAATTTCTTCATCTGAGAATTGTCTGTTCATATCCTTTGACCATTTATCAACTGGAGAATGGCTTGAACTATTATAAATTTGAGTCAATTCCCTATAAACGCCTTTATCAGAACCTTTGACTATAAAAATATTTTCCCAGTTTATTGCTTCCCTTCTACTCTTGTCTACATTAGTTTTGTTTGTACAAAAACTTTTCAATTTGATATAAACAAAATTTTCTATTTTGTGATCAATAATGATTTCTAGTTCTTCTTTGGTGATAAATTCCTTCCTCTTCCACAGGTCTGATAAGTAAACTATCCTATGTTCTTCTAATTTATTTATCATCCTATTCTTTATGCCAAGGTCAAGAACCTATTTGACCTTATTTTGATGTATGGTGTTAAGTGTGGGTCAATGCCTAGTTTCTGCCATACTAATTTCCAATTTTCCCAGCAGTTTTTGTCAAACAGTGAGTTCTTATTCCAAAAGCTTGGGTCTTTGGGTTCATCAAACACTAGATTATTAAAGTTATTGACTATTTTGTCCTTTGAACATAATCTATTCCACTGATTAACTAGTGTATTTCTTAGACAATACCAAATGACTTTTGTAACTGCTTCTTTATAATATAATTTTATATCTGGTACAGCTAGGCCACCTTCATTTGATTTTTTTTTTTCATTAGTTCCCTTGAAATTCTTGACCTTTTGTTTTTCCATATAAACTTTGCTGTTATTTTTTCTAGTTCATTAAAATAGTTTTTTGGGAATCTTATTGGTACAGAGCTAAATAAATAGATAAGTTTAGGTAGTATTGTCATCTTTATAATGTGTGCTCACCCTATCGAAGAGCATTTGATGTTTTTTCCAGTTGCTTAGATCTGACTTTATTTGTGTGGAAAGGATTTTGTAGTTTTGCTCACATAATTTCTGATTTTCTCTTGGCAGATAGATTCCTAAATATTTCATACTATCAGTAGTTGCTTTAAATGGAATTTCTCTTTGTAACTGTGTTGGATTTTTTAGTGATATATAAGAATGCTGATGACTTATGTGGGTTTATTTATTTTCTTGCAACTTTGCTAAAGGTGTGGATTATTTCTAATAGCTATTTAGTAGAATCTCTGGGGTTCTCTAAGTATACCATCATATCATCAGCTAAGAGTGATAATTTGGTTTCCTCATTACCTACTCTAATTCCTTTAATCTCTTTCTCCACTCTTATTGCGAAAGCTAGCATTTCTAATACAATATTGAATAGTAATGATTATAGTGAGCAAACTTGTTTCATTCCTGATCTTATTGGGAATGGTTCTAGTTTATCCACATTACATATGATGCTTACTGGTGACTTTCATTAGATGCTACAGATTATTTTAATATAAAGTCCATTTATTCCTATACTCTCAAATGTTTTTAATATGAATGGATACTGGATTTTATTAAATGCTTTTTCTGCATCTATTAAGATGATCGTATGGTTTTTGTTAATTTGGTTATTAATATGGTCAGTTATACTAATAGTTTTCCTAATATTGAACCAGCCCTGCATTCTGGTATAAATCCTACTTGATCATGATGTATTATCCTGGGGATGATTTTCTTTAGTCTTTTTGTTAATATCTTATTTAAGATTTTAGCATCAATATTCATTAGGGAGATTGGTCTATAATTTTCTTTCTCTGTTTTTAACCTACCTGATTTAGGTATCAATACCATGTCTGTGTCATAAAAGGAATTTCGTATGACTCCTTCCTTCCTTATTGTTCAAATAGTTTATATACCATTGGAATTAATTGTTCTTTAAATGTTTGGTAGAATTCACATGTAAATCCATCTGGTCCTGGTGATTTTTTTCTTAGGGAGTTGATTAATAGCTTGTTCTATTTCTTTTTCTAAACTGGGACTATTTATGCAATTTATTTCCTCCTCTGTTAATCTGGGAAGCTTATATTTTTGAAGGTAATCATCCATTTCACTTAGGTTATCAAATTTATTGGCATAAAGTTGGGCAAATAACTCCTTATTATTGCTCTAATTTCCTCTTCATTGGTGGAAAGTTCCCCCTTTTCATTTTTAAGACTAATAATTTGATTTTCCTTTTTCCTTTTTCCAATCAGATTTAACAAAGTTTTATTTATTTTATTGGGTTTTTCATAAAACCAACTCTTAGTTTTATTTATTAAATCAATAGTTTTGTTTTACTTTCAATATTATTAATTTCTCCTTTTAATTTTAGAATTTCAAGTTTAGTATTTGATTGGGGTTTTTAAATTTGTTCTTTTTCTAGCTTTTTAAGTTGCCCGCCCAATTCATTGATCTTCGCTTTCTCTATTTTATTCAAGTAAGTCTCTAAAGATATAAAATTTCCCCTTATTACTGCTTTGGCTACATCCCACAAATTTTGGTATAATATTTCATTGTTGTCATTATCTTGAGTGAAATTATTAATTGTGTCTATAATTTTCTGTTTTACCCAATCATTCTTTAAGATTAGATTATTTAATTTCCAATTACTTTTTGGTCTATTTACCCCTAACATTTTGTTTAATGTAGTTTTTATTGCATCATGATCTGGAAAAAAAGCATTTACTATTTCTGCTTTCCTGCATTTAAATTTTACATCTTTATGCCCTAATATATGGTCAATTTTTTATAGGTTCCATGAACTGCTGAGAAAAAAGTATACTTCTTTCTGTCACCATTAAATTTTCTCCAAAGATCGATCATACTTAATTTTTCTAATATTATATTTACCTCTTTAATTTCTTCCTTATTTATTTTCTGGTTTGATTTGTCTAAATCTGAGAGTGCAAGGTTGAGATCTCCCACTATTATAGTTTTACTGTCTATTTCTTCTTGCAACTCTCTTACCTTGTCCTTTAGGAAGTTAGATGCTATACCTCTTGGTGCATATATGTTTAGTATTGATATGGCTTCATTGTTTATGCTACCTTTTAGCAGGATATAGTTTCCTTCCTTATCTCTTTTAATTAGATCAATTTCTGCTTTTGCTTGATCTGAGATAAGGAAGGTATCCCTGCTTTTTTGATTTCACCTGAAACATAATAAATTCTACTCCAGCCTTTTACCTTTATTCTGTATGTATCTCCCCTTGTATCTCCCTGCTTTAAATGTTATTTCCTGTAAACAACATATTGTAGGGTTCTGACTTTTGATCCAGTCTGGTATCCACCTCTGTCTTATGGGAGAGGTCATCCCATTCACATTTACAGATATAATTCCTAATAATGTATTTCCTGCCATCTTGTTACCTCCAGATTATGCTTTTCTTTTTCTTCCCCTTTCCCACTATTAAACTTATAGCACCACTTGCATCACCAGCTGTCCCTCTTTAGGATTCCTCCCACCCCCTTTGGATCTGCTCATTTCACTCAGCATCAGTTCATGGAAGTCTCTCGAAGCCTTTCTGTATTCATCCTGCTGGTCATTTCTTACCGAATAATAATATTCCATAACATTCATATACCACAATTTACCCAACCATTCTCCAATTGATGGAAATCCATTCATTTTCCAGTTTCTAGCCACTACAAAAAGGGCTGCCACAAATATTTTGGTACATACAGGTCTCTTTCCCTTCTTTAGTATTTGTTTGGGAAATAAGCCCAGTAGTAGCACTGCTGGGTCAAAGGGTATGCACAGTTTGATAACTTTTTGGGCATAGTTCCAGATTACTCTCCAGAATGGTTCGATTCTTTCACAACTCCACCAACAATGTATTAGTGTCCCAGTTTTCCCACATCCCCTCCAACATTCATCATTATTTGTTCCTGTCATCTTAGCCAATCTGACAGGTGTGTAGTGGTATCTCAGAGTTGTCTTAATTTGCATTTCTCTGATCAATAGTGATTTGGAACACTCTTTCATATGAATGGAAATAGTTTCAATTTCATCATTTGAAAATTGTCTGTTCATATTCTTTGACCATTTATCAATTGAAGAATGGCTTGATTTCTTATAGATTAGAGTCAATTATTTATATATTTTGGAAATGAGGCCTTGATCAGAACCTTTAACTGTAAAAATTTTTTCTCAGTTTGTTTCTTCCCTTCTAATTTTGTTTGCATTAGTTTGGTGTGTTCAAAGGCTTTTTAATTTGATGCAATCAAAATCTTGCATTTTGTGATCAACAATGATCTCTAGTTCTTCTTTGGTCCTAAATTCCTTCCTCCTCCACAAGTCTGAGAGGTAAACTATTCTATGTTCCTCTAAGTTGTTTATGATCTCATTCTTTATACTTAAATCACGGACCCATTTTGGTCTTATCTTGGTATATGGTATATGGTGTTAAGTGTGGGTCCATGCCTAATTTCTGCAATATGAATTTCCAGTTTTCCCAGGAGTTTTTGTCAAATAATGAATTCTCATCCTAAAAGTTGGGATCTTTGGGTTTGCCAAATACTAGATTGTTTTACTTATTGACTATTTTGTCTAGTTAACCTAACCTATTCCTCTGAACAACTAATCTATTACTTAGCCAAATGGCTTTGGTGACTGCTGCTTTATAATATAGTTTTAGTTCAGGTACAGCTAGGCCACCCTCATTTGATTTTTTTTTTCATTAATTCCCTTGAAATTCTTGACCTTTTGTTCTTCTATATGGATTTTGTTATTTTATTAAATCATTAAAATAGTTTCTTGGGAGTCTGATTGGTATAGCACTAAATAAATAGATTTGTTTAGGGAGTATTGTTATCATTATTATATTTGCTTAGCCTATCCAAGAGCACTTGATATTTTTCCAATTATTTAAGTCTGAGTTTATATGTGTGGAAAGTGTTTTGTAATTTTGCTCATAGAATTCCTGACTTTCCTTTAGAAGATAGATTCCCAAATATTTTATGTTACCAACAGTTATTTTGAATGGTATTTCTCTTTGTATCTCTTGCTGTTGGATTTTGTTGGTGTTGTATAAAAATGCTGAGGATATATGTGGATTTATTTTATATCCTGCAGCTTTACTGAAGTTGTGAATTATTTTTAATAGCTTTTAGTAGAATCTGTGGGGTTCTCTAAGTATATATCATATCATCTACAAAGAGTGATAATTTGGTGTCCTCATTACCTACTCTAATTTCTTTAATCTCTTTCTTGACTCTTATTGCTGAGGCTAGTGTTTCTAATACAATATTGAATAGTAATGGTGATAGCGGGCAAATTTATTTCACTCCTGGGAAAGGTTCCAATTTTCTCCCATTACATATGATGCTTACTGATGGTTTTAAATAGATGTTACTGACTATTTTATTGAAAAGTCCATTTACTCCCTATACTGTCAAGTGCTTTTATTAGGAATGGATACTGGATTTTATCAAATTTATTTTTCTGCATCTATTGAAATGATCATATGATTTTTGTTAATTTGGTTATTGATACAGTCAGTTATGCTAATAGTTTTCATAATATTGAACCAGCCCTGCATTCTTGGTATAAATCTTACTTGGTCATAATGTATTATCCTGGGAATGATTTTCTGTAATCTTTTTGCTAATATTTCATTTAAGATTTTAGCATCAATATCCATCAGGGAGATTGGTCTACAATTTTCTTTCTCTATTTTCAACCTACCTGGTTTAGTTATCAGTATCATATCTGTGTCACAAAAGGAATTTGGTAGGACTCATTCAATCCCTATTTTTTCAAATAGTTTATGTAACATTGGGGTAATTTTTTTAAATGTTTATTAGAATTCACATGTAAATCCATCTGGTCCTGGGAATTTTTTCTTAGGGAGTTGATTAATAGCTTGTCCTATTTCTTTTTTTTAAATGGGACTATTTAGCCATTTTACTTCTTCCTCTGTTAATATGGGCAAGCTATATTTTTGAAGGCATCCTTCCATTTCATTTAAGTTATCAAATTTATTGGCATAAAGCTGATAAAGTAATTCCTAATTATTGCTCTAATTTCCTCTTCATTAGTGGTGAGTTCTCTCTTTTCATTTTTAAAATTAACAATTTGATTTTCCTCTTTCCTTTTTTTTAATCAGATTTACTAAGGGTTTGTCTATTTTGTTGGTTTTTTCATAGAACCAACTCTGAGTTTTATTAATTAATTCAATAGTTTTTTTTTAACTTTCAATTTTATTGATCTCTCCTTTTATTTTTAGAATTTCAAGTTTAGTGTTTGACTGGGGATTTTAATTTGTTCCTTTTCTCGCATTTTTAGTTGCAAGCCCAATTCATTGACCTTCTCTTTCTCTATTTTATGCAAGTAGACCTCTAGAGGTATGAAATTTTCCCTTATTCCTTTGGCTGTATCCCACACATTTTGGTATGATGTCTTATTATTGTCATTTTCTTGGGTAAAGTTATTAATTATGTCTATAATTTGCTATTTCACCAAATCATTTTTAGTATGAGATTATTTAATTTCCAATTATGTTTTGGTCTATTTACACCTGGCTTTTTATTGAATGTAGGTTTCATTGCATCGTGGTCTGAAAAGGATGCATTTACTATTTCTTCCTTACTGCATGTGAGTTTGAGGTTTTTATGTCCTAATATATGGTCAATTTTTGTATAGGTTCTATGAACTAGTGAGATGAAAGTGTACTCCTTTCTGTCTCCATTTAGTTTTCTGTGAAGATCTATCATATCTAACTTTTCTAGTATTCTATTTATCTCTTTAACTTCTTTCTTGTTTATTTTGTGGTTTGATTTATCTATTTCTGAGAGTGCAAGGTTGAGATCTCCCATTATTATAGTTGTGCTATCTATTTCTTCTTGCAGCTCCCTTAATTTCTCTTTTAAGAATTTAGATGCTACACTAATTGGTGCATATATTGGTATTGTTTCATTATCTATGCTACTCTTTAGCAAGATATAGTGCTCTTCCTTATCTCTTTTAATTAGATAAGTTTTTACTTTTGCTTGCTTTGAGATGAGGATGGCTACCCCTGCTTTTTTTTTTTTTTTTACTTCATCTGAAGCATAGTAGTTTCTGCTCCAACCTTTTACTTTTACTCTGTATGTATCGCCCTGCTTCTAGTGTGTTTCCTGTAAACAACATATTGTAGGATTTTGGCTTTTAATCCATTCTGCTAACCACTTCCCCTTTATGGGGGATTTTACTCTATTCACATTTATGGTTAAAATGACCAATTCTGTATTACTTGCCATCATGTTAACCCCCTGCTTATGCTTTTCTCCTTTACTTCCTCCTTAACCCCCTTTCCAGTATTAAACTTGTGAGCACCACTTGCTTCTGACATCCCTCCTTTTTTAGTATACCTCCTTGTCCCTTAGAGTTCCTCCCCCTTTTCTTCACAATTTCTGTATTGCCTTCCCCTTAGCTTACTCCTTCCCTTTTCACTTTCCCCTCCCACTTTTCAATGAGGTGGGAGAAAGTTTCACCATAAATCAAATATGTCTAATATTTTCCTCTTTAAGTCAATTCTGATGGCAGTAATATACACACTATGATCATACCCCTCTATTCTTTCTCTCAGAAAGAATATAATATAATATAATATAATATGAATTTCCTTTGTCTCTTCATGAGATGTAGTACCCCCACTTTACCCTTTTCTGGGTACAATTTCCTTTCCACCTCTAGTTTCTAGAACAAAGTATTCATATGTTCTTTATATATCTTTATAGCAGATATATAGTTCCTGATTTCTTTTTACCTTTTTAGGTTTCTCTTGAGTTCTATATTTGTAAATCAAACTTTTTGTTTAATCTCAGTTTTTTCATCAAAAAAAAATGAAATTCACTTATTTCATTGAATTTCCATCTTCTTCCCTGGAAAAAAGATGCTCATTTTGGCTGGGTAAATTATTTTTGACTGCATACCAAGTTCCTTAGCCTTTTAGAATATAATATTCCAGGTCCTTTGATCCTTTAATGTGGACACTGCTAGATCCTGAGTAATCCTTATTGTGGCTCCTCTATATTTGAATTGATTTTTTCTATCAGCTTGCAGTATTTTTCCTTCATCTGATAGTTCTGGAATTTGACCACTATATTTCTTGGAGTTTTTATTTGAAGGTCCCTTTCAGTAGGTGATCGATGAATTCTTTCAATTTCTATTTTACCAAGGACTTCTGGCCAAGATGGCGGTGTGGAGGCAGACAGCTGCTTGAGCTCCTCGTTTTTCTCTCAGAACTTACTTCATGACAAGCCTCAGACTTAATGCTTGACCCAGAAAGAAATCCACAAATAATCACCAAGAGAAGACATCCTTGAAAGTCACCAGAAAAGGTCTGTGTTTCCTCGGGGGAGGGTCAATCAGACTGGGCACAGACTGAGGGCAGGCAAGCCAGAGTGAGACAGGCAGCTCACACAGCTCAAACCTGAGGGGGAGGGGTACGATCTCTGCCGTTTCTGCAAAAAGACTTTTTCCCCAGAGTGGATACTCTGTCTTGGCAGCAAGCCAGGAGCAGCGGAGAGGGTGTAAACACCGGAGGTGAAGATAAAGACCCCAGAAAGCCAGCATCTCTCAGAACCCGGCCACCCCCAATCCTCACCTGGATTGATTCAGTGCGTTCTCAGAGCCTCAGAGCGCAGACTCAGTACAGTCATTGCTGTTCTGTTAGTGGCTCTCAGCTGCCTTACCCCCAGTCTGTAGAGGAAGCCGATTAACACCATCCAGCCCCATCCCCCCCAAAACAGACCAATTGTTTCTCTTGTCAGTTTGTTTTCTTCGATTCCTACTCTGACAAAATGAACAAAAAGTTCAAAAGGGCTCTAACCATTGACAGCTTTTGTATGGAGAGAGAGCAGACTTCAAACACTGAGGAGACTAAAAACAGACTGTCCCCAGATGAATCCCCTAAGAGGGATATGAACTGCTCCTCAATACAAAAGAATCTCATAAAGGAAATCAAAAAGGCTCTCAAAAGAGAGCTGGAAGAGAAATGGGAAAAGGAAAGGGAAGCTTGGCAAGAGAGCCTGGAGAAGTCATCCCATGCATTCAAAGACAGAGTGGATAAAGAAATCAAATCATTGAGAAACAAGATTAGTGAGCTGGAAAAGGTAAACAACTCCAAGGAAAACAGGATTAGTGAGCTGGAAAAAGAAAACAGCTCTCTAAAAATAAAATGGATAAAATGGAAAAAAAATTCCATAGAAGATAAAAACTCAATTGGACAATTACAAAGAGATATAAAAAAAATGAGTGAAGAAAATACATCATTGAAAATTAGACTGGAACAAGTAGAAATGAAGGACTCAAGGAGAAACCAAGAGGTAGTCAAGCAAAACCAGAGAAATGAAACAATTGAAAAGAATGTCAAGTACCTTACTAGAAAGACAATAGACTTGGAAAACAGATCCAGAAGAGACAATTTGAGAATAATCGGACTCCCTGAAAAATGTGAGGAAAAAAAGAGCTTGGACACCATTTTCTAGGAAATTATCAAAGAGAACTGCCCAGACGTTCTGGAAACAGAGAGTAAAATAGACATTGAAAAAATTCATCCATCACCTACTGAAAGGATCCCTAAAATCAAAATGCCAAGAAATATAGTGGCCAAGTTCAAGAACCATCAGACAAAGGAAAAGATATTGGAAGCTGCTAAAAAAAAAAAGCAATTCAGATATGGAGGATCCACAATAAGGATAACCCAGGATCTAGCAGCGTCCACATTAAAAGTATGAAGGGGCTGGAACATGATGTTCCTAAAGGCTAAGGAACTTGGTATGCAGCCAAGAATAACTTACCCAGCAAGAATGAGCATCGTTTTCCAGGGAAGAAGATGGACATTTAACAAAATAAATGAATTCCATCTATTTTTGATGAAAAAACCAGACCTACATAAACGGTTTGATCTTCAAATACAGAACTCAAGAGATTTCTAAAAAGGTAAAAAGAAATCTTGAGAACTATACTTCTGCCAAAAAAATATTTAAAGAACATATGTACAATTTGTTTTAGAAAGTAGAGGTGGAAATGAAATTATATCATAAAGTGTAAAGTGGTGGTACTATATCTCATGAAGAGGCAAAGATAACCTACTATATCTGAGAGAAAGAAAGGAGGGAGATGAACATAGTATGTATCAATAGACATATTCGATTTATGGTGAAACTTCTTCCACTTCATTGAAAAGTGAAAGGGAAGGAATAATCTAAGGGGAAGGGAATACAGAAATTTCGAGGAAAAGGGGTAAAATAAGGAGAGGATCTTTAAGGTGGGGGAGGGATCCTAAAAAGGGAGGGCTGTGAAAAGCAAGTGGTGCTCACAAGTTTAATACTGTGTAGGGGGGTAAGAGGGAAGGAAAGGGGAAAAGCATAAGCAGGGCTTAATAGGATGGCAAGCAATATAGAATTAGTGCTTCTAACCATAAATATGAATGGGGCAAACTGCCTCATAAAGAGGAAACAGTTAGCGGACTGGATTAAAAGTCAGAATCCTACTATATGTTGTTTACAGGAAACACACCTGAAACAGGGTGAGACATTCAAACTAAAAGTAAAAGGGTGGAGAAGAATCTATTATGCTTCAGGCAAAACCAAAAAAGCAGGAGTAGCCATCCTGATCTCAGATCAAGCAAAAACAAAAATTGATCTAATTAAAAGAGATAAGGAAGGGCATTATATCCTGCTAAAGGGCAGCATCAATAATGATGCAGTATCAATTTTAAACATATATGCACCAAGTGGTGCAGCATCTAAATTCTTAAAAGAGAAATTAAGAGAGCTGCAAGAGGAAATAGATAGCAAAACTATAATAGTGGGAGATCTCAACCTTGCACACTCAGAATTAGATAAATCAAACAACAAAATAAATAAGAAAGAAGTCAAAGAGGTAAATAGAATACTAGAAAAGTTTGATATGATAGATCTTTGGCGAAAGCTAAATGGAGACAGAAAGGAATATACTTTCTTCTCAGCAGTTCATGGAACCTATACAAAAATTGATCATATACTAGGGCATAAAAACCTCAAAAAATCAAATGCAGTAAGGCAGAAATAGTAAATGCATCCTTTTCAGACCACAATGCAATCAAAATTACATTTAATAAAAAGCCAGGGGAAAATAGACCCAAAAATAATTGGAAACTAAATAATCTTATACTAAAGAATGATTGGGTAAAACAGCAAATCATAGACATAATTAATAACTTCACCCAAGAAAATGACAATAATGAGACATCATACCAAAATTTGTGGGATACAGCCAAAGCAGTAATAAGGGGAAGTTTTATATCTCTACCGGCATACTTGCATAAATTAGAGAGAGAGAGAGCCAAGAATTGGGCTTACAACTCAAATTGCTAGAAAAGGAACAAATTAAAAACCCCCAGACAAACACAAAACTTGAAATTCAAAAAATAAAAGGTGAGATTAATAAAATTGAAAGTAAAAAAATTATTGAATTAATTAATAAAACTAAGAGTTGGTTCTATGAAAAAACTAACAAAATAGACAAACCCTTAGTAAACCTGATTTAAAAAAGGAAAAAGAAAAAGCAAATTGTTAGTCTTGAAAATGAAAAGGGTGAACTCACCACTAATGAAGAGGAAATTAGAACAATAGTTAGGAGCTACTTTGCTCAACTTTATGCTGATAAATTCGATAACTTAAATGAAATGGAGGAATACCTTCAAAAATATAGCTTACCCAGATTAACAGAGGAAGAATTAAGTAGTCTAAAAAGTCCCATCTCAGAAAAAGAAATAGACCAAGCTATTAACCAACTTCCTAAGAAAAAGTCCCCAGGACCAGATGGATTTACATGTGAATTCTACCAAACATTTAAAGAACAACTAACTACAATGCTATGTAAACTATTTGAAAAAATAGGGATTGAAGGAGTCCTACCAAATTCCTTCTATGACAGAGACATGGTACTGATACCTAAACCAGGTAGATCGAAAACTGAGAAAGAAAACTATAGACCAATTTCCTTAATGAATATTGATGCTAAAATCTTAAATAAGAAATTAGCAAAAAGAATTCAGAAAATCATCCACAGGATAATACACTATGACCAAGTGGGATTATACCAGGAATGCAGGGCTGGTTAATATTAGGAAAACTATTAGTATAATTGACCATATTAATAATCAAATTAATAAAAACCATATGATCATCTCAATAGATGCAGAAAAAGTATTTGATAAAATCCAACATCCATTCCTACTAAAAACGCTTGAAAGTATAGGAATAAATGGACTATTCCTTAAAATAATAAGGAGCATATATTTAAAACCTTCAGTAAACATCATATGTAATGGCGATAAACTAGACCCTTTCCCTATAAGATCAGGAGTGAAACAAGGTTGCCCACTATCACCATTACTTTTCAATATAGTACTAGAAACTCTAGCCTTGGCAATAAGAGCCGAGAAAGAGATTCAAGGAATTAGAGTAAGAAATAAGGAAATCAAATTATCACTTTTCACAGATGACATGATGGTATACTTAGAGAACCCCAAAGACTCTGCTAAAAAGCTATTAGAAATAATTCAGAATTTTATCAAAGTTGCAGTATACAAAATAAATCCACATAAATCCTCAGCGTTTTTATACATTACTAACACAATCCAATAGCAAGAGATACAAAGATAAATTCCATTCAAAATAACTGTTGATATTATAAAATATATGGGAATATATCTACCAAAGGAGAGTCAGGAATTATATGAGCAAAATTACAAAGCACTTGCCACAAAAATAAAGTCAGATTTAAATAATTGGAAAGACATTCAGTGCTCTGGATAGGCCGAGCGAATATAATTAAGATGACAATACTCCCTAAACTAATCTATTTATTTAGTGCTATACCAATCAGACTTCCAAGAAACTATTTAAATAACCTAGAAAAAATAACAACAGAATTCATATGGAACAACAAAAGGTCGAGAATCTCAAGGGAAGTAATGAAAAAAAAAAATAAGTAAAGGTGGTCTAGCTGTACCTGATCTAGAACTATATTATAAAGCAACAGTCACCAAAACCATTTGGTATTGGCTAAGAAATAGACTAGTTGATCAGTGGCATAGTTTAGGTTCACAGGCCAAGATAGTGATTAAAAATAGCAATCTAATGTTTTACAAACCCAAAGATCCCAAATTTTGGGATAAGAATTCATTATTTGACAAAAACTGCTGGGAAAACTGGAAATTAGTATGGCAGAAACTAGGCATAGACCCACATTTAACCCCACATAATAAGATTAGATCAAAATGGGTCCAAGATTTAGGCATAAAGAACGAAATCATAAATAAATTGGAGGAACATGGGATGGTTTACCTCTCAGACTTGTGGAGGAGGAAGGAGTTTCTGTCCAGGGGAGAACTAGAGATCATTATTGATCACAAAATAGAAAATTTTGATTACACCAAATTAAAAAGCTTCTGCACAAACAAAACTAATGCAAACAAGATTAGAAGGGAAGTAACAAATTGGGAAAACATTTTTACAGTTAAAGGTTCTGAGAAAGGCCTCATCTCCAAAATATACAGAGAATTGACTTTAATTTATAAGAAATCAAGCCATTCTCCAATTGATAAATGGTCAAAGGATATGAACAGACAATTTTCAGATGATGAAATTAAAAATATTTCCACTCATATGAAAGAGTGTTCCAAATCACTATTGATCAGAGAAATGCAAATTAAGACAACTCTGAGATATCATTACACACCTGTCAGATTGGCTAAGATGACAGGAACAAATAACGATGAATGTTGGAGGGGCTGTGGGAAAACTGGGACACTGATGCATTGTTGGTGGAGTTGTGAAAGAATCCAACCATTCTGGAGAGCAATCTGGAATTATGCCCAAAAAGTTATCAAAATGTGCATACCCTTTGACCCAGCCATACTACTACTGGGCTTATATCACAAGGAAATACTAAAGAAGGGAAAGGGACCTGTATGTGCCAAAATGTTTGTGGCAGCCCTTTTCATAGTGGCTAGAAGCTGGAAGATGAATGGATGTCCATCAATTGGAGAATGGTTGGGTAAATTATGGTATATGAATGTTATGGAATATTATTGTTCTGTAAGAAATTACCAACAGGAGAAATACAGAGAGGCTTGGAGAGACTGATGCTAAGTAAAACGAGCAGAACCAGAAGATCATTATACACTTCAACAATGATACTGTATGAAGATGTATGCTGATGGAAGTGGATATCTTCAACATAGAGAAGAGCTAATCCAATTCCAATTGATTAATGATGGACATAATCAGCTACATCCAGAAAAGGAACACTGGGAAATAAGTGTAAACTGTTATTTTTACCTTCTGAATCCAATTCTTCCTGTGCAACAAGAAATTCGGTTCTACACACATATATTGTATCTAGAATGTACTGTAACATATTTAACATGTATAAGACTGCCTGCCATCTGGGGGAGGGGGTTGGGGGAGGAAGGGAAAAAATCTGAATAGAAGTAAGTGCAAGGGATAATGTTGTAAAAAAAACTTACCCATGCATATGTACTGTCAAAAAAAAAGTTATAATTATAAAATAAAATAAAAATTAAATTTAAAAAAATTTCTATTTTACCCTCTGTTTCTATAATTTCTGGGCAGTTCTCTTTGATAATTTCCTGGAAAATAGTGTCCAGATTCTTTTTTTATTATATTTTTCATGGAGTCCAATAATTCTCAGATTATCTCTTCTAGATCTATTTTCTAGGTCTGTTGTTTTCTCAAGAAGGTATTTTGTAATACCTGGGATACAGTTTTGATGCCAGGTAGGCTGAAAGGAGACCGGTCTGATTTGGGGAAAGACAAGATTCAGAGCTCCCAAGAAACCTGTGCTTGGAGTGAAAAGTGAAAAGTGAAAGGCATGAATTAGATAACAATGAAGTTAAGTACAATTCTGAGCAGCAGGAGCATTTCCCATCTCCTCCCTCAATTAACCCTTCAGGGGTGGAGCAAGAAAGAGGAGGGCAAGAGGCAAAAATACCAACAGAATCTCCTGTTAAGTAGCCTATGACAAGATTAGAAAAAGCATTGGTTAAAGCTAAGAGAGAAGGACAGGATATAAGTGATTTTATACATGCATATACTGTAATTGAAGATATTGACTCTGTAGGTCAAAAAAGGAGAAGATATGCACCTTTAGATTTGAATAAAATTAAAAATTTGAAAAAAGGTTGTACCCTTTATGGGGCTACATCAGCTTATGTTAAAATGTTACTAGATGGTTTGTCTTATGAAGTCCTAACCCCGAATGGCTGGAAATCCATAGCAAGGACATGTTTAGAAAATGGACAAAATCTGTTGTGGCTTGCGGAGTTTCGTGAAGTATGTAAAATCCAAGTCAGATGCAATTTGGAAATAGGAGTTAACACACAATTCACTTTTCAGCACTTAGCTGGTGAAGGTCGGTATGGAGAGAATTCAGAACAGATTAATTATCCCATGACAGTGTATGAGCAAATTGCTAAGGCTGCAATAAAAGATTGGGGTTCCCTCCCTGGACAGAAAGATCGGGGAGAGGCTTTCACTAAAATAGAGCAAAGTCCCAATGAACCTTTTGCAGATTTTGTGGGACGTTTGCAAATTGCTATCAAAAGAACTATTGGAGAAAATGCAGCTACAAAAATAATGACCAGACATCTGGCTAAGGAAAATGCCAATGAGATTTGCAAAAGAATTATATGGGGATTAGACAAAGATGCTCCTTCAGAGGAGATCATAAGACGATGTGCTACAGTGGGAACAAATTCTTTTTACACCTGGACTATGATGAACATGGAAAGACAGGGAAGACAGGACTTCTAGAGAAATTTGTCAATGTTTCCACTGTGGAAAAATTGGACATCTAAGAGCTCAGTGTAAATATGGAGATAGAGTGAGAAGACATGGTGAAAGAAGACCTATAACTCCATGTCCAAAATGTCACAAGGGTCTCCACTGAGCCTCCGAATGTAGATTGACCCAGGGAAATGAGAGATGGGGTCCAGCTTCAGCCTCCCAAGTTGGGCATGATGGCAGCCAAGGTTACATCCAGAGAAATTTAAGACATGATCAATCAGCCAAAAGGCAATTAGATGGAATAAAGGGATTGAAATTAGGAAAAATAGAGTTGTGTGCAATAGAGACTACTGAGATACTCCCTGGAGAAGTGAAATCTGTTCCTTTTCAGCCTATGGAACCTTTGCCTCCAGGCACAGTAGGCTTGACCATTTCACCTTCTGAGAGTGCTTACAAAACAGTGTCCATCCATACACTGATGTGGGAAACTGGAGAACGTGTAGCTAATATCCCAGTCACTAACACAGGTAGACAACATGTGATTTATCAACCAGAAGAAGTAGTAGCATCAGGCTTATTGTTACATACCCCTAATAAGAAACCTGGAGATAGTCGCCCAGATTCTGACTCTAATGAACAAAATCCAGGAATATATTGGACAGCAGCTGTGACAGCTGACCAATCTATGCTTACTATTTATATAAATGCAATACCATTTGAAGGATTGGTAGACACGGGTGCAGATCATACAGTTATTAGAGGTACCAATTGGCCCAGTTACTGGCCAAAGATTAAGGCAGACACCTACATGTCTGGGGTAGGAGGATCAATAGCAGCAGAAGTTAGTGCTAGGCCTTTGAGATGGATATTTGAAGATGAAACAGGAGTTTTTACTCCTTTTTTGGTTGAAAAAATCCCCATCAATCTGTGGGGAAGAGACATTTTACAGCAGATAGGATTACAAATAAGCAGTTCAGCTTTTCAGGCAGGGCTGCTGTTGAAGGCCTACCTTCACTCTCATTGATTCCTATTCAGTGGAAGACTGATTCACCAGGGGGGTAGAACAGTGGTCCTTAAGAAGTGATAAAATTCAGGCATTATTAGACATAGTGAATGGACAACTTGACCAAGGACACTTGCGGCCTTCTGTAAGTCCTTGGAATTCCCCAGTATTTGTGGTGAAAAAGAAATCTGGAAAATGGAGGATGTTAACTGATCTAAGAAGAGTAAATGAACAGATGGAAACTATGGGAACTTTTCATCCTGGACTTCCATCTCCTACTCAGTTGCCAAGAGAATGGCCTCTATGGGTTATAGACATTAAGGATTGTTTCTATTCTATCCCTCTAGATAAGGGGGATATGAAAAGATTTGCTTTTTAAGTGTCTAGTGTTAATTTGGCTGAGCCTTATAAAAGATATGAATGAACAATTTTGCCACAGGGAATGAAAAACAGCCCTACTATGTGCCAAATGTATGTTGCTGCTGCTCTTGCTCCAGTAAGAAAAGCATTTCCAAAAGTAATATTGTTACATTATATGGATGATATTTTGGGATGTGCACCTGAGGAATAAATTTTAGAAGCATGTGTACAAAAGATCATGGAAACACTAAAGTACTACAAACTGCATATAGCTACAGAAAAAATTCAAAAACATGCTCCTTTTCAATATTTAGGATATGAAGTATATCCTAAGACACTCACAGTACAAAAGCTTTCTTTAAGAACATAGAAGTTGGACACCTTAAATGATTTCCAAAAATTAATAGGAAATATCCAATGGATGTGTCCAGTGTTAGTCTTAACTACCAATCAACTGCAATTTCTATATGACATTTTAAGGGGAGACAGTGTTTTAAATTCGCCACAGCAGCTTACAAAAGAAGCACAAGAATCACATTCTAAATATCATCAGGCTGCTCGAGCTTTATGTTTACAATTTGGAATAAAAAGAGAGGAAGCTAGGAGCATAGTAAAAAACTGTATAGCTTGCCTTCCTTTCAACCCTCCTACACTCCCTCCAGGGAAGAATCCTCGTGGTTTGAGACCCAGTGAAATCTGGCAAATGGATGTGACCCATTATAAATCTTTTGGTACTCTGTCTTTTATCCACATGGTAGTAGATACCTTTTCAGGATTCACTTTTGCAGTGCCAACAGCAAAAGAGATAGCCCGAGTGGTCACTGAATTCCTTATCCAAGCTTTGCAATTATGGGTGTGCCACAAGAAATAAAAACAGATAATGGACCTGCATATTCTTCTAAACATTTTACACACTTTTGCACACAGTATAAGATTTTACACACCACTGGAATACCTTTTAACCCGCAAGGTCAGACAATAGTAGTGAGAAGAAACAGAGACATTAAGACACTCCTCCAAAAACAAAAGAAAGGGGGAGCCACAGGTAACCCTAGAGAACTCCTAAATTTAGTTCTCTATACCATTAATTTTCTAATTTTTGACAAAGATGCACTGGCTCTGGCAGACATATTTTATAACCACCAGAAGGGCAGTGTCCAGTGCGAGCATCTCCACTGTCCTTAGATAATTGCCAGGTGATATGGAGAGACCCAGAAAGTGGTGAATGGAAGGGACCAGATAGTTTAACTGCCTACAGGAGAGGGTTTGCTTGTATTTCTTCAGATGGAGAAGGAATCAGATGGGTGACAACGAGTCATATTCGTCTTGTCCAAGAAACAGAAAAAGACAAAAAACTCAAAACAAAGGAGAAGATCTAAGAAACATCTGACACTGAAAGAGCATGGCTAATAAGAACTGTTAAAGAACTTTAAAACCAGCAGGAATCATTGGATTTCCTAACACAAGATAAGACTAATGGACAATGGACTTATGGGCATTTATAAATTCTCAATTTATGATTATTTGATCATGTTATTTGTTACATACCACCCTCGAGCAAAAACAGACCTTTTCTGATGAATTTCAAGGATGTCTTCTATTGGTAATTATTTGTGGTTTTTTTTGTTTGTTTGTTTTGTTTTGTTTTGTTTTGTTTTTTCAATCAAACATGAATTCTGAAGCTTGTCATGAAATAAATTCTGAGAGCAAAGACGGAGCTTAAGTGGATGTATGTGTCCTCTCTGCTTTCTTGGCTGGAAGTCCTAGCAAACTAGTTTATTAATAAAGCAATCTGAGCTTTGACACATATTCAATATCAAAGGAAGCCATTGGGGTCTGTTCAAGCTTTATTTATATATCCTCTCTTTTCCTAGAATTTGATTTTTGGTATGACATACTTCTCCATATTGCTTTTCTTATCATTCTTAACTGCATCACTTGTTTCATCTATCCAGTTTATCCACAAGTTTTGTTCTTGGTTAATTCTTCTATTTTGATGTCCTCAATATCTATGTATTTTTACATATTTGGTTTCTAGATGTTCTGCTCTCTTCTTGAAATTCTAGTTATTTGGCAACTATAGTATTTTTTTTCCAAGTACCTGCTCAAAGTATATTCTCTATTTTATTATAAATTGGCATAAAATGAAATCTAGAGATTATGTACAATGCTTATTTTCTTTTCTCTACCATTTTTGTTTTTTGAGGAAATTGGGGTTATTTGGCTTGCCCAGAATCAGAAGGAAGTGTTAAGTGTCTAGAATTAGATTTGAACTCAGCTCTTCCCAATTCTAGGGTTTATTCTCTATCTACTCTGCAATCTAGCTGCCTCACCTTAATATCTTTTAAAAATAAATTTAATTAATGCCAGCAATTCTCCTTTTTCAATGAGTAAATCCTAACAGGTTTTAAATATCAAACAACTAGTTAATAAAAACATTTATTGGATATTGTTATACCACAAAAAATAACCATCTCCTTTAGAAACTTAGAATTTAGTTGGGAAAACAAGATGGAATAAATAGGAAAATATGATATTGTACACACATATTCAAAATTAAAAATTACATTGTTCATTCATTTTCAGGTGTGTCCAGTTTTTTGTGATTCCATGTGGTGTTTTCTTGCCAAAGGTATGGGAATAGTTTGCCATTTCCTTTTCTCATTTGATGGATGAACAAATCTGAACACAGGTTTTTCTTTTTTCTATCTAGTACTTTTCAATTATGCCATATAGCTGCCTTAGAAATGACTTTATTACCTTTTTTACTTTATTTTTTATTTATTTAAACTAAGTACAAAATTTTAAAATGGAAAAAGAAAAACATAAAAGGAAAGTATAAAAGAAAACAAAACATTGTCATGTGTCCAACAGAATTTCAGGGAGGATTCAAAATATGTAGCAATAAATTTCCTCTTCAAGAAATCATATATAATAAAAGAAGAGATAATAGAAATGAGAAGGCTACCTAAACTAATCTACTTATTCAGTGTCACACCAATAACATTCCTAAGAAATTATTTTAAAGAGCTAAAATATAATAAATTTCTTCTGGAAGAAGAAAAGGTCAAGATTTCAAAAAAATTAATGAAAAAAATTCATGACTATCCATCTTTGCTTCCTTGTAAATTATCCTTTTCTTCTCTGTATTTTTCACTTTATTCTATTTTTCTTCTATCTTCCTCATTTCCCCCAAGCATGTGTATATTTATACACACACACATTTATATATCTCTATATAAATAAAAATTATTTATATATGTATAAACACATATACATATATATATCTGTGTATAAACATATATATATATATATATTTATAAATATATATAAATATATAATATTTGGGCTAACTTTCTGGAGATCCTTGGAATCAGCCTTAGTCCTTGGTCTTTGTGGAGAAGTGATGAAGGCAGGACAGCCACCATGAAGCTGGTCAAAGATAGAATGTCCCATTTCCAGTCCTTCTTGGGGCTTAAGTACTCTAATACAATTACGTTAATACAGCACACTGATTATGTATAAACTAGAGAATCATTACATCACCATACTAAGTACTAAGAATATATGGGAACTAGAGAATCATCGTCTCATCGATTCCACTGAATTAACACATTGTTTCAAGTATACTTCTCCAGAGTTCAGGCCCTCTCTACATATACATATAAAATCTATTTATACACACACTCTCCTCCCCAAATATAGATACACACATATACATACACCTACATGTATGCATATGCACACATGGGTTTATGCATTTACACATATGTAGACATAAATTTAAACAAATATTAATATGCCTCTACATATGTAAGCTTACCTACTAGGGGATATGGTAGGATAGAATAAAATAACATCTATATAGCAATTTGAAGACCTTAAGTTTTTACATAAATACTATATATTACTTATATAAATATGTACACATATATTATATTTAAGATATACTTTAACATGTTTAAGATGTATGAGACTACCTGCCATCTAGGGGAGAGTGTGAAGGGAAGAAAGGGGAAAATTGGAACAACAATATTAGCAAGGGTCAATATTGAAAAATTACCAACGTATATATTCTGGTGATAAAAAGCTATAATAAAAAAGAATAATATTTCTACATTTTCAAATACAATAACTTTCTGCCAGCTCCACCAAACATTATGAATTACCTTTATTATTATTATTATTATTTACTTAGCAAATGCCTCTTGAGCTGGAGCTATTAAAACATATATACTTCAACTGATAGAAGTAATTTTGGCTCATACCCCATGATTATCAAAGATAAACTTTAAAAATGAATCCTGCCAAACAATAAATGATAGGCTGATTCATTGATAATCATAAAAAAAAGAGAACTAGGGAAAAACTAAATTTTACTTGATAAGATTGTTAGGAAGAGATGAACAAATTTAGATATTGGGTTTTCCTCCCACAGAAGAGTAACAAAGATTATTTTCATCCTTCATTTGATGTATGTATTTCTTTTTTTTTTTATTGAAAACAAAGTCACTTAATTATAAATTTTTTTGACAATATATATGCATGAGTAATTTTTTAAAATAACATTATCCCTTGTAATCATTTTTCCAAATTATCTCCTCCCTCCCTCTACTCCCTCCCCTAGATGACAGGCAATCCCATACATTTTACATATGTTACAGTATAACCTAGATACAATATATGTGTGTAAATCCAATTTTCTTATTGCACATTAAGTATTAGATTCTGAAGGTATAAGTAATCTGGGTAGAGAGACAGTAGTGCTAACAATTTACATTCACTTGCCAGTATTCCTTCTCTGGGTGTAGTGGTTTCTGTCCATCATTGATCAACTGGAAGTGAGTTGGATCTTCTTTATGTTCAAGATATCCACTTCCATCAGAATATATCTTCATACAGCAATCTTCTGATTCTATTCATTTCACTCAGCATTAGTTGATGTAAATCTTTCCAAACCTCTCTGTATTCATCCTGCTGGTCATTTCTTACAGACCAGTAATATTCCATAACCTTCATATACCATAATTTACCCAAGCATTCTCCAATTGATGGACATCCATTCATCTTTCAGTTTCTAGCCACTACAAAAAGAACTGCCACAAACATTTTGGCACTCCTTAGAATTTCTTTGGGATATAAGCCCAATAGCAGCAATGCTGGATCAAAGGGTATGCACAGTTTGATAACTTTTTGGGCATAGTTCCAAATTGCTCTCCAGAATGGTTGGATTCTTTCACAACTCCACCAACAATGTATTAGTGTCCCAGTTTTCCCACATCCCTTCCAACATTCATCATTATTTGTGCCTGTCATCTTAGCCAATCTGACAGGTGTGTAGTAGTATCTCAGAATTGTCTTAATTTGCATTTCTCTGATCAGTAGTGATTTGGAACACTCTTTCATATGAGTGGATATAATTTCAATTTCATCATCTGAGAATTGTCTCTTCATATCCTTTGGCCATTTATCAATTGGAGAATGGTTTGATTTCTTATAAATTAATGTCAATTCTTTATATATTTTGGAAATGAGACCTTTATCAGAACCTTTAATTTAAAAAAATATTTTCCCAATTTGTTACTTCACTTCTAATCTTGTTTGCATTAGTATTGTTTGTTTAGAAACTTTTTAGATTGATGTAATCAAAATCTTCTATTTTGTGATCAATAATGATCTCTAGTTCTCTTCTGGTCATAAATTCCTTCCTCCTCCACAAGTCTGAGAGGTAGACTATTCTCTGTTCCTCTAATCTATTTATGATCTCATTCTTTATGCCTAAATCATGGACCCATTTTGATCTTATCTTGGTATATGGTGTTAAGTGTGGATCCAAATCTAATTTCTGCCATACTAATTTCCAGTTTTCCCAACAGTTTTTTTCAAATAATGAATTTTTATCCCTAATGTTGGTATCTTTGGGTTTGTCAAAAACTAGATTGCTATAGATGTACCCTTTTTTGTCCTTTGTACCTAATCTGTTCCACTGATAGACCAGTCTATTTCTTAGCCAATACCAAATGGTTTTGGTGATTGCTTCTATATAATATAGCTTTAGATCAGGTACATATAGACCACCTTCATCTGACTTTTTTTTTTCATTAGTTCCCTTGCAATTGTCGACCTTTTATTCTTCCATATGAATTTTGTTGTTATTTTTTCTAGGTCATTAAAATAGTTTCTTCGGAGTCTGATTGGTATAGCACTAAATAAATAGATTAGCTTGGGGAGTATTGTCATCTTTATTATATTCGCTCAGCCTATCCAAGAGCACTGAATATCTTTCCAATTATTTAAATCTGACTTTATTTTTGTGGCAAGTGTTTTGTAATTTTTCTCATATAATTCCTGACTATTCTTTGCTAGATGGATTCCCAAATATTTTATATTCTCAACATTTGTTTGGAATGGAATTTCTCTTTGTATTTCTTGCTGTTGCATTTTGTTGGTGATATATAAAAATGCTGAGGATTTATGTGGATTTATTTTGTATCCTGCAATTTTGCTAAAATTCTGAATTATTTCTAATAGCTTTTTAGCAGAGTCTTTGGGGTTCTCTAAGTATACCATCATGTCATCTGCAAAGAGTGATAGTTTGATTTCCTCATTTCCTACTCTAATTCCTTACATCTCTTTCTTGGCTATTATTGCTGAGGTTAGTGTTTCTAGTAACATATTGAATAATAATAGTGATAGTGGGCAACCTTGTTTCACTCCTGATCTTACTGGGAAAGGTTCCAGTTTATCTCCATTGCATATTATGCTTACTGACGGTCATAAATATATGATCCTGATTACTCTAAGGAATAGTCCATTTATTCCTATAATCTCAAGCATTTTTAGTAGGAATGAATATTGGATTTTATCAAATGCTTTTTCTGCATCTATTGAGATGATCATATTGTTTTTATTAATTTGATTATTAATATGGTCAATTATACTAATAGTTTTCCTAATATTAAACCAGCCCTGCATTCCTGGTATAAATCCTACTTGATCAGAGTGTATTATCCTGGGCATGATTTTCTGAATTCTTTTTGCTAATATCTTATTTAAGATTTTAGCATCAATATTCATTAAGGAAATTGGTCTATAGTTTTCTTAGTTTTCGATCTACCTGGTTTAGGTATCAGTACCATGTCTGTGGCATAAAAGGAGTTTGGTAGGACTCCTTCATCCCCTATTTTTTCAAAAAGTTTATATAACATTGGAGTTAATTGTTCTTTAAATGTTTGGTAGAATTCACATGTAAATCCATCTGGTCCTGGGGATTTTTTCCTGGGGAGTTGATTAATAGCTTGTTCTATTTCTTTTTCTGAAATGGAACTATTTAAGCAATTTATCTCCTCCTCTGTTAATTTAGGAAGCCTATATTTTTGGCTTTACCTGAAGCATAATAGATTCTGCTCCAACCTTTTACCTTTATTCTCCCTGCTTTAAGTGTGTTTCCTATAAACAACATATTGTAGGGTTCTGACTTTTGATCCAGTCTACTATCCGTCTCCGTTTGATGGGAGAGTTCATCCCAGTCCCATTTACAGTTAAAATTACTAATTCTGTATTTCCTGCCATCATATTATCCCCAGATTATGCTTTTTTCCCTTGACCCCCCCTGAACCCCTTTCCCAAAATTTAATTTATAGACCCCAGTTGTGATGTGCAGCCCTCCCTTTTTGGTATCCCTTCCCCCCCTTCCAAATCCCTTCCATTTTCTTGTACCCTTCCCTTATTCCCCTTTTCCTTTTTCCTTTTCCTCTCCCCCCTTTTAATGAGGTGAGAGAGAATTGTCTGAAAAACAAATATGTCAATTATTTACTCTTTGAGCCTACTCTCATGGCACTATGTGGATTAGATATTGCCTCAGGGTATGTCCCAGCTGTTCAGGCTCTTAACTACCCCAAGGTGAACTCTGGACAGCAGAAAGTGGCTGCACAGCCGTGTCGAGATCTGTTAGATCACTTCCAGATTGGGGTGGTTCTAGTATTTGGCTTTATATTTTAAAGTGGCTTGATTTCTCTTCTGAGCTGCTGTTTTATAAGAGAGAAGAGCTAACAGCCTGTGCCACATTCTTCTATCTCAGTGGCTTCTCTGATCCCAGAATTCTTCCCAGCCTGATCGGCACAGTGTGCTAGCACCTAACCCTGTCTGTGCTGGCCTTTTTTCTTCCTCCTCTCAGAAGTGACCTTTTCTGTTGAAATTCCAGATTCTCTTCAGCTGGTACATTGTGCTTCCAATCCTTGTGGTTTCTATCAGTCCAGCATTATTTTTGAGGCTGATTTAACTAATTGGTAATGAGGGAAGAAGGGAGCTTACATATTCACGTGTATCTTCTCCGCCATCTTGGCTCCACCCTCCGATGTATGTATTTCTAATGAGTAGTATATGCTATGAATACACAGCTTGGTAATAGTGGGTAGTTTTGCCAGCATTAGAGAACTGCTTGAGTAACTACTTTTATGTAGATTTCAGTAATGTCATTTCAGTTTGCCTAAATATCTACCTTATAAAGATATATTAAAATATATATTACCTACCCTTTCTAGCTAAGTCAGAAAGTATCTTTCTCAATTCAACTTCATTCCTTGCTGTAATTAAATTTGTCATTCCATTCTTCCACATGTTTCAGGCAAGGCACCATGGTTTTGCAATTAATTTTAGACTTGTAGGAGACAAAACTTCTAAGTTTCCTAAAAAGAGATAAATGTGTAATTGGGAAATGTTTTTTAAAATAAATAGAAATTCAATATAACATAGATAATTCTAATTTTGTGGTTTTCTAAGTCAAATGTGTAGTCCCCGGAGATCCTTTTCTATCTGAGTTTGATATAGCTAGTTTAATGATTATCATGAGAGGTTGTGGGTTTTCCTTCATAGGATATCTTTAAGAAGGGACTGAATAACCAATGTTGAATAATTTGAAGGGGGGGATTTTTTTTTTTTTGAAAAGCCTTCCAGTTGCAAAATTATGTGATCCCATGATTCTGTAAGCCAATTTCCCTTGTCAGTGACTACATTTAACCTTGTGTCAATTGGCACTCCTAGGCATGACACAATCTATATTGCAGGTTTGTGAAATCCCTTATCTCATTAGTTGAATTGCGTGATGACTTAATTAGTTATACTTTTCCCTAATGGCTTAAGTATAATGAAATTAAATAAAGTTTTACTTGCATATTATTCAGATGAAGTTGAGAAATGTTTTAGATCCAATTACAATATTATCCCAATTAAAAGTTAATGATCTTGGAAGAAATGAGA
This sequence comes from Sminthopsis crassicaudata, assembly GCF_048593235.1. Lineage (NCBI taxonomy): Eukaryota > Metazoa > Chordata > Mammalia > Dasyuromorphia > Dasyuridae > Sminthopsis > Sminthopsis crassicaudata. The sequence continues at coordinate 390,973,813 of NC_133620.1, read as the reverse complement.
TTGAATCAGATGGTTTAAAAAACCCAAACCCACAGCAAAGAATTATAGAATTGTATCATTTTACAAGGATCATATGATTCTAATTCTTTCTCTATACAACAAGTAGAATGATATTTTTTTCAAAATCTATATAAGTGTTAGGCCTGTAAGGAAGATCTGAGTTCAAATCCTTAGATATGTATAAACTGAGCAACCCTGGGCAAGTCTATTAATTTCCCTTTGCTTTAGTTTCCTCATCCATAAAATGGAAATCATAATAGCACTTACCTCAAAGGGTTATTGTAAGGCTCAAATTAGGCAATGATAGTAAAGCATTAAACATAAAGTCTGGCACAAAGAAAGTATATATAAATATTAGTTACCATTATTATTTAAAAAACAGTTCTCATAATCTGTCATTCATTTATCAAGATCATATATCATTATTACCACAAGATCATATATCACTGGCTATCTACTCCAAACCTCTCATGTTATAAATGAGAAAACTAAGGTCCATGTAAGTTATTCACTAAGGTGATACATAAAATATATGACAAATGCTGGATTTCATTGTAGGTTCTCTGATTCTGGAGAGAGAACTCTCCTTAGTATACTGTTGCTTTATCTTTAAAGATGAGAGATTCTTGATCATATCATATCTTTTCTATACAATTCATTTGATAACAACTAACCTTTACACAATTATTTGTATCTCTCTCTCTCTCACACACACACACACATACACACACATATATACATATATACATATATAGTTCATTTGGTCCTTACAATACTATCATATAGGAAGTATGATCACTTTTTCTACAGATCAGGAAGCTGAAGTAGAGTGATTTTCTGATCACACAGTAAGGGAAAGAATAGATATATAGATTTAGGTTTTGTTGATCAGAGAAGTCCTTTCCTCTTTCTACATGATCATTATTCCTCTTAGTATATTACTGATATTTTCTAATGAAGAGAGGAAATAAGTGCTAAGCTCTTTTATGCTCTGGTAATATTCTATAGATAATTGTTAAAATGCAGGTATTGCCTGGTGGTAATCTCCAAGCTTACACAACTGCAGCTTTAACAGAAAGATTTATAAGGCACTTAAAATCTACAGTCCTTTACTTGATGATGTTATTGCTACAACAACAATTAGATGTTGGATAAATAAGGAAGAACAAGATGCTATTCCTTCAATGGAAGGGGCTTAAAGTCAAGAGTCTAGTTTAAGGGACAGATTATATACCTAAAAAGGGAAAGAGAAATACAAATATTACTAGACAAATGATACGCGTGATAACTGCAATACCTCTGATAATTACTCATTGGCTATGATTTTTAGAATGTTAATCATTTCTACTGAAATTTCATGGTCCTTGTTGTCTTAGTTCTTTTCTTCCCCACAAAACAAACAAATAAGCAAGCAAAGCAAGCCCTAAAAATAATGAGACCATGTCAGTTGACTATCCTTTGACTTTGATTTAATCAATTCTCAACATCATGCAAAAGACACAGAGTGATACAAAGGAAAGAATTCTAACTGTGGAATTAGAAGACCTGAATTCAAATCCTATCTCAGACTTCTATCAGATACATATATCTCCTACAAGGGGAAGCATTTATTCACTAAGAAATGCAGAATTTGTTAAGTATTTTCTATTTATCATATACTATGCTACAAACAGAAGTTATAAACAGAAGGAAAATAGTTCCTGTCATTAATAAATTTATATTCAAGTGAGAAATGATAAAAATATAAGAGGGAGTTGAAAAAGGTGGGTGCAAATAGGGTCTTTCTTCATATGTCTGTTATAGCTAATTTGGGTACTTAGACTATTCAAAATAACATTCATTCAAATCAATTTAAAAACAATATTGCATACCAATTTGTGTTTAATATTATATCTAGGATAGAGGATGAAGAACAAAAGAAATTTATATGATAATTTTGTTGTATATTTGAAAAGAATAGCAAATTGTGCATAGTAGATTTGAAGTTTAATATATAATCATCTTATTTTAATTGTACTATATTATGTAAATATTTGTTTTATTCCATAAAATAAAAATAAAATTAAAGAAAGAAAACAAAGGTGGAGAGAGGCTCCTACACAGTAGTATGATATGGACATAGCCAAGAAGTGCTGTGGAAGCCCAAATATAAGCAATATACAAATAGCCCATCAAAATTCAAAGTGGTTTTAGAGACAGACATTTCTAGGCCTCAGTTTCCTATTTATAAAGTAAGGGGGTTGGAGTAAACAAATTCTGTGGTTTCTTTCAGCTCTAAATCTATGTTCTATTATTTTTTCTTGGATTTGTCATGCCTGTTGTTCAAATACAATTCAATAAACATTTGTAAAGTTACATTTTACTCAGCAACAGTTACTGCAAAAACACAATCCCTTTCCTAGTGGGAAAACAGCAGTGTGGGAAAAACTATGTATGTATAAATTTCACTCAGTGTATATAGGGAATTATTTCAGAGATACTCCATTAACAGTGAAGGAAGTGAAGAGAAAAAAGAGTCAATTGATAGAGAAGAGACAGTTAGAGAGGTAGAAAAAGATTAAGAAGAATGTGGTATCTCTGAAATCAAGGAAGTGGGTGTCCATAAGAAGGCAAAGGTCAACAAATTTGTGTTACCATGTTTTTAGGTTTCAAATGATTTTTTAAAAGCCCACTGTTTTGTTGGTGATTAATATTCCATTTGTTGTTGGTTGTTGGTAAGGTCTGCACTAAATGATGGGGTTCAGCACCAAATGATCAGATTAGGTTAGCAACTCCTAGTTCAAATAGGACGCATAAGGCACAAAGCCATGAAAAGAATTCACAATGGCTAGAAAGCCATTTTGCTAAAAAGATATCTTAACTTATGAGAAGAAGTTACAGAAAAAATGAATAGGTAAAATAAATACATGGATATAGGCATTAAGTCAGGAAAGATATTGTTAGCAAGGAAAGAAGTTAAACAATTAACAATGAAAGATTCCTGACGAAGTTAAAATTAACCAGGTGAAAGGGAATATAACATGAGGTGGGAGGATGACATTGATTGGCCAGCTAAATCCATAAAGGAACTTGGCATCCTAAAAGAGTTCATTAACTATAACAAGGAGAAAAACACCACTAGTTGCAGGAGAGAGGGTGAGGAGAAAGATACTATGAAGTATGGGGTATGGATTGAGGAGAAAGACACCTTGATGAAACCGAAAAAGTCAGAGATGGCATAGGCTACTGATAGATTTATAAGGGAAATTTAACTTGGGGGGAGTTGACATCATAACTTAGCTTTCTGATTGGATACAATAAGGTGGGAATATCCAAAACCTCCAGGGGTGGGATTGTGAGACTGAATTTATCTCCATCAGAGCCTTTCTTTTATTGCCTCAAGTTTATATAATCTTATTGATACTTTAAGCTTTCTATGTCACCCCACTTAGTTACCCAGGACCACATTAATTTCTATGACTATTGAGTTCTAAGTCATTCCACCCCATATTTATTCTTTTAATTCCTTTTCTGTGTTCTTTTTCTAAGTACTATTCATTTTTAGCCTTTTCATTTGTTCTTATTTGATTCAATTCAACAAATACTTGTTGAGTGCCCACTCAGGTTTTACTGAATAATGAATCACTGATATCAATAAGTACTGTATCAACTAAACCTTAATTACAGCTAATTTTCTTTATTTTTCCCACTTGTCACAGTTTCTCTCCCCTTTCCTTTCATTCTTTCAAATTACCTAATAATACTCTCAACTTCTGCTAGTGGGTGGTCTATAGTTAAACAGAGAAGATATTTTGCATATCAAAGTACCATCAAGCTAACCAAAGAGTTAGATTGACAGGAGACAATGCTGAAAGGCAACTAAAGAAATGGTTTCAATGTTTTATACAAATTTTTTCATATAGATACCCATTTTCTCTTACTCTGTCAAAACCCAGGTTTAATGAAGTGCATGATGATTTAATAAGTGAATTAATTAGTCATTCAGAGAATACCATCAGTGATTAGAAATCTCAGGTAATTATTTTAGAAATAAATGTGTTTGAATAATTTTTTAAATTACATTTAGTCAAATGCAAAAAAAATAATTACTGCCACTTATAAAAGGCAAGATAATGTAGCACGGTGACAATGAAGTCATATATTTAATTATCCTCTATTTGGAGAATAATGGAATAAGAGAAAATGTGACGTTTTATGTAAAATATGGTATTTATATTTTTTACATAATTCAAGTTATAACATTTCTTTTTAATATTTTAAAAATTCTATAGTATGCAAGGCTTTATTTCTTAGAAATTAAACAGTTTACATAATTTATCTTTGGGTGTTTAATGAGTAAGTAGAAATCTGATTAAAGTTAATAGAATTGAAAGAGATAGCAGAGATTATCGATCCAATCCAACCTGCCACAAAATCCAGCAATTTTCTTTATATATGTGGTCAACCAGTCTCAATTTGAACACTTATAGCAATAGAAAACTCAAAATTTTGAGAAGCAGTATTTCCATCTTTTCGATGATCTAATTATTAGAAGAATAGAACATGGTACAGTTATTAAAGGTTTTGTTTAAATTATATGATTTAATATTTGTATATATTCAGTTTAATATAGGTATTATGTATATATATATATCTGCTTAATGCATATATCATATAATTAATACAGCATGACCTATATATGTATATGAATGTACACATAGCTATACATGTCTATACATATATATATATATATATATATACATATCTTCTTACATAAGATATATGTGAAACGCAAATTATTTATGTATGTACATGTATGTGTATTTGTGAGCATATATATTTATGCACACACATATTTCTTTTTTCTGAAATAAAATTTTCCTACATCTATCATTTTAACCCATTATTTCTATTTTTGCCCTCTAGACCATCAAAAAAAATCTTTAATTCTATCTACAAGATCTTAAAATATTTGAAGATACCCATTATATCTTTATCTTTAATCTTCTCTTTTACATAGTGAATATCCTTAGTTCTTTCATTGGTCTGTCATAATATTTATTCCCCAGATTTCACTCTTCTAATCACCCTCTTCTAGATATTCTCCAATATTTCCAGGATAACAAATTATCTTACCATACATTTGCTGACAATGTCTCCCTTTAGTGACATTTCCTAAGAATTCAAGGAGAGTGTGACCACCTGTATTCTATTTGAAGAAAGGGATATTTACAATAAAGAGGAATTTACATATCAATAGCAGAGTGCTTATAGTTAATACTTGCACAGTGTTGTGCTGGTATAATGGTTCTATAGTTGGCACATGCTCAGTGTGCTATAATGATGTAATTGTATTAAGGTATTTAGGGGCTGAGAAGACTTGAAATAAATAGACTCCATCTTTTACTAGCCTCATGGGTCTCCTGTCTTCTTCACTCCTCCATTAAGACCAAGGACTTGGGCTGGTCATGAGATCCTGAAAAGAGAGAGTCTGGATGGTATATTTTAGCACCCCAGCTTGGGGGCTCTAGAAATCACACTACATAATTCAACGAAAAAGCAGGGTTTTCTAATATTTCTAGGCATTATAAAATGTACAAATAAATCAACTTGAATTTACCAAATCAACATTTGATTATTAAATCTGTGTCCTTTTGGGGGAAATCACAGAGATAAGACTTTAATCAAAATAAAATCTACTCATTTCTAAATTAGCTTTGTGGTGTTGAACACTTAGCCTTTGACTCTTTTTTTCAGGATTTTCTTGCACCACTCTCATTTCTCTTCTCAATTTTTCTTCTACCTCTCTCCCTTGATTTTTTTTTCTGTATTTTTTATTTTATTTTATAATTATAACTTTTTTTTGACAGTACATATGCATGGGTAATTTTTTACAACATTATACCTTGCACTTACTTCTGTTCAGATTTTTTCCCTTCCTCCCCCAACCCCCTTCCCCAGATGGCAGGCAGTCTTATACATGTTAAATATGTTACAGTATATTCTAGATACAATATATGTGTGTAGAACCGAATTTCTTGTTACACAGGAAGAATTGGATTCAGAAGGTAAAAATAACAGTTTACACTCATTTCCCAGTGTTCCTTTTCTGGAGGTAGCTGATTCTATCCATTTTTGATCAATTGGAATTGGATTAGCTCTTCTCTATGTTGAAGCTATCCACTTCCATCAGCATACATCCTCATTGTTGAAGTGTATAATGATCTTCTGGTTCTGCTCATTTCACTTAGCATCAGGTGATGTAAATCTCTCCACGCCTCTCTGTATTCCTCCTGTTGGTCATTTCTTACAGAACAATAATATTCCATAACATTCATATACCATAATTTACCCAACCATTCTCCAATTGATGGACATCCATTCATCTTCCAGCTTTTAGCCACTATGAAAAGGGCTGCCACAAACATTTTGACACATACAGGTCCCTTTCCCTTCTTTAGTATTTCCTTGGGATATAAGCCCAGTAGTAGCATGGCTGGGTCAAAGGGTATGCACATTTTGATAACTTTTTGGGCATAATTCCAGATTGCTCTCCAGAATGGTTGGATTCTTTCACAACTCCACCAACAATGTATCAGTGTCCCAGGCATTTTCACTCTTTCTGTTATTATTTGCTTGCATTTTGTTTTTGTTTTTAGGTTTTTTTCTTTTTTTCCAGATCCAATTTTTCTTGTGCAGCAAGATAACTCTATAAATATGTATACATATATTGGATTTAGCATATACTTTAACATATTTAACATGCATTGGACTACCTTCCATCTAGGGGAGAGATTTGGGAGAGGGAGGAGAGATTTTGGAACAGAAGATTTTTCAAAGGTCAATGTTGAAAAATTATCCATGCATATGTTTTGTAAATAAAAAGCTATAATAAAATAAACAAACAAATAAATAAAAAGAAAAAGGGAAAAATAAAAAAAAATGAGTGAACATAACATGTGTTGATTTACATTTAGTCTCTCTGGATATAGTTGGCATTTTCTATCCAAAGTTTCTTGGGATTGCGTTGAATCACTGAACCACTGATAACAAAGTCCTTCATAATTGATCATCATATATTCTTGCTATTTTTATGTACAATGTATTCCTGATTCTAATTGTGTCACTCAGTATCACTTCATGTAAATCTTTCCAGGCCTTTCTAAAGTCAACTTGTTCATCACTTTTTATAGAATAATAATATTCCACTACCTTCATATGCCACAATTTGTTTAGCCATTTCCCCGTTAATGGGCATCTACACATTTTCCAATTTTTTGCTACCACAAAAAGAACAGCTAGAAACATTTTAGCACATGTGAGTTCTTTTCCATCCTTTATTATTTTTTAACTTTTATCTCTATGCTGAAGTGATTCTCTGTTGCTGGAGTGGAGGAAGTAGCATCCCAAGCTTTGGATTTTTGGTGCAGCTGTTTTCAGAGATACTTCTGGGGATTTATAAGTTTTTGGTTTTTCTAAGGTGATCTAAGGATAGGTGTGTTTTCTACTCTCCTTGAATGACAAATATTTTTTACAAGTAAGCTAGTGCTCTTCCCTACTTGGGGACTGAGACCTAGGACTACAACTTAGATCCAAGTATGGGCAATGCAAAAAGTACTACTTCTGTGCTAGTAAAGGGACCCCTGTAATATCCTTCTGATCAACTGTCTGACCATTTTACCATCTGTAGGCTTAGAGGTTCTGAAAACATGCCACCATGGATTCAGTTACCCCTTATGCTTACTTCGCATTTGCTAGAGCCTGACCTATACTGCTGCATCCTGTGCTGAACTAGGCTCCTAACTTACTCTTGTACAATAGACCTTTCTAGTTGACCTGTCTTGGGCTGGAAGATTGGTTCATTCCATTCTTTTTGGGGATTCTCTCTAGAACTTGCTTTATTTCAAATAAAGGGATTTAGAAGGGTTTAGGGGGACACTCAAACAAGTTCCTGTCTTTTCTCTGCCATCTTGACTCTGCTAAATATTGAACACATGGCAATATAGCCCTCAGTAAGAAAGAAATGGAACAAAATTGCTAGGAGTGAAAAATTAGAAAATATCATAAAAGTCAACATTAATTCTCTTTGAAGGATCTGGCATACCAGCAGAAATATTTTTAAAATTAAATTTTAAAAGCAATTCAATTTTTTTTCAAGTGGAAAAACCTCCTATGTTTCCCTTTCTTTTGTTGGTAATGTTATAGTCAAGAAAAATTGGTAATTTGTGATATTTAAAATCCTTTGGTTTGGTTAGGTCATAGAATCATAAACTTCATTTTACTAGATGAAGAAACAGAAGACTCAAAATATTAAAAGCCTTTTGAAAGGCATCAAAGAAATAAAAACTAGGACTAGTATCTGAATCTGAACTAGTATCTTCTGGGGACAAAAAAAAAAAAAAAAACAACCCAACAACTTTAATTATGGTGAAGGGAATAAATCTAGAGTTTGGGGACAGGGATACACACACACACACACACACACACACACACACACACACACACACACCCCCATGGTTCTGTTGAAGCTGAATTCTTAACAGACCTGCCTATTTAATTTTTAATTTTAAAAAGAAGTTCATTATATTTTCAATGTGCTTAAAACTGTCAGGGATAACTTTAGACACAGGCCAACCAGACCAGAAGCTGCCTATGATGGAGTGCCTAAGTGCTGTCAATTTAAAGTTTTCTTAAGTGCAACCTTGATGTGGAGACTTCAGAGCAATACCAAACAATGTGCCCTGAAGCGGAAAATTCAATTTTGTCTATATTACTAAAATTTCTTCAACTGACCCAGTGAGTTTATGAAAGATCACAATGATATTTCTAAATTTGGAGAAACAACAGCACAAGTTAAATTTAATAATGCATTTATAGTGGAGCACATTCATTGCATAAAGCTGAAATATTTGTCAAAATGAATGGAGGAAGAAGTCTGAATGTCATTTCAAGCATAGAGTCTCAGCCATTTCATGATGAACCATTTTAAAAGGCTAAAATCTTTTTATAAAAGAAACAACATCCTTTTCTCTGCCAAGATGCCATATTTACGTAGTAATGACTGTCTAGAATTTCAGTTAGTCACTGTAGTCACTTGTAGAGGAAGAAATTTCTGGTCTGGGCCCATAAACAAACAAACAAATAATAAATAAACATATAAATATATCTTTATATAATCTATATATTTATCTATCATCTGTCTACCTATCACTAACTTCCCTTTTTTTGATTATAAAACAAACCCCATCTAACCACTGATTATCATAAAGGGGTTATAGGCTATATATTTTTACTCCTCTACTGGCTCAGTTCTAAGCATTTATAACATGTCTTATTATCTTTACCTGTTCAATTGTGTTTTCTTATTTAGAGACAATTTGTTATTCATTCAATCATTTCTGTTTGACTCTTTTTGACCTGATAAACCACATAGCACACCGGGTCCTTCTACCCTCCACCCCCTTGGAAGTCTGTCCAAAAGTTTATGTTATTATTTCCATGACACTATTTATCCATTGTATCCTCTGCTATCTCCTTTTCCTTTTGCCTTCAGTTTTCCCAGCTTCAGATCTTTTTTCAATGCATCTCATTATGTGATCAGAATATTCAATTTTGGCTTCAGAAGACCTTCCAGTGAAGAGCCTAAATCAATTCCTTTAAGTATTGACAAAGTATTAAAACATTTTAATTATTTGGGCATGCAAGGGATTCTCATAAATCTTTTCTAGTACCATAATTCAAAAGTGTCAGTTCTGTGACACTTAACTTTCCTTATAATTTAACTTTCAAACCCATACATTTCTACTGGGGAAAAAATAAGCTTTGTCTCATACAGATGTTTGTTGGGAAGATAATGTCTCTGCTTTTTAGTATGCTGTCAAGATTTGCCATAGCTTTCCTTCCAAGGAGCAAGTGTCTTTTAATTTCATAGCTGTAATTGCTATCTGCTGTGATCTTTCAGTCCAAGGATATAAAATCTGACACCGCTTTCATTTCTATTTGCCATCAAATGATGGGACCACTTGCCAAGATCTTAGGTTTTTTATGTTAAGCTTCAAGCCAGTTTTTATATTCTATTTCACCTTCATTAAGAGACTTCTTAATTCTTCTTTACTTTTTTCTATTAAAATGGCATCATCTGAATATTTCTCCTGGCAATTTTAATTTTGGCTTTTGATTTGTCTATCATGGACATATTATGTATTCTGTATATAAGTTAAATAAGGTGACAGCATATAACCTTGTACTTCTCTTACAATTTTAAACTAATCAATTGCTCCATGTATGGTTCTAACTCTTCTTATTTTTGAAGGGCAGATTATTTTTCATTACAGCTTTTTATTTTAAAAACAGATGCATAGATAATTTTCAGCATTTACCCTTGCAAAAGCTTTTGTTCCAAAATTTTTCCTTCTTTTCTTCCCACCCCCACCCCCAGACAGCAAGCAATCCAGTATATGTAAAACATGTGCAATTCATATATATATATATATATATATATATCCCCGATTTTATTGTTGCACAAAGAAAATTAGATCAAAAAAGAAAAAAAATGAGAAAGAAAACAAATGCAAGCAAACAACAGTAAAATGAATGAAAATACTATGTTGTGATCCACACTCAGTCCCCACAGTCCTCTCTCTGGGCACAGATGGCTCTCTTCATCACAAGACCATTGGAACTGTCCTGCATCATGTCATTATTGAAAAAAGCCACATCCATCAGAATTTATAATTGTATAATTTTTCTGTTTGTGTACAATAATCTCCTGGTTCTACTCACTTCATTTAGCATCAGTTCATGTAAGTCTTTCTAGGCCTCTCTGAAAACATCTTGGTCATTTTTTATAGAATAATAACTTTCCATAACTTTCATATACTATTACTTATTGAGCCATCTTCCAACTGATGGGCATCCACTCATTTTACAGTTTCTTACCACTACAAAGAGGGCTGCCACAAACATTTTTGCACATGTGAGTCCCTTCCCCTTCTTCATGATTTCTTTGGGATACAGGCTCATTAGAGACACTGATGGATCAAAGGATAGGCACAGTTTGATAGCCCTTTGGCCATAGTTCCATATTGCTCTCCATAATTGGTGAATCAGTTCACAACTCTATCAAAAATACATTAGTGTGTCACACCTCCTCTCCAATATTTGCCATTATCTTTTCCTGTGATCTTAGCCAATCTGAGGTGTGTGTAGTGGTACCTCAGAGTTGTCTTAATTTGCATTTGTCTCATCAATAGTAATTTAGAGCACTTTTTCAATGACTTAACTTTTCATCTATAAACTGTTCATATCCTTTGATCATTTATCAATGGAAGAATGACTTGAATTCTTATACATTTGAATTCATGTTCTATATATTTTTGAAATGACTTTTTTGAATGTAAATATTTCCCCCCAGATTATTGCTTTCTGTCTAATCTTTTCTGTATTGGTTTTATCCATTTTGCATTCCATAAGGTACTCTAGTTCTTTTTGTGATCACAAATTCCTTCCTTCTCCATAGATCTGAGAAGTAAACTATCCTTAAGTCTCCTAATTTGCTTATCATATCCATTTTGACCTGTCTTGCTATAGAGTGTAGATCAATGCCCAGTTTCTGCATATCAATTTCCAGTTTTCCCAACAAATTTTGTCATATACAGAGTTCATATTCCAGAAGCTGAGGTCTTTGGGCTTATTAAACACTAAAATCCTATAGTCATATCATAGACTATTTTGTCTTGTGAACCTAACATATTTCACTGATTGACTACTAGTACCAAATGGTTTAAATGACAATTTTATAATATAATTTTACATCTGGTATAGCTAGGCCAACTTCATTTGCATTTTTTTCATCAATTCCCTTTAAATCTTTGACCTTTTTTCTTCCAGAAAAGCTTTTATTACTTTTTTCTAGCTCTGTAAGATAATTTTTTGGGAATTTGATTGGTATGACACTGAATAAAATTAATTAAGTTAGTATTGCCATTTTTATTATATTAGCTCTGCTTACCCAAGAGCACTTGGTATTTTTCTAATTGATTAGATCTGATTTTATTTGTGTAGAAAGTGTTTTGTAATTGTGTTCATATAATTCCTGACTTTGCCTTGGCAGATAGACTGCCAAATATTTTATATTATCTACAGTTATTTTAAATTGAATTTTTCTGTATTTCTTGCTGCTGCACTTTATTGTAACATATAAAATGCTAAAGTACAAGTAATTTTGTACTTTGCAATTCTGCTAAAGTTGTGAATTGTTTCTACTAGTTTTTAAATTGATTCTTTAAGGTTCTCTAAGTATAACATCATATTATCTGCAAAGAGAGATAATTTGGTTTCCTCATCTACTCTAATTAGTTTAATTTATTTTTCTTCTTTTACTGCTAAAGATAATATTGCTAATACAATATTGAGTAGTAATGGTGATAGTGGTAAGCCTTGTTTGACCCCTAATCTTATTGGGAGTGGTTCCCATTATGTATGAGACTTGATGATGGTTTTAATTAGATTCTACTGATCATTTTAAGGAAAACTCTTATTTATTCCTATATTCTCTAGTGTTTTTAGTGGGAATGAGTATTGGATTTTGTCAAATGTTTGTTCTTCAACCATTGAGATAATTATATGATTTTGTTAGCTTGATTATTGATAGAATCAATTGTGCTAATAGTTTTCCTAATATTGAGTCAGCCTTGCATTCCTGGTATAAATTCAACTTGGTCATAGTGTATTAAACTGGGAATAACTTGCTATAACATCTTTTCTAATATTTTATTTAATATTTTTACATTAATATTCATCAGGGAAATTGGTCTATAATTTTCCTTTTCTGTTTTGAGTCTACCTGATTTAGGTATATGATTTAGGATCATAACTGTGTCATAAAAGGAATTTGGTAGAACTCTTTTCCCTTTATTTTGAAATACTTTGCATGGTAATGAAACTAATTGTTCTTTAAATATTTGATAGAATTCACATGAAAATCCATTTGGCACAGAGCTATTTTCTTAGGGAGCTGATTAATAATAGCTTGTTCAATTTATTTTTCTAAAATGGGAATATTTAATTTATTTCCTCCTCTATTTATTTGGGCAATCTATATTTCTGCAAGTATTTGTACATTTATATATTTATATAAATATTGTATATTTATATATTATACAGTTAAAGTAAAAGATTTATTGGCATACAGTTGGGCAAAATTAATTCTAATTTTTGCTCTAGTTTTCTCATCATTGGTGGAAAGTTCTCCCCTTTCAATTTTGGTACTACCATTTTGATTTTCTTCTTTCCTTTTTCTAATCAAGTTAACTAAAGGTTTATCTGTTTGTTTGTTTGTTTGTTTGTTTTCATAAAACCACCTCTTAGCTTTGTTTATTAGTTCAATAGTTTTTTTTATATTTTCAGTTTTATTAATTTCTCCTTTTATATTCAGAAATTCAAATTTGATATTCATTTGGAGTTTTTAATTTTTTTCCAGCTTTTTTAGTTGCATGCCCAATTCATTGATCTTCTTTTTCTCTATTTTATGCTACTAAGCATCTAGAGATATAAAACTTCCTTTCAGAATTGCTGTGGCTGCATGCTATAAATTTTGGTATGTTATCATAATTGTTATTCTCTTGGATGAAATAATTTATTGTATCTATGATTTGCTGTTTCAGTTACTCATTCTTCAAAATTAAATTATTTAGTTTCCAATTAATTTTTGGTTAATTTTCCACTGGTCTTTTATTTCATGTAATTGTTATTGCAACATGATCTGAAAAAAAATATTTTTACTAGGTCAGCCTTTCTGTAATTGATTTTGAGGTTTTTATGTCCTAGTACATGGTCAATTTTTGTGTAGGTTCCATGAACTTCTGAGCAAAAGTATATTCCTACTTTATTGTTTATTTTGTGGTTTGATTTGTCTAGTTGTGAAATAACAAAGTTGATATCTCCCACTAGTATATTTTCGCTGTTTAATTCTTTTTGTAGCTCTCTTAACTTCTTCTTTAGGAATTTAGATGCTATACCACTTGATGAGTATATGTTTCATATTGATATTACTTCATTATCTACGGTAATTTTTAATAGGATATAGTTTTCTTCCTTATCTCTTCAAATTAGATCTATTTTTGCTTTTGCTTGATCTGAGATTAGGAACGTTATCCCTACTTTTTTTTTTTTTTTTTTTACTTCAGCTGAAGCATAATAGATTTTGCTCCATCCTTCTACCTTTACTCTGAATGCACCACTCTGTTTTAAATGCATTTCTTATAAATAATTTATTGTAGGATTCTGGCTTTTGATCTAGTCTGCTGATGCTGTTTTATGGAGAGTTTATCCCGTTCACAGTTAAAATGACTAATTCTGTATTTCCTGCCATCTTATACTTTTCTCTTTACTTTCTACCTTTCCATTTCCCTCAGTATTGTGCTTCTAACAACCATCTCCCTCAAACAGCCCTTCCATTTTCTTATGCCTTACTCCTTCCATTAATATTCTCCATACTATTAGCCTATTTATTTTCCCCTTCCTCCCTTATACTTCCCTGGAGGGTGAGAAGTTTCCTGTAAAACTAAATATGTTTTATATTCTCTCTTTGAGCCAAATTTGATGAGAGTAAGATTCATACAGTTTCTAACTATCTGCCCTCTTTCCCTCAATTGTAATAGGTCGTTTTTGCCTCTTCATGAGGCGTAACTTACTTCATTTACCAGCAGAATCTCCTTTCTTCCTCTAGTTTCTTTTTTACACCATCATATAGCTGAACCCTGTAAGTATCCCATAATAGAGATACAAATATCAAGAGTTAAATATATTATGTTCCCATGTAGGGATATAAGATTTTTAACATTTAAAAGAAAGTTACTTTTTTGTTGTTTTTACTTTTTTATACTTCTCTTGAGTTCTGTATTTGAAGATAAACTTTTCGGTTCAGCTTTGGTCTTTTTTTTTTTTTTTTTTTAATTTGTTAATTTTATAATTATAGTTTTTTTTTTGACACTCCATATTCATGGGTAATTTTTTTTAAACAACATTATCCCTTGTATTCACTTTTCCAAATATTCCCCTCCCTCCTTCTACTCCCTCCCCTAGATGACATGCAATCCCATATATAATAAATGTGTTACAATATATCCGAGATACAATATATGTGTGTAAAACCAAATTTCTTGTTGCATGGTAAGAATTGCATTCTGAAGATATAAGTAACCTGGGTGGAAAGACAATAGTGCAAACATTTTACACTCCTTTCACAGTGTTCCTTCTCTGGGTGTAGCTGATTCTATCCATCACTGATCAACTGAAACTGAATTGGATCTTCTCTATATTGAAGATATCCACTTCAATTAGAATATATATCTTCATACATTATCTTTGTTGAAGTGTATAGTGATTTCCTGGTTTTGCTCATTTCACTCATCATCAGATCATGAAAGTCTCTCCAAGCCTCTCTGTATTCCTCCTGCTGGTCATTTCTTACAGAGCAATAATATTCCATAGCATTCATATACCACAATTTATCCAATCATTCTCCAATTGATGGACATCCATTCATTTTCCAGTTTCTACACCACAACAAAAAAAGCTGCCACAAACATTTTGGCACATATAGGTCCCTTTCCCATCTTTAGTACTTCTTTGGGATATAAGCCCAGTAGTAGCACTGCTGGATCAAAGGGTATACAGAATTTGATAACTTTTGGGGCATAGTTCCAAATTGTTCTCCAGAATAGCTGGGTCCTTTCACCACTCCACCAACAATGCATCAGTGTTCCAGTTTTCTTACATCCCTTCCAACATTCATCATTATCTTTTCCTATCATCTTAGCCAATCTTACAGGTGTATAATGGTATCTCAGAGTTGTCTTAATTTGCATTTCTCTGATCAGTAGTGATTTGGAACACTCTTTCATATGAGTGGATATAGTTTAAATTTCATCATCTGAAAATTGTCTGTTCATATCCTTTGACCATTTATCAATTGGAGAATGGTTTGATTTCTTATAAATTAGATTCAGTCTCTATATATTTTGGAAATGAGGCCTTTATCAGAACCTTTAGCTGTAAAAACATTTTCCCAATTTTTTACTTCCCTTCTAATATTGTTTGCATTAATTTTGTTTTTACAAAAGCTTTTTAATTTGATGTAATCAAAATCTTCTATTTTGTGATCAATGATGATCTCTAGTACTCCTTTGGACATAAATTCCTTCCTCCTCCACAATTCTGAGAGGTACACTATCATCTGTTCCTCTAATCTGTTTATGATCTCATTTTTTATACCTACATCATGGACCCATTTTGATCTTATCTTGGTATATGGTATTAAGTGTGGGTCCATATCTAATTTCTGCCATACTAATCTCCGATTTTCCCAACAGTTTTTTTCAGATAATGAATTCTTCTCCCAAAAGTTGGTATCTTTGGGTTTGTCAAACACTAGATTGCTATAGTTGTATCCTATTTTGTCCTGTGTACCTAATCTGTTCCACTGATCAACAAATCTATTTCTTAGCCAATACCAAATGGTTTTGGTGACTGCTGTTTTATAATATAGCTTTAGATCAGGTATAGCTAGACCATGTTCATCTGATTTTTTTTTCATTAATTCCCTTGAAATTCTTGACATTTTGTTCTTCCATATGATTTTTTAAAATTAATTTTATAATTATAACATATTTGACAGTACATATGCATAGGTAATTTTTTATAACATTATCCCTTGTACTCCCTCCTATTCCAAATTTTCCCCTCCTTACCTCCACCCCCTTCCCCAGATGGCAGACATTCCCATGCATATTAAATATGTTATAGTATATCCTAGGTACAATATATATGTGCAGAACTAAATTTTGTTGTTGTTGTTATTGTTACAAAGGAAGAATTGTAATCGGAAGGTAAAAATAACCTGGAGATAAAAACAAAAAATGCTAACAGTTTACACTCATTTCCCAGTGTTCCTTCTCTGGGTGTAGCCGATTCTGTCCATCATTGATCAATTGGAATTGGATTAGCTCTTCTCTATGTTGAAGATATCCACTTCAATTAGAATGTATCTTCATACAGTATTGTTGTTGAACTGTATAGTGATTTCCTGATTCTGCTAATTTCAGTCAGCATTAGATCATGTAAGTCTCTCCAAGCCTCTCTGTATTCATCGTGTTGGTCATTTCTTACAGAGCAATAATATTCCATAACATTCACATACCATAGTTTACCCAACCATTCTCCAATTGATGGGCATCCATTCATTTTCCAGTTTGTAGCCACTACAAAAAGGGCTGCTGTAGCGAGCTGTCGTCTCCAGAAGCTGCTGGATCGCTCTCTGGGAAGAGATCTGCTGTGTCTACTCAAATCTCTCAGACAGATTCTTCTTCCTGTAGTGAACCGTTGTCTCCAGGTAGTTGCTGTTAACTCTTGTCCAGAGAAGTGACTTCCCTTCCTGCAGAGAGCCGACTTCCCTTCCTGCAGAGAGCTGCGTCAAGCCTGATGTAATGCAAAGTCTTCTCCTTGAATCTCCTCCAGCTCTTATCCTTCTCCATGTAGACTCACTTTCCAGGCCCACTGTTGCTTTTTATCCTCCCAGAGAATGGGCGTGGGATAATGCAAGGGCTTCTGGGAAGAACCACTTCAGCCAATGAGCTTGCTCCTTCTATCAAGTCAACCTGAGTTCTCACCTTGTAATTGTCCAGAAAACCTGAATTCTCACCTTGTCACTGTCCAGACAACCTGAGTTCTCACTTAGTAATCCTAACATCTCCCCCTTTCTTTTGATTTAGAACATAGGACAGTCATGACCTTGAAACATAAATCCATCAATATGGGAAGTATTACAGATAATTACATAAATGACTTTGAAACATAAATCCATCAATATGGGAAGTATTACAGATAATTACATAAATTACATAAGCACATAGTAACATAGTAACATAACACATGCTAGAAGTATATAACATAATCAAATAATCATAAATTGAAAATTTATAAATGTCCATAAGTCCATTGTCCATTAATCTCATCTTGTGTGAGGAAGTCCAATGATTCCTGATGGTTTTAAAGTTCTTTAACAGTCTTTTTATTAGCCATGCTCTTTCGGTGTAAGATGTTTCTTAGATCTTCTCCTTTATTTTGAGGTCTTTCTCTTTTTCTGTCTCTCTCTGATGGACAAGGCGATTATGACTCGTCGACACCCATCTGATTCCTTCTCCTGCTGAAGAAATACAAGCAAACCCTCTCCCCCAGGCAGTTAACCTATCTAATTACCTTCTATTTACCACTTTCTAAATCTCTTCTCATCATCTGGCAATTACATTGGAATTGTTTGCACTGGACACAGCCCTGTTGGTTTAAAAGGCCTGTATTCTCCCCAAGTGTAATCCATTTTACACTTTTTCACCTTTTCAGGATTCACATTTGCAATGCCAGCAGCAAAAGAGACAGCCCGAGTGGTCACTGAATTCCTTATACAAGCTTTTGCAATTATGGGTGTGCCACAAGCAATAAAAACAGACAATGGACCTGCATATACGTCCAAACATTTTACACACTTTTGTGCACAGTATAAGATTTTACATACCACGGGCATACCCTTTAATCCTCAAGGGCAGGCAATAGTAGAGAGAAGAAACAGAGATATTAAGACACTCCTCCAAAAACAAAAGAAAGGGGGAGCCACAGGTAGCCCTAGGGAACTTCTAAATTTAGTTCTCTATACCATTAATTTTCTAATTTTTGACAAAGATGCACTGGATCCGGCAGACAGGTTTTATAACCCACCAGAAGGGCAGTGTCCAGTGCGAGCATCTCCACTGTCCTTAGATAATCGCCAGGTGATGTGGAGAGATCCAGAAAGTGGTGAATGGAAGGGACCAGATAGGTTAACTGCCTGGGGGAGAGGGTTTGCTTGTATTTCTTCAGCAGGAGAAGGAATCAGATGGGTGCCAACGAGTCATATTCGCCTTGTCCATCAGAGAGAGACAGAAAAATAGAAAGACCTCAAAATAAAGGAGAAGATCTAAGAAACATCTGACACTGAAAGAGCATGGATAATAAAAATACTGTTAAAGAACTTTAAAACCATCAGGAATCATTGGACTTCCTCACACAAGATGAGACTAATGGACAATGGACTTATGGACATTTATAAATTTTCAATTTATGATTATTTGATTATGTTATTTGTTATATACTTCTAGCATGTGTGTTATGTTACTATGTGCTTATGTAATTTATGTAATTATGTGTAATACTTCCTATATTGATGGATTTATGTTTCAAGATTATGACTGTCCTATGTTCTAAATCAAAAGAAAGGGGGAGATGTTAGGATTACTAGGTGAGAACTCAGGTTGTCTGGATAGTGACAAGGTGAGAATTCAGGTTGGACAATTACAAGGTGAGAATTCAGGTTGACTTGATAGATGGAGCAAGCTCATTGGCTGAAGTGGTTCTTCCCAGAAGCCCTTGCATTATCCCACGCCCATTCTCTGGGAGAATAAAAGAGAGGACACCCAGAGATAGAAGAAGACTCTGCATTGCATCAGGCTTGACGGGGCTCTCTGCAGGAAGGGAAGTCACTTCTCTGGACAAGAGTTAACAGCAACTACCTGGAGACAACGGTTCGTTACAGGAAGAAGAATCTGTCGGAGAGATTTGAGTAGACACAGCAGATCTCTTCCCAGAGAGCGATCCGGCAGCTTCTGGAGACGACAGCTTGCTACAGGCTGCCACAAACATTTTGGCACCTAAAGGTCCCCTTCCCTTCTTTAGTATTTCCTTGGAATATAAGCCCAGGAATAGCACCGCTGGATCAAAGGGTATGCACAGTTTGAAATTTTGGGGGGCATAATTCCAGATTGCTCTCCAAAATAGTTGGATTTTTTTACAATTCCACCAGCAATGCATCAGTGTCCCCGTTTTCTCACATACCCTCCAACATTATCATTATTTGTTTCTGTCATCTTAGCCAATCTGACAAGTGTGTAATAGTATCTCAGAATTGTCTTAATTTGCATTTCTCTGATCAATAGTGATTTCGAACACTCTTTCATATGAGTGGAAATAGTTTCAAATTCATCATCTGAAAATTGTCTGTTCATATCCTTTGACCATTTATCAATTGGAGAATGGCTTGATTTCTTATAAATTAGAGTCAAATCTCTGTATATTTTGGAGATGGGGCCTTTATCAGAACATTTAGCTGTAAAAATGTTTTCCCAATTTGTTACTTCCCTTCTAAGCTTGTTTGCATTAGTTTTGGTTGTGCAAAAACATTACCATTCATTCAAAAACATTCACTTCCCAGTGTTCCTTCTCTGGGTGTAGTTGTTTCTGTCCATCATTGATCAACTGGAAGTGACTTGGATCTTCTTTATGTTGAATATATCCACTTCATCAGAATACATCTTCATACAGCATTGAAGTGTACAGTGATCTTCTGGTTCTATTCATTTCACTCAGCATCAGTTGATTTAAGTCTTTCCAAACCTCTCTGTATTCGTCCAGCTGGTCATTTCTTACAGAGCAATAATATTCCATAACCTTCATATATCATAATTTACCCAACCATTCTTTAATTGATGGACATCCATTCATGTTCCAGTTTCTAGCCACTACGAAAAGAGCTGCCACAAACATTTTGGCACATACAGGTCCCTTTTCCCTCTTTAGTATTTCTTTGGGATATAAGCCGAATAGCAGCAATGCTGGATCAAAGGGTATGCACAGTTTGATAACTTTTTGGGTATAGTTCTCTGTTCCTCTAATCTATTTATGATCTCATTCTTTATGCCTAAATCATGGACCCATTTTGATCTTATCTTGGTATATGGTGTTAAGTGTGGATAGTTTGTACCTAATCTGTTCCACTGATCGACTGGTCTATTTTTAGCCAATACCAAATGGCTTTGGTGACGGCTGCTATATAATATAGCTGTAGATCAGGTACACCTAGACCACCTTCATCTGACTTTTTTTTCATTATTTCCCTTGCAATTCTCGACCTTTCATTCTTCCATATGAATTTTGCTGTTATTTTTTCTAGGTCATTAAAATAGTTTCTTGGGAGTCTGATTGGTTTAGCACTAAATAAATAGATTAATTTGGGGAGTATTATCATTTTTATTATATTTGCTCAGCCAATCCAAGAGCACTGAATGTCTTTCCAATTATTTAAATCTGACTTTATTTTTGTGGCAAGTGTTTCATAATTTTGCTCATATAATTCCTGACTTTTCTTTGGTAGATGGATTCCCAAATATAAATTTGCCCCCTCCTATTCTTCAGCTTTTTTTTTCTTTTGTTTGACTGATTCTTGGTGTTTCAATGAATCATTCATTTCTATTTTTTCAGTCCTGATTTTTAATGAGTTATTTTCTTCATTCACATTTTTAGTTCTTTTTGTATATGTCCAATTGAGTTTTTAAATGAATTATTTTGCTCTGTGGAATTTTTTTCCATTCCATATATATATTTTAGTGAGTTATTTTCTATTTGCAATTCACAAATCTTTCTTGAGAATTTTTTACCTTTTCCAATTCAGAAACCCTACTTTCCTATGATTTTTTTTAACCTTTTCTAATTCACAAATTTTGTTTCCTCGCACTTCCTGTGAACTCATTATTTTTTTCCAACTCAAATTTCAGGACATTGTTACTCTCTAGCATAGCTTCTCTTTTCTTTTCCCATTTTTCTCCTAACTTTCTTATTTCTTTAATAGTCTTTTCTAGGAGAGAGTTATGTGATGGAGGCAGGTATCATTCCCCTTTAGGATATTATCCGGAGATTGTCTGCTGTTAGCCTCCCCATGGTTGGATACCTGTTCTTTCTCTGTATAGAAGGTATCAATCATTCTCTTCAATTTCTTACTCATTGTTAAAACTCTTTGGGTCTGCCCTTTGGGTAGGAAATTTACTAGCTTCCTCCCAGATAGGATGGAATACAGCACTTTTGTAAAAGGGCTCAGAGAGAGCTCTGAGAGAGACTTTTCCTTCCCTCCCTGGAAATGCCTTAGAAGTGGTTAGCACGGCAGGGTCTGTGTTGTGGAGAGTGCCCAGTGAGGAACCCCTGCTGTGTGGCCCCAACTGCCCTGAGGCTAGAAGCTGAACAGTAAAAGCATCACAACCGTAGACCAAAGACCCCTGTGGGTCCATGGGTATTAGCAGCTGACCCACGAAAAGCTCCTGTGCTCAAACTGGAAGTCTCTGTTGGGGAAGCGCAGTCACTGCTGTGGAAGTTTTGCTTCTGAGGGAGTTTCTTTGCTCCTGCAGGAATTCCACCTCCTCAGGCTGAGCCCTGCACTATGTGGATTAGAGGCTGCCCTGGGCTGTGTCCTCCATTGGCCAGGTTCTTAACTGCTCCAAGGAAAAACCCAGGACAGCAGAAGGCGGCTGCACAGCCATGGGGAGTTCGGTATTGGGTCACTTCCAGTTTGGGGAAGTTATACCAGTTATAAGTTCTGGCAGGTTTTTTTAAAAGTGGCTTTGATTTCTCTTCTGATCTGTTGTTTTATAAGCAGAGTAGAGCTATCAGCCTATACCAGATTCCTTTATCTCAGTAGCTTCTCTGATCCCAGAGTTCTCCCCACCTTATTGGGCACAATGTGCTAGCCCCTAGTCCAACCCTGTCTGTGCTGATCTTTTTTTTTTCCTCCCCTTGGAACAGACCTTTTCTGACGAAATTCCAGATTCTCTTCAGCTGGTAAGTGGTGCTTCTAATCCTTGTGGTTTTTATCAGTCCAGCGTTATTTTTGAGGCTTATTTAACTAGTTGGTATTGATGGTAAAAGGGAGCTTAGAAATTCATATGTATCTTCTCTGCCATCTTGGTTCAACCCCTCAGCTCTGGTCTTTCATCAGTAATGAATGAAATTTACCTGTTTTATTGAATGTCCATCTTTTACCCTGAAATATAATGCTTCCTTTTGCTGGGTAGTTGATTCCCGGCTGCAATCCAAGTTTCTTTCCTTTGGGAATATCAGATTCCAGTTCCCTTGATTCTTTAAATTGGAAGCTGCTATGGCTTTACTAATACTGATTGTGGCTCTTTGATATGAGGATTGTTTCTTTCTAGTTGCTTGTAAATACTTTCTCTTTGATCTGACAATTCTGAAATTTAGTTATGATGTTCCTTGGAGTTTTCACTTTGGGGTCTCTGTGATCAGTGAAATCTTTCCCTGGCTATTTTGCCCTCTGATTCCAGGACATGAGGGCAGTTTTCCTTGATGACTACCTAAAAGATAATATCTAAGCTCTTTTTTTCATCATGTTTTTAAGAAAGTCCAAAAATTCTTATATTGGCTCTCCTATTTTCCAGGTCAGTTGTTTTTCCAATGAGATATTTTACCTTTTATTCTATTACTTTTCATTTTTTTTGGTTTTGTTTGACTAATTCTTGATGTCTCATTGAGTTATTCACTTCCATTTGTTCAATTCTAATTTTTAGTGAATTACTTTCTCTCATTTGCTTTTTTAAGCTCTTTTTGCATTTGGCCAATCAGACTTTTAAATTATGTATTTTGTTCATTCTACTTTTTTTCCATTTCATAAATTCTGTTTGTCAATAAATTGATTTATTTTTCAAATTTATTTTGAAAGGAGTTATATACTTTTTCCATTTCATCAAATCTATGTTATAAGTGTTATATGATTTTTCTATTTCATTAAATCTAATTTTTAAGTTTTTTTCACATAATTTCTGTGTTTCTTTTTCTAAACCCTCTTGCAAAGTTATCATTTCTTTTCCCCATTTTTCTTCTAACTTTCTTTTAGGTTCCTTTTTGAATTCTTTCAAAAGAGCTTTTGTTGAACTGGGACCAATTCATATCATCCTTTGTGGCTTCAACTGGAGATTATTTGCCTTTAGTATACTTCCAGTTTGAGGTCTGTTCTCTTTCTCCATATAAGCTATCTATTGTCAGACTTCTTTTTGCTTTTTTACTCATTTCTTTTTAAAGGCTGAATTTTGCAAACAGGAGATTGTCCCAAGCTTTCTCTACAGATGACAGTGGTTTTAGGCTGCTCTAGGCCAATGTTGCTGAATTTTTTCCTGTGCTGTGTGGGCATGGCCAGCTCTCTCCTTATTCTGGGGTTCAGAAGCTCACTATTTTCCTTTTGCATTTGAATTGACTGTCTCAAAGCTAATCTTCTGATCCACTGGCTTGTAACCAAGATAGAATAGCAATTGCTGATGTATTTTGCCTAGGAGCCTTCCACTAGATTGCCTAGTCTGTGGAAGGCACAAAGTCCTGGGTCCCTGTGCTGTGTCTAGTCTTAGTCACCTCCCCCCATGCCATATTGAAATAGACCATTTTTGAAAATTTTCCAAAATATCTTGTCATGGAAATTTGTCACACTCCAAATATTTTTGAGTTCTGTGACTCCAAAACCAATTCAGAGGCTTGATCTGGTCTTGATAGAGACATGCCTACTCTCCACTCTCTCTCTTGTCAGTTTCTGTCTATTTTGATGGTTAGTTGATTCTTGGCTGCAATTGAAGATTCTTTGTCTTTTGGAATATCAGATTCCAGGCCATTTGATTCTTTAAGGTTGAAGCTCTAGGTCCTATGTAATTCTAATTTTGGCTCCTTGGTATTTGAATTATTTCTTTGTGGCTGCTGTACTATTTTTTCCTTGGTCCAATAGTCCTGAAATTTAGCTATGATATTTCTTGGAGTTTTAATTTTGGGGTCTCTTTCAGGAGGTGTTCAGTGAATTCTTTCAATGGCTATTCAATGGTTATCTTTGATGATTTCCTGAAAGATGATGTGTAGGCCCTTTTTTCATCATGGTTTTCAGGTAGTCCAATGATTCATAGATTGTCTCTCCTAGATCTATTTTCCAGGTCAGTTGTTTTTCCAATGAGGTATTTTACATTTTCTTTTAGTTTTTCAATTGTTTTCATTTTGTTTGCCTAATTCTTGAAGTCTCATTAACTTCCATTTGTTTCATTTTAATTTTTAGTGAATTATTTTCTTCAGTTGACTTGTTTATCTTTTGCATTTGGACAACTAAATTTGAGATGAATTATTTTGTTCAATTAATTTTTTTTTCCATTTCACAAATTTTGTTTTACAAGAAATTATTTTCTTTTTCCATTTCGTCAAAACTATTTTGCAAGGAATTATATGCATTTTTACATTTTGCTAAATCTATTTTATAAGAAGTTTTTCTCATATGATTTCTGTGTTTCTTTTTCACTTTTTTCTGGAACATTCTCATTTCCTTTACTCATTTTTCTTTTAAATCTCTTTTAAGATTCTTTGTGAATTTTTCCAAGAGAGCCTTGTAAGATAGGAATCAACTCATTTCACCTTTTAGGGCTTCATCTAGAAATTATTTCCTTTTAGTGTCTTCAGAGTTTGAGGTCTGTCCTTCTCTTTCTATATAAAAAATTATCTATGGTCAAAATTATTTTTGCTTATTTTTTGAATGTTGAGTTCTGCTCTCCCAGCAAAGGGGAGATTTTCCCAAGCTTCTTCTTCAGGTTACAGTGACTTTTTGCTACCTGGTTTTGCTGATTTCCTTCCTGTGCCAGGTGGGTATGGCCATGTCCCATGTTATTCTGAGATTTAGAAACTCACTATTTGCCTTTTGTATTTATGTTGGATATTTTACAGCTAATCTGATGATCCACTGGCTGCTGAACAAGGGCAGAATAGCTGGTGCAGCTGTATTTAGCTAAGAGCCACCCAGGAGATTCACTGGTGGGCAAATGTGACACCATTCTGCATCTCTGCTGCTGCTTCTCCCCTCTGCCCCTCATTCTCAATTGAAAAATACCTTTTCTGAAGTTCTTCCAAAATATCTGACTATCCAGCTATTTATATGTATTTATATATAATATATTACATATTATAATATAAATCAATAATAATATATAATAATATAAATAAATAATATAATAATATATATAATATAAAATAAATACTATAATATAAATAATATATATATATATATATCCAGCTATTCTGTCCTTGTTCAGCAGCCAGTGGATCATCAGATTAGCTGTAAGACATCCAACATAAATACAAAAGGCAAATAGTGAGTTTCTAAATCTCAGAATAACATGGGACATGGCCACACCCACCTGGCACAGGAAGGAAGTCAGCAAAACCAGGCCAGGATAGCAAACAGTCACTGTAACCTGAAGAAGAAGCTTGGGAAAACCTCCCCTTTGCTAGAAGAGCAGAACTCAACATTCAAAAAATAAGCAAAAATAATTTTGACTATAGATAGTTTTTATGTGTTCTGTCATTCTAAAACCCATTCAGAGGCTTAACCTAGTATTGATCTTAGGGACATCAGGAAGAGCTCAGACAAAGACCTGTGTACTCTCCACTAACTTAGCTCTGCATAAAACTTTCATTTCTCAAAGCCTTTATTATGACAGAACTTGTTTGAATAGGTATTGTCTGTTTTGTTGTTGTTTGGTTGGTTGTCATCTCTTCATAATATCATGATTTGAAGTAGGAGGGTCACAATATTTGAAGCTCTGTTTTTAAAAATGGAGGAGAAAAATCCATAAATTCATTAAAATCTGTCTGGCAGAAAGAATACGTATCTGTGGACAATGAAAACAACATTACTAGTAAGAAAGAAGAAAAAGAGAACATATTCTAAGACCCCAATTTATTTAATATAAATTCAGACACTAGGGACTTAATACATCATTTTATCTCTAATATTTTTGGTGTGTGTGGCAACACCAAAACACAGGTTTTTATTAACTAATCCTTGAATTATTATGGTAGCTTCTTAATTGGTTTCTAGGATTCCACTATTTACCATCCTATAGCCTACTTCCAGATTTCTGCTGTAATTTCATCAGCATAAAGAATAAAATATGTAAAGTGCTCCCACTAAGGGTAAAAGCCATATGATTATGACTTAGTAATTAAATCCAAGGCATTTTCAAGACTCCAAATCTGAATGATTTGTCCAAGTCACATAACTAGTATGTATCAGAGGCAGGATCTGAATGCAAGATCTTAGGACAACTAGCTCAAATAATAATGTTATTGTAACTTGTTGGTCACTTAGTCAAGAAAAATTTCTGGTATGCTTACAACTTGCTATGTACTGTGGTAACACCTGAGAAAACAATGAAATAGAAAAACAAAATAAAACCAACCAACCAACCAACCAACCTTCCCCCAAATAACAAACAAATTAACAGTCTTTGAACTCAAAGAACTCACAGTGCAAGGGAACAAACAACATGTAAATAGCAGTATCCATTCAAGATATATACAAGACAAATTGGACAAGGAAGTCACTAGAATTAAGAGGAATCATGAAGGGCTTATATTAGATGAGATTTTAATCTAGTTCTTGAAGGAAGTCAAGGAAGGTAAAAACTAGAAATAAAATGAGGGATAATTCCAGGCACAAGGGATAAGTACAGACATGAGGGATAGCCATTGTCAAATGGTTGGAAGTCAGGAAATGGCACATCTTCTATAAGGAAACATCAAAGAGTCATTGGATTGCACAAGATGATATGTTACATTTAAGAAATTTAGAAAGGTAGGATAGATACAAGTTATAAAAGTTTTTGAAAATGAAACAAAGGGCTTTATGTTTGATTCTAAAGGTAATAGGATACCACTATCAAATGGGGAAGGAGGGGATGATGTGAACTGTGTTTTCTGAAAATCCATGTGACCATTGAGTGGAGGATGACCTAAAGTGGGGAGAGATTTGAAACAGTGTAATTTGATTAATCTTTCAACTATCACTTTGATCATATCATGTTTACTTAAAAAGAAAAAACAAAATCAAAGGCTCCTTATATGAATACTTAAAGTTATTTATTTTTGGACTCATAATTAAGGATGTCTATAATTTGACCTCAATATATTATTTTATAATTTTACTTCCCTAGATTGTGTAATCCTACCACTCTCTGTTAGTATCATGTCCTGAATGTTGAATATTCTTTTTTTTAATTAATTTTATAATTGAAATTTTTTGACAGTACATATGCATGGGTATTTTTTTTTTTACAACATTATCACTTGTATTCATTTTTCCCAATTTTCCCTCCCCCTACTCACTCCCCTAGATGACAGGCAATCCCATACATATTTAATGTGTTACAGTATAATCTAGATAAAATATATGTGTGTAAAATCAAATTTCTTGTTGCCCATTAAGAATTGAATTCCGAAAGTATAAGTAACATGGCTAGAAAGACAATAGTGCAAAGATTTTACAATCATTTACCAGTGTTCCTACTCTGGGTGTAGCTGTTTCTGTCCATCACTGATCAACTGGAAGTGAATTAGATCTTCTTTTTGTTGAAGATATCCACTTCAATCAGAATATATCTTCATACAGTATCGTCGTTGAAGTGTATAGTGGTCTCTGGTTCTATTCATTTAACTCATCATCAGTTCATGTAAGTCTCTCCAAGCCTCTCTGTATTCATCCTGCTGGTCATTTCTTACAGAGCAATAATATTCCATAACATTCAGATACCATAATTTACCCAACCATTCTCCAATTGATGGACAGCCATTCATGTTTCAGTTTCTAGCCACTACAAAAAGGGCTGCCACAAACATTTTGGCACATACAGGTCCCTTTCCCTTCTTTAGTATTTCTTTGGGATATAAGCCTAGTAGTAGCACTGCTGGATCAAAGGGTATGCACAGTTTGATAACTTTTTGGGCATAGTTCCAAATTGATCTCCAGAATGGTTGGATTCTTTCACAACTCCACCAACAATACATCAGTGTCCCAGTTTTCCCATATCCCCTCCAACATTCATCATTCTTTGTTCCTATCATTTTAACCAATCTGACAGGAGTGTAGTGGTATCTCAGAGTTGTCTTAAATTGCATTTCTCTGATCAATAGTGATTTGGAACACTCTTTCATATGAGTGGACATAGCTTCAATTTCATCATCTGAAAATTGTCTGTTCATAACCTTTGACCATTTATCAGTTGAGAAATGGCTTGATTTCTTATAAATTAGAGCCAGTTCTCTATATATATATTTGGAAATGAGGTCTTTATCAGAACCTTTAACTGTAAAAATATTTTCCCAATTTGTTACTTCCCTTGTAATATTGTTTGCATTAGTTTTGTTTGTACAAAAGCTTTTTAATTTGGTGTAATCAAAATCTTCTATTTTGTGATAAATAATGATCTCCAGTACTCCTTTAGTAATAAATTCCTTCCTCCTCCACATGTCTGAAAGTTAGACTATCCTATGTTCCTCTAATCTATTTATGATCTCATTCTTTATGCCTAAATCATGGACCCATCTTGATCTTATCTTGGTATATGGTGTTAAATGTGGGTCCATATCTAATTTCTACCATACTAATCTCTAGTTTTCCCAATAGTTTTTTTCAGATAACGAATTCTCATCCTAAATGTTGGGATCTTTGTGTATGTCAAACACTAGATTGCTATAGTTGTACACTATTTTTCCTGTGAACCTAATCTGTTCCACTGATCAACTAGTCTATTTCTTAGCCAATACCAAATAATTTTGATGACTGCTGCTTTATACTATAGCTTTAGATCAGGTACAGCTAAACCACTTTCATATGATTTTTTTTTTCATTAATTTCCTTGAAATTCTTGACCTTTTGTTCTTCCATATGAATTTTGTTATTATTTTTTCTAGGTCATAAAAATAGTTTCTTGGGAGTCTGATTGGTATAGCACTAAATAAATAGATTAGTTTGGGGAGTATTGTCATCTTTATTATATTTGCTGGGCCTATGCAAGAGCACTGAATGTCTTTCCAATTATTTAAATCTGACTTTATTTTTGTGGCAAGTGTTTTGTAGTTTTTCTCATATAATTGCTGACTTTTCTTTTGTAGATGAATTCCCAAATGTTTTGTACTCTCAACAGTTGTTTTGAATGGAAGTTCTCTTTGTTTCTCTTGCTGTTGCATTTTGTTGGTGATGTATAAAAATGCTGAGGATTTTTGTGGATTTATTTTGTATCCAGCAATTTTGCTAAAGTTATGAATTATTTCTAATAACTTTTTATTAGAATCTCTGGGGTTCTCTAAGTATACCATCATATCATCTACAAAGAGTGATAGTTTGATTTCCTCATTACTTACTCTTATTCCTTTAATATCTTTCTCGACCTTATTGTCAAGGCTAGCATTTCTAATACAATATTGAATAATAATGGTGATAGTGGGCAACCTTGTTTCACTCCTGATCTTACTGGGAAAGGTTCCAGTTTATCCCCATTACATATGTTTTTAGTAGGAATGGATGTTGTATTTTATCAAATGCTTTTTCTACATCTATTGATATGGTCATATTTTTTTAATTTGATTATTAATATGGTCAATTATACTAATAGTTTTCCTAATATTAAACCAGCCCTGCATTCCTAGTATAAATCCTACTTGATCATAGTGTATTATCCTGAGGATGATTTTTAAAAATCTTTTTGCTAATATCTCATTTAAGAGTTTAGCATCAATATTCATTAAGGAGATTGGTCTATAGTTTTCTTTCTCCATTTTCAACCTATCTGGTTTAGGTATCAGTACCTAAGGAGTTTGGTAGGACTCCTTCATCCCTTATTTTTTCAAATAGTTTATTTAACAATGGGGATAATTGTTCTTTAAATATTTGGTAGAATTCACATGTAAATCCATCTGGTCCTGGGGATTTTTTGGGGGGGAGTTGATTAATAGATTGTTCTATTTCTTTTTCTGAAATGGGACTATTTAAGCAGTTTACCTCCTCCTCTGTTAATCTAGGAAGCCTAGGTAGTTATCTATTTCACTTAAGTTATCAAATTTATTGGCATAGAGTTGGGCAAAGTAACTCCTTATTATTGCTTTAATTTCCTCTTCATTGCTGGAAAAATCCCCCTTTTCATTTTTAAGACTAACAATTTGATTTACCTCTTTCCTTTTTCTGATCAGATTTACCAGCAGTTTATCTATTTTATTTGCTTTTTCATAAAACCAACTCTTAGTTTTATTTATTTACTCAATAGTTTTTTGTTTGTTTGTTTGTTTTTTTATTTTCAGTATTATTGATTTGTCCTTTTAATTTTAGAATTTCAAGTTTAGTATTTGCTTTGGGGTTTTTAATTTGTTCTTTTTCTAGCTTTTTAAGTTGCAGACCCACTTTATTGATCTTCTCTTTCTCTATTTTATTCAAGTAAACCTCTAAATATATAGTTTCCCCTTATTACCGTTTTAGCTGCATCCCACAAATTTTGGTATGATGTCTCATCGTTGTCATTATCTTGGGTGAAATTGTAAAGGGCTAGAACCAAGCAATGCACTTGGATAATGAAGCAAGTGAGACTAATTGCCAATTGGACAGTTCCTTATTAACTTGTTTGAAGGTTGACCCTCCCCAGCTGTTCTGTGCTGACTTAATTGGTGGGACAAAGAGGGGGAAGTGATGTGTGTGGGAGGAATAGGAGGAGGGAGAGGAAGTGAGACACAGAAGCTGACTCAGTCTCTCCTGGCGTTTGAGGGAGGAAGGTGTGTGTGAGGTTGCTAGGTCTAACCCCCTGATCTTGACTGTAAAAGATCAAGAATAAAGATGTTTAGTGATCCTGACTTCAGCTGATTTCTGGGAAGGCAGAGTTCCAGCATTTTGGCGTCTAAGTGTGGCGCCAGCACCCTACTTCCATTGAAGTCCTCAGGTGATCAGGAGATTAGGTGAGTATTCCAATAGAAATAAGGAATTTACCTTGTTAAGGACTAAACCAGCAATCTCTAGTAGCTGAGATTGGGCAGGTGTTAGCTAAAAACATTTGCTGGGCCTCAGCTGACCCAGATACAGCCCCTGCTCCTGCTCCAGCCTCCCCTAGTAGTAATCCTATAGAGGATATAATTAAGATAATTGACAAGAAAAGTTTACTTGTAACCAGCCCACAAATGGATAGTCTATTAGACTCATTGAATCACATGTCCCCTTGGATATTAAAGGAAGAAAACCTAAGCATAGATAACTGGAAGCTAGTAGGTCTTGAAATGAAAGAATTTTTACGCAAAAAAATGGGCCTTATTCAATTACCACAAAGGTATTTTATCTACACAACATGATTCAATTAGACTTAAGCTATCAGGCAAGTTATAGAAGAAGGAAAATGAACAGAGGAGAAAGTGTGAGGAACAAAAGATAGAAAATAAGCAAACTCAAGGCCTTGCCAGAGGGCAAGGGGATTTAAATGAGGAATTAGGGTGTATTGACTATGATTATCCTGAAGAAATTTCAACCCCTCCTACAGAGCAGCTTATTGATCAGCCCACATCAACTCCACCTTCAGGGAGGGAGGGAGGAGGAGTAGTGGGAGGGGCGGTGATATCATCGCCACCTCCCCCCAGCAATCACCAGCCCCCATAACTAGATTATATTAGAACAAAGCCTTATTCCTTACCCAGTGCTTGTGGCTAGAATTTTATTAAAGGCCATTAAATGAGCAGTACAATTATCTGGGATAAGACCTGACAAGATATACACCTTTTGTACTAATGCACAAGTTAATGTGTGCTGTGAAACCATCCCAGAGTGGCAAATTTTATTAGCCATGGCTCCAAATTTTACACTCGGGTCTCCATTAAAGATAACTAGACTGCTACATAATTGGGGATGGATTCCTAAAGAAAAAGTTTCTAAAGCTCCTCTTAAAGGACCAACTATCTTTACATATGCATCCAAACATAATATTTGCGCTGTATATTCTCGTGACTTAACTATAAAGAGAGTAATCAGAACTCCTTTTCAGTCCACTCAGCAGAATGAATTGTGTGCAATCATTCTAACTCTTCCTTATTATCTGGGAGACATAAATATAATATCTGATTCGGCCTATTCAGTAGGTGTGGTACAAAGAATTATCACAGCCCAAATAAAATTTGTAGCCTCCGATATATATCAGCTCTTTAAGGAACTTCAAGAGCAAGTGAGTAAGAATCCAGGTAAGATTTATATTTTGCGAGTCCACTCCCATAGTGGACTTCCAGGTCCTATTTTTCATAGTAATTCAAAGGCAGATAGCCTTCTAACCATGTTGACCAGTACTCCATTATTTCAAGAAGTACGAGAATCTCATTCTAAATATCATCAGGCTGCTCGAGCTTTACATTTGCAATTTGGAATAACAAGAGAAGAAGCTAGGAGCATAGTAAAAGCCTGTACAACTTGCCTTCTTTTCCATGCTCCTACATTCCCTCCAGGGAAGAACCCTCATGGTTTGAGACCTAATGAAATTTGGGAAATGGATGTGTCACATTATAAATCTTTTGGTCGTCTATCTTTTATCCATGTTGTGGTAGACACTTTTTCAGGATTCACATTTGCAATGCCAGCAGCAAAAGAGACAGCCGGAGTGGTCACTGAATTCCTTATACAAGCATTTGCAATTATGGGTGTGCCACAAGAAATAAAAACAGACAATGGACCTGCATATACGTCTAAACATTTTACACACTTTTGTGTGCAGTATAAGATTTTACATACCATGGGCATACCCTTTAATCCTCAAGGGCAGGCAATAGTAGAGAGAAGAAACAGAGATATTAAGACACTCCTCCAAAAACAAAAGAAAGGGGGAGCTAAAGGTAACCCTAGAGAACTTCTAAATTTAGTTCTCTATACCATTAATTTTTTAAATTTTTGACAAAAGATGCACTGGCTCCAGACAGGTTTTATAACCCACCGGAAGGGCAGTGTCCAGTGTGAGCAGCAACACTGTCTTTAGATAATCGCCAGGTGATGTGGAGAGACCCAGAAAGTGGTGAATGGAAGGGAGTAGATAGGTTAACTGCTTGGGGGAGAGGGTTTGCTTGTATCTCCACAAATGGAGAAGGAATCAGATGGGTGCCAACGAGCTGTATTTGCCTTATCCATCAGAGAGAGACAGAGCAGACCTTTGAAACGAAGGAGAAGACCCAAGAAACCTCGGGTGGTTCCATTGTTGACTGTGCCCACCATTGAAAGAATCTGGCAGTTATGGCGTTTGACCCATGGACATCAAAAACTGTTGGACTTGAAAATCCTCAGGAATCATTGGATTCTCTGAGACATTATAAGACTATTATAGGACTTGAAAGCACTCAGGAATCATTGGATTCTCTGAGGCATCATAAGATTATTGTAGGACTTGAAAGTCCTCAGGAATCATTGGATTCTCTGAGGCATCATAAGACTGTTGTGGGACTTCAAAACTTGTAGGGATCATTGGATTCCCTAACATATAAAAAGACTTATGTGGGACTTCAAAAACTTATGGGGATTATTGGATTCCCTAACACATGAAACAATGATTGGTTTTGGACTATCTCTTGGTTGCTGAAGAAGGTGTATGTGTGACTGATGTTTACGTACCCTCCTTCTAGGACTTCTGGAAATCTCTTACAATACAATGTTGATTTATTTTGTTTGTTATATCACTACTTGCATGTACAATTCCTGTTTGTTACACCACATTGAGTCTGCACTGACTGTGGGGAGAGTCATCACTAATAGCCTCTGTGTTATTGCTATGTGCTTATGTAATAACTCCCATGCTGATGGGTTTGTGCATACTTGTCTCTAATAAGGCCTTTCAACCCCGAAATCTGCTAGCAAATCCCCACTTCTCTTTGGTGCTTTTCATCTCCCTTCCTGAGATGTCAGGGAGTGATTATCTCCTTTTTAGTGCTTTCATCTCCCCTCCTGAGAAGTCAGGGGGGCGTGATCACCTCCTTTTTGGGGTTCTCACCTCCCTGAAAAGTCAGGGATGGCACGACCACCTGTGGTCTAAAACAAAAGAAAGCAGGAGATGTAAAGGGGTAGAACTGAGCAATGCACTTGGATAATGAAGCACGTTAGACTAATTGCCAATTGGACAGTTCCCTATTAACTTGTTTGAAGGTAGACCCTCCCCAGCTGTTCTGTGCTGACTTGATTGGTGGGACAAAGAGGGGGAAGTGATGTGTGTGGGAGGAGTAGGAGGAGAGAGAAGAAGTGAGACACAGAAGCTGACTCAGTCTTTCCTGGCATTTGAGGGAGGAAGGTGTTTGTGAGGTAGCTAGGCCTAACCCCTGGACCTTGACTGTAAAAGATCAAGAATAAAGATGTTTAGTGATCCTGATTCCAGCTGATTTCTGGAAAGAGAGAGTTCCAGCATAAAATTATTAATAGGTTCTATACTTTGCTGCTTCACCCAATCATTCTTAAATATGAGATTATTTAGTTTCCAATTACTTAGTTTCCAATTACTTTTTGATCTATTTACCCTAACTTCTTCTTGAATGTAGTTTTTATTGCATTGTGATCTGAGAAGACAGCATTTACTATTTCTGCCTTCCTACTTTTAATTTTGATATCTTTATGTCCTAATATATGGTCAATTTTTGTATAGGTTCCATGAACTGCTTAGAAGAAGGTATACTCCTTTCTATCACCATTCAGTTTTCTCCAAAGATTTATCATACCTAATTTTTCTAATGTTCTTTTTACCTCCTTAATTTCTTTCTTATTTGTTTTGTGGTTTGATTTATCTAGTTCTGAGAATGCAAGGTTGAGATTTCCCACTATTATAGTTTTGCTGTCTGTTTCTTCTTGCAACTCTCTTAACTTCTCCTTTAGGAAGTTAGATGCTATACCACTTGGTGCATATATGTTTAGTATTGAAATGGCTTCATTGTCTATGCTACCCTTTAGCAGGATATCATTTCCTTCCTTATCTCTTTTAATTAGATCAATTTCTGCTTTTGCTTGATATGAGATGAGGATGGCCACTTCTGTTTTTTTGACTTCACTTGAAGCATAATAAATTCTGCTCCATCCTTTTACCTTTACTCTGTAATTATCTCCCTGCTTTAAATGTGTTTCTTGTAAACAACATATTGTAGGGTTCTGATTTTTGATCTAGTCTGCTATCCACCTCCGCTTCATGGGAGAGTTCATCCCATTCCCATTTACAGTTAAAATTACTAATTCTGTATTTTCTGCCATCATATTATCCCCTGATTATGCTTTTTTTCCCCTTGTCCCCCCTGAACTCCTTCCCCAGTATGGAATTTATAGATCCCACTTGTGTCACACAGCCCTCCCTTTTTAGTATCCCTCCCCCCTTCTTTTAAGTCCCTTCCCCTTTCTTGTACCTTTCCCTTATTCCTTTTTTCCTTTTCCCTTTTCCTCTCTCTCCTTTTAATGAGGTGAGAGAGAATTCTCTGAAAAACAAATATGTCAATTATTTACTTTTTGAGACTACTCTGATTAGAGTAAGATTCACCCAAAGTTCCTCCCCCTCTCTAAATTCCCTCAGATGTGGTAAATTTTCTTTGCCTCTTCCTGGGATGTAGTTTCCCTCTTTTTATTTCTCCTTTCCCGTTTTCTGATACTACCCTCTTTCCCTTACTACTTCACTTTTTTATGTTATATCAGTAAAATCAAATTATACATGTGGACTTTTTGTATATCCACAACAGAAATACAGTTCTCAAGAATTCCTTTTACCTTTTTTCTGCTTTTCTTGAGTCTTGTAGATGGGGATCAAATTTTTTGTTTAAGTCTGTTTTTTTCTTAAAAACAAATGGAATTTCTCTGTTTCATTAAAAGTCCATCTTCTTCCATGGAAGAAAATGCTAAACTTAGCTGGGTAGTTTATTCTTGGCTGCATTCCAGGTACTTTTGCCTTTCAGAATATCAGATTCCAGGCCCTTCAATCCTTTAATGTGGATGCAGCCAGGTCTTGAGTGACCCTTATTATGGCACCTCGGTATTTTATATTTTTTTTCCCGGCTGCTTGCAGTATTTTTCCTTAGTGTGATACCTCTGCAGCTTAGTCACAATATTCCGTGGAGGTTTTTTTTTTTTTTTTAGGGTCTTTTTCAGAAGGTGTTTGATGAATTCTTTCAATGCCTATTTTCCCTTCTGTTTCTATCATCTTTGGACAGTTCTCTTTGATGATTTCCTGTTAAAGAGAATCTAGGCTCTTTTTTCCATCATAATTTTAGGGTAGCACAGTGATCCTCAGATTATCTCTCCTAGATCTATTTTCCAGGTCTATAGATTTTCCCAATAAATATTTGATGTTATTCTCCAGCTTTTCATTTTTTTGATTTTGTTTGACTGATTCTTCGTGTCTCAATGAATCATTCATTTCTATTTGTTCAGTCCTGATTTTCAATGAGTTATTTTCTTCATTCACATTTTTTAGTTCTTTTTGTATATGTCCAATTGAGTTTTTAAATGAATTATTTTGCTCTGTGGAATTTTTTTCCATTTTCCACTAATTTTTTTATAGTAAGTTATTTTCTTTTTCTAATTCACAAATCCTACTTTCTTGAGAATATTTTATTTTTTCCAATTCAGAAATCCTACTTTCCTGTGATTTTTAAACTTTTTCCAATTCACAAATTTTGTTTCCCTGCATTTCCTGTGAATTCTTTATCTTTTCCAATTCAAATTTCAGGAAGTTGTTACTCTCTAGCATAGATTCTCTTTCCTTGACCATTTATCTTCTAACTCTCTTTTCAGGTCTCTAATAGTGTCTCCTAGGAGAGAGTTATATGATGGGGGCCAGGCAACCTTCCTCTTCAGGGTATTATTTGCAGGCTGTCTGCTGTTAGCCTCCTCACAGTTAGAGATCCCCTCTTTTTCTATACAGAAGCTGTTAATCATTCTCTTCAATTTCTTACTCATTTTTTTATAACTTGTGGGATCTGCTTTCTGATTAAGTGGCTCCCAGCTTCCTCTACAGAATAGAGACATGAAAGGCAGCTATCTTGTGAACAGGGTAGAAAAGGTACGATTCTGGGAGAGTTCCCTCTTCCTCCTCTGGAAGTGGTTCAGAGCCGGCCTGTGGGTGTGCCAAGTGAAGGACTCCCGCTTTGTAGCCTAGTGACTGCCCTAAGGCTAGATGCTGAACAGTGAAAGCATCACAACCCCAAGCTAAAGCGCCCCATGGGGCCGTGGATATTAGCAGCTGACTGGAAAATAGCCCTGGTGCACAGACCAGAAGTATCTCCACCCCAGGAAGCACAGTCACTGTTGTGGGGGTTTTGCTGCTGTGGAAGTTCCACTGCCTTGGGCCAAGCCCCTCACTGTGGGATTAGAGGCTGCCCCGGGTTGTGTCCCCCACTACTGCCTTGCAGGTTCTTAATTGCCCTAAGGAAAAGCCCTGGAAGAAGGCATGCCACGATTTGTGTTGTCTCTCTTCTGTTTTGGGGTAGCTATAGGCAATTTCTGGCAGTTTTTTTTTTTTTGTTTGTTTGTTTTGTTTTTGTTTTTTAAGTAGCTTGACTTCTCTGCTGGTCTGCTCTTTTGCAAGCAGAGTAGAGCTATCAGCCTATGCCAGTATCTTCTCTGTTTTGGTAGCTTTTCTAAGCCCAAAACCTCTCCAGCCTGATTAGCACAGTAAGCTAGCCTTTAGTCTCTCTCTGTCTGTGCTGGTCCTTTTTTCCCTCCCTTCATTACAGACATTTTCTGACTAAGTTCCAGATTCTCTTCATCTGGTAAGTTGTTGTATTTCTATTCTTCATGATTTTTACCAGTCCAGCATTATTTTTGAGGCTGAATTAATTAATTGGTATTGAGGATAAGGGAGAGCCTAGAAGTTTGTTTATATCTTCTTGGCCATCTTGGCTCTGCCTCCCCTGAATATTGAATATTCAACTTATGGTATTTGATACCTAATACCATGCTGCCAGAAATTCCATTCCTCTATTATACTGTCTGATACTTTCCTGACTTCTGCTATTATTATTGTTCTTTTGTCCTCTGAGCCTCTGAGCCTCATACAGATTGAGGACCAATTCTGGCCCCATTTAATGGATATATAAAGAATTCTTGCTTAGAAGCACACCGGCTCAACATTTGGTCTTGTTGATAATACAGCATAGATTTCTGAATCCAAGATCCATAGAAGATATGTTCCTATTTGCTTCCTTCAACCAATAGGCTAATCCCTAGTTCTTAAAGAAAAGACTACTCCATTTAGTGTCACCTGGATCATTTGCTTTACTAGCCAAAGGCCTACTATCAAGGCTCTAGTGGACTGTGGGAAAATCTTATTACCTGAATTGTTTGAGGTTTCAGAAGGAGCCTGATGGTCCTAGGAATTTTAATACAAATTCAATTGCACAAACCCTTATATATTCAGAGATCTTCAAGGACTAAGTGGAATTAATTGGGAATCTAACTTTAATTTTCTTTTTGACAGTATTTTGTTATAGAATGTTTAAGAAGTTATTTCACATCTTTGGAATTCTGATTATTTATGTACAACTAGAACTAAAACTTTTTATATTGTGCCATTGAATCAAATATTTAGGTATGGATTCAGCACATTTTTTTTAAACTGGCAGAATAGTGGTGTGCTTAAGATAAGTTGGTAATCACATATACAAGCCAAATTTTTATCTTACTAAATAGGGTTGGATATGATCCAGTTATTCCAGTTTTCATTATGATAATCTGATTGACTAAAATTTTTTGGGTGGCTTTATACACAAATTAAATTGAAGTCAATAAAGTAAGGTACATAGCCCCAATCAAATTCTTGAGAACCATCAAATCTATGAGGTAGAAGAGAGAAAATACAATATGGGTGAAGCATATCTGATAAAGCACTTTACTATTTCTTTATTCTATGCAATGGGCAGTCCATCCCATGGCACATATGCACACACATTTATTAAATACGTTTCAATACAAAGTACTGTGGTTTCATTGATATTGGTAGCTACAGGTGAGAAAATTTCCTCATCAGTACAAATCAACAATTACTCTGCAACTTTTAATCTTAAAGAGTGGTTGGGGCATGATAAAATTAAACAATTTTTGAGATCAAACAGCCAGGATGTACCAGAAGCAAGATAAAAAAAAGGCAGTTCTTGTTTTGAAAGAATATATAATACCAGTGATTTTGTGCATTCTAAATAAGTACAATAATATAGAGTCAGAGAAGACTAAGTAAGGGAAATCAGGAAAAAACTTTACTATTCCAGACTATTTCAAATGAGTTGATCCTTGAAGAAAATCAGACACTAAAAAGTAGACATTACAAAAGTATATTACAGCTATCAGAGCAACTAATGCAATTACATAAAGATGAGATATAGAGTACTGAATTTGAACAATAGATAGGAGTCTAGTGTGATTTAATATCAGGTTTCTGGAGGGAAATTATACATTATCAGACTGCATAGGTATACAAGTGACAATATGTAGAGAGTTTTAATTGCTGGAAAGGAAAGGAAGTGAAAATATGAGAAAAGAAGGGAAAGAAAAAATAACAGTGAAAACTTTAGGTACTATGGAGAAGAGGATTAGAAAGGGATTTTGGAATCAAGGAAACTAATTATACAGTTTATTCATAGGGAGGACTATAGAAGGAAAACTTTGGTCTGAGGGAACACAGAGAAAAAGGCTGGGGTTTCAAAAGCCTGAAACAGATTCTATCCAAGACCTATTAATATTTAATGAGTTATGCTTTTTAAACATTTACTGTAACTTGGCTTTTTAGAGTTCAATGTTCTGAACTTCTTTGCAAAACAGCTGTAATACTTTCACAAGTCCCCTATCCTGTTTTCTTTTTGAGCTGCCTACTATTTCAGAAAGACTCTGATGAACTAATAACTCCCACAGATCAAATGGTTATACATATGGCTGGGCAAGATGTCTATACAAATAAACCTTGACATGAATAAGTCTGTTGTCAACCTAGTGTAAGTAAACATCTGTTGAGTGTGTAATATGTTAAAATCATGCATTTAAAGTGACTGGTTTACAGATTGTCTTACAATAAGCTTGTTGTTATTATTTTTTTTAATTATGTCTTTGTAAAGTTCTATTGTCTCTAGATTGTGATTGTTCTCTTGAGGGCAGATTTTCTTGGGGAGCTTCTGGGGAGGCAGTCTTGGCTTTCAGTTCTGTATTGTGTCCTTCAAAGTCTTGAATCTCTCCTGTCAGAATGTCTCTAGCTCCTTCTGAATCCAAAGCCTCCAGCAAGCATGAAGGTAGACCTGGGAATGAATCAGACTCTGCCTCTAAAAGTGTGGGATTGTAGGTTTCCCAGAATTCAATCCTAGGTGTGAATCTCCAGGAAGTCCATGAGCAGGCCTTTCCTTTAGACTTGTGAATCTGCTGGACTTGCGAATGCATGAGAAGTCTTCTTGACTAAATCCTGACTCCTTCCAGACTGGCTTCTTCCAGACTTAATGTTGGCTCCTTATATCCTCCCAGAGAATTGGCTTATGGGTACTCCATGGGCTTGTGGGAGCTCCTTACATAACCAATGAGCTAGCTCTTTTAAAGGTGTTAACTCCTTTAAAGGTATAAACTCCTTTCAGAAGTCTAAAGATGTAAATTCCTTTTAAAGGTGTGAACTAAAGGTATGAGCTTTGAGCTACAGAATTAAGTATGGACTTACCACCTAGTAATTATCCTAACAATGTCTAACTTTTCATGATCCCATTTCAAGTTTTCTTGGCAAATATAGTGGAGTGCCTTGCCATTTTCTTCTCTAGCTCATTTGAGAGAGAAAGAAATTTGCCTCAGCAAACGGTTAAATGATTTTCCCAGGGTCATAAAGTTAGTAAGTGTTTGAAGCTGAATTTGAACTCAGACTTTCCAATCCCCCAGCAATTACTCTATCCTCTATGCCACCTTGCTATTCCATAAGCTGAAGAACATTTAACCTCTAGACAGCTAATAGCAATTTTACAGAGAATAATTTAACCACCCTGGAAGTGTATTATATTCTCATAAGGACCACTGTACTGAATGCTGTCATATTGGGTATCACTTACAGAACAGATACATCTATATATACTCATTTGTAATTATTATTTCTATTTCACATTTTCATTTTTGTATGAATGTTTATGCATGTATGTACATATATGTAAATCTCTATATAGCTATACATGTATATATATGCATGTGTAAATATATACATATATATTTATTATTGTAGTCAGTATTTCAGTATGATTTTTTTTCTCTCTGTATAGAGCCTAGGACCCATGAAGTTTCAACAGAAGGAATCAAGTTGATTATATTTTTCTAAAGAAAATCACAACTGAGATTGCCCTAACCTCATTAAGAGAGAAAACAGGGGGATTGCCCTACTTGAATCTGGCTTCAGATTCCCTGATTGCTTTGGGGAAAATGGAGACAAATAGCAGTTTTCTTGGACTTAGCCTTTTGAGTTTGCCATGTCTCTAAAGGCTTAGAGTAATAGAAGACTGGAGGCAAGGACTATGAAAGAGATCTTGATCTCAGTAGAGAAACAAGTACACAGAGATTATAGAAGAAAATATCTTTAGTTGTTGAAACTTCCATCTGTTACAAATAATCTTGGATGAACAAGTTAGAATGCGGGAGGGGGATGACTGTTTTACTTCTATGTCTTCTGCATTTTCCTATATCTCCAGTGCATGATCTTGAGATGGAGTATGGACAAAACCATACCTTATTCCTTTCTATATATCCATAACTTTATATTTCATTTCACACCCTAGATTTATTTTGAAATGTGTCAGTGAGAGTTAATTCAAATTGATTTTAATTCAAAGTAGATCCAAATCATATTGGAAGCAGGTAAATCAAATATAGTAACACGTCATGGCCAATTTAGATATTCTTTCTCTTCTTTTTCCTCCTCCTCCTTCTCCTCCTCCTCCTCCTTTCCCTTTTTATTCTTCTTTTAATTAATGTAAAATAGTCATCCCTGTAAATGTAAAAATAATGTAAATGTGATATAAAAATATCATCCCCTATATTTTATATATCAATAAATCTATATTTTGCAATTATATGTCTATACCTAGAAATATGTACAGAATTATAAATATATATTTATCCCTTGTTTTGAAATTTTAGATAAGAATAAGTAAAAATAAACATTTCAAGAAAGTGGCAGTCATTGAAGGAAAGATGAGAAGGATGCTGTTGGTCTATATAGGGAGAATGCTATATCCTAGCCATGCTAATATTGGAATTGGTATGTGGCAGCAATAGAGAGGTGATAAGACAGGAGAATATAAGAAAATGAAATAATATAGTGCAGCACACTTTGAAATGCATATTTGAAAGTCTCGATTTAAGGAGCAACAAGAGAAAATTTTTATGGAAGTAAATTCTCTCTTCTTATACAATAAGATGCCTCTACTATCATTTTTGTCCCTTAAACAAAGGGAAGAAAAATTTGATTAATGTGGACACTCTTGCATAAAAGATGGATTTTTTTCTCCTCCTGTTCTTATAAGTGTCATTCTGCTCAGCTTTCTATGTTATTGTAAAGTGAATACTAGAAAAAAGAGATTCATCTATAAATAAAATATTGCCAATGGTGGAGTATCCACATAAAGTGTTTTTCTATATATAAATTGAACTCAAGAATAAGATCAGTCACTGGTAAAGTGAAAATGAGATGGAATAGAGAGAAGTCAATAGGGTTACTTGCCTTTCCTTCTCTGAAATGACTTTTAAAATATTTTTTTTCTACACTGAGTGCAATCATTAACATGAACATTTCAATATGTAAAGAAGAATAAAAAATTGTATA
Source organism: Sminthopsis crassicaudata (assembly GCF_048593235.1). Classification (NCBI taxonomy): domain Eukaryota; kingdom Metazoa; phylum Chordata; class Mammalia; order Dasyuromorphia; family Dasyuridae; genus Sminthopsis; species Sminthopsis crassicaudata. The sequence continues at coordinate 390,930,329 of NC_133620.1, read as the reverse complement.
TAAAATAAGTTTTATGTTTTTTATAAGTAAAACGTTTCTTTTAGCTTAGAGCAAAATACATTTCATATGAAAATTTGAAACTTTGACTTAAATGATATTTTAAAAATAATATTTCACATGATGATGGCATTAGGATGTGTGTATTCATTCAATCACTTTTAATAAAGCACTTACAATGTGCAGTATATATGCAAAAGATAATATGGTTCCTTCATTTAATTTAAGATTATTAGAAAGTGGTTGAAGTGATGGAAAAGTGTGGATAAAGTGGTGATAATACATATATACCCAATAAAAAGAATGCTAATTAAAATAAGATGCATGAATAAAATTCATAGAATTTTCTGTGAGATCAAATAAAGGAATCAAATAAAGAAAGACTATGTAACATTTGAACTGATCTCCAAATGATAAGAAAGATATCAACAAGTAGTAATGGAGGAATATTTATAAAAACCAATATTTTTCATGGTTAAAATGCAGAATTTAGGAGTCAGGAAAACCTAGGTTTCAAATCCTATCTTTGACACTAACTAGCTTTGTTACCACAGACAAATAACCTCAGAAAAACTCAGTATTCTCTCTCTCTCTCTTTCTCTCTCTCTCTCTCTCTCTCTCTCTCTCTCTCTCTCTCTCTCTCTCTCTCTCTCTCTCTCTCTCTCTCTCTTATCTCCCTCTCTTTCCCTCCTTTCTTCTTCCCTCCCTCACTTCCTCTTTCTCTTTCCCTATTCCTCTCCCTCTCCCTCTCTCTTTCTCTCACCCTGTCTTGTCTCAGTCTTTGTCTCTGTTTTTCTGTCTGTGTATCTGTTTCCTTCTCCATGACTCTCTCCTTCTTCCTCTCTCTCTTTCCCTCTGTTTGGCTCTGGCTCTGGCTCTGGCTTTCACTGTACATCTCTCTATCTCTCTCCAACTATATCTCTGCCTCTCTCCCCACTCTCTTTTTAACTATCTGTCTCTATTTTTCTCTTCCCCCTTTGTCTCTGTCATGCACACATGTATATACACACACACACACAAATAAAAACCTAGACTAAAATTAATTTCAGAGATTTCTAGTTTTTAAATTAGGGAAAAGATGCAAAGATGGATAAGTAGTCAGGAGGCATCTTTATGATTTGAATTTAAGTACATAGTTGCCCAGAGAAGAGTGTGGCATTGGAAATATTATTTTAAAGTTGGGGAAAGTTCATCATAGAAAAGAATTGACAGACCAGTGGTCATGTAGCAAATTAATAGTGAAGCTAAGAGTAGAACCAAAATATTTAATTCTACTTGTTTAGCATTCTTCTTATAATATCATATTATGTTTCTTGTGTACTCAACAAATTTTGAGTCAAAATAAATTTTTCAAATGTGTGTCGCTTTTCATATGTCTAAACTTTCTGACAAAAAGTAAGCAATTTCTTCTATCTTTTCCTACTGTTATAGTCAGCATCATTCGTATAAGTCATGTTTCAGAACTAGTAATGATGAATGTTGCCCATCTTTTGACAGAGATTTAACAGATTAAATGTGCCAAATAAGACACAAATTTGTGGGCATCTCCAATATGGTAATTTGTTTTGCTATGATAATATTTTCTTGTGGATAAGGGAGAAAGAAGGTAGAGAAAATTAATGCCTGTTAATTGAATAAACTATTTTAAAGAGTGATACTTATCAAAATGTTTAATCTCAACTACATATGCTTTGAATATGTTACTTAATCATTACATGTTTGTTAAATAAATCAATTATTTAACTTCACATATGGTTTCTTAATTGTGGGTAGGAGTAAGGAAGAGAACCTAGAATTCAAAAATCTTAAAACCAAATGTAAAATATTTGTTTCAAATGTAACTGAGGAAAATATAAAATAAATGAATTTTAAAAACTAAAAAAAAGAATGAATTATACCATGATTTTTTAAAATACTAAAATGATTTATAGTTTCTTCTCCAGGTCATATGTCAATTTATTTAATATTCTGAAGGCTATCTTTAAAATTTGTTTTAGAGAAAGCATTACATTTTTTTTCCATTTGGAAAGAATTAAAAAAAATTATCTTGGGTGATCTTTCAATAAAGGGCATGGGATAATTAGACTCATGTTCAAAGCCTTTCTAAAAAGTTGGCAGAGTTTGTGTTTTGCTGACACAGCAAAGAGCCAAAATCTACTTTATATCACACTGAATGATCTAAGTGTATTTTTAGTGGAAAGGTTGGTGTTTAGTGGAACCTAATGGATTCATTTTCTTTTTTAAATCACTTTTTATTTTTCCTAATACATGTAAAGATAGTTTTCAATATTCATCCCTGTAAAACCTTGTGTTCCAAATTTTTGGAATCATTTTCAATTCATTGACTTTTTCTGCTTTTTCACCAACAGTTTTGAAAAATTAGCCAAATTGTTTAGTTCTTTGGCTTTACTGGGAAGGACACAATAAGGAGATGTTTGAAAAAATGAGTTGGGAATAGAATTGTATTTCTCTAGTTCATCAGACTTTATTGTCCATGTCTAACTGCATTTGAAAAATAATTACACAATGCTGGTTAACCTCATATGAATATTTCCAAGACCAAGTAGTGATGTTTATACAGTTCATTTTTCCTTTGGATAAAATAAGTTCTAAAATCAATTGCTTTTAATTAATTTAGACCTGCAGTGACGATTTTCCAACCTAAGCCCTGCTTCCAACAATTAACAGTTTTATGAAATGAGATTTCATTTATTTAGTGCTAAGTTTTTTGTACTTTTGTTACCCATTATAAGGTTTTTAAAATATTTCTTATTCTTAGAAAACACTCTGATTTCTCAAAATACTGTCCTTATTTAATGTTCATTTCTGTGTTCATTCTTCAGAGTTCATTTCTGTGAAACTTTGCCTGATTATCTCATTGATCTTAATATATTAACAACTGTTGTTGTTCAGTCATTTTAGTAATGTTGAACTCTTTGTGACACCATTTAGAGTTTTCTTAGAAAAGATCCTGGGGTAGTATGCCATGTCCTTCTTTAGTTCAAATTTTACATATGAGTAAATTGAGAAAAACAGAATTAAGTGACTTAACCAAGGTCACATAGGTAGCAAATGTCTGAGGCTGGATTTGAATTTAAGTATTCCTGACTTTAATATTGGTACTCTATCCAATGTGCAAGCTAGAATATCTGATTCTAGAATATCTTGAATTATAATTTTCTGTGTGAATAAGGGGAGAACAGATTTGGAATTGGTGGAAATGGTTTGGATTCTACTGCTTCTACTTATGTAAATTTGGGCAAATTACTTAACTTCTCAGGGATACTATTTCATTTTAAGTAAAAAGAAGGGACTAAAAAAACTTCTAATGTCACTCTCAAATTTAAATCAACAATCTGTTCCATAGAACAAAAGCAATATAGACAATATATTATAGTAGATAATATGCTGGCTATCAAGAAGACAAAAGTTTGAATCTTATTTCTGACATGCACCAATTGTGTGATCATATAAAATCTTTAATGTTTGAGCTGTTTCCTCACATACACAATGGGAATTCTTGGAGGCTAAATAATGTAAGTATTATGTGCATTTAAGATACCATAGTATGGTAAGCTGGGGTTGACATTGTTTTTTAGTTTTTTTTTTTTTTTTTTTTTTTTTAACTTCAGTATTTTACATAGAGAGAGGGAGGATGGGGATAAACATTAATTAAATACCTGCCATGGGTAGACACTGTGGACACTGTGATAAATGCCTTTCAAATATCCCATTTAATAAATATCAAAGTAAGTACTTAAAGTATATATTAAAGTGAACTATCTTATAATTATCTGATAATATTAATCTTTTGATATAGATGTCTCCTTTTCCCTTTGATCTTCAATTCCTATCCTTTAGCATGTACAAGAAATATTCTCTCTCACTCTCTGTTTCTGTCTCCCTTTTCTTTCCTTGGCACATCCATTCAATTATGTAATAAGTAAGTTAATATTTATGCAAAATTATAAGGGCAAAAACTTATGTTGTTTAGCCTGAATGACCCTGAGTGCTTGGGAGGAAATAAAATACAAACAATTTTCTTTCTTTATTTAATTATAAATTTAACAAACTCAACAAATGTGAATCTTTAAAAGAAAAAGAAACTATAAAGAATGATAGATTAACATATATTTTTGCATAAATTAAAAATGGTAATAACAAAAATGTCCTACTTTGTGTCCCCTTTTGAACTTAATTTCTCTTTTGTTTATTTTAAAAATATTTCACTAATACTCTTGTCTTCCTTGTGTTCTGTTTATTTCACTAACTCCATGCTTCCCTTCCAAAAAGTTTAGTTCTTTCATATAGCTATGTCTATTTATATCTATATCTAAATCTAAATCTATATCTAAATCTATATCTATATCTATATCTATATCTATATCTATATCTATATCTATATCTATATCTATATCTATATCTATACACATAGACTCAACCATGTCCAATGAACTTTGGCTGTGCCTAAATATGTTTAATCTACATTCTAGTTCTCTAGTTCTCAACAACGAGTTGTGTATAGAGCTTTTTCATCAATCTTTTA